>NW_015505230.1:1522213-1745449 GCF_001515645.1 Sinocyclocheilus grahami
CCCATCTGTTTGTATTTACAGGTCCAACAACTCTTAGTAAAGCATTTACTGCGGTTACATAGATGTTCCCATGTGTGAAACATCCACCACTCTTTTGGATTTCATAAACTTTATGAACGGACGGTAAGTTGTGATATAAAAAGTTGCAAAGTAAAAGTCATTTGCATGAGTCCATCATGCAAAGTAAAGCCATCGGCTTATGATTAAATCATCTACTGAAACAGTTAACACTTATTAATTAGTTAATAAATAAAATAGCAATAATAGATTTTTTCCTCAGACCTGTGAGGAAGATCTTTTGTGACCTGCAGGACTCTACTCTCACTGTTTGTACTGAGGTATGGATAACTCTAGAATCCTACGAAATCCATCTGCATTAATGGCAAATTAGGTTATTTCGGTTTGTGTTATTTCGGTTTATGTTGCTTAAAATTGTTCTTTGATGGCATAACCCTCTCAACTAGCATTTTCATGGCTAGGCGTCACTATTATCAGACAGTTCTGATTTAGTCCAGTCAGGATTTTGTAAACACTGTAAACTATTTCCCACAATTCTATTCTATTCTGAAATAATAGTCGTGTTTTATTTACACTCTAAAAATGAAAGAGATTTTGGATTTGTCTCCAATGCCTCACACAACTAAAATGTTTTCATAATTTTTAATATATATTTTCTTTTTCTGTATCATATACGCTACCATTAAAAGGTTTTAAAACACTAAGATATGCCTCTGCTCAGCAATATAGCATTTAAATCATCAAAAACTAATTTTGTTGAAAGTTATCATTACTAATGAATGAGTTGTTCATTCAACTGATTCCTTCAAACGGCTGATTCATTCAAAAATGAAGCAAGTGAGTTGCTTGCAAGTCTTTATGAATGGGTCCTTGAATCATTGGCTCACTCAGTTCATTAAAATTCAGTAACGAAATACCACTGAGTTTCTCAGAGACGTTATATTGTTTTGCGAAATTGAGCAAGACAGACAATATCGTGTCTAAAAATTAAAAAAATGTTTAAATTATTGTATAAAATCAATATCATATTTGCAATCATGCAGAAATTTGGGGGGAAAAAAACAGCACTCTTCCTCGTGTGATATTGCTAAACTACATCATATAAATATAAGACAAAACCCCATATGGAATTTTTTTTGCCCTCAAATCTTTAATTTTATGATGAATTTTTATGCCTTCGAGTTGTTACCATCTGGACACCGTTATAGGACGCTGAAGGCAACTAAAGCAATATATAAACAAACCTTTGTGCCATATGCAATAAGTCTTTTGAATAAAGAGTGACTGCAGTGTTTTAGGAGGGGTGAATGTATTAAATTTGATGTGTTATGTGAATGTTTTGTATTGTTATTGTTGTATGTAAAGAGAGACTAAAGCCAAGGCTGAACAATAAAGTATAACTATAACTAAACTAAACTAATTTTAGGGGCATATAACAGCATTCCAATAGGCTACATCATGCAGTCAGTGTATATTGTGTATATAGGATATTGTGCTGCATCATAATGTCTGTGTTTTTATAATAGATATATATTGCCATTGGACTCCCTATTAGCCAATAATAAACCTATGTCCACTAGTTCTGATCAAACCTGGTTTTTGGTCTTAGCACTCACGTGTTTGAGTCCACAATGACTAGCGTTTTAGTGATGTGAGGATAAGAATATTTTGAAATGAGGAAACCTGCTATAGAATGAATACGATGGTTAGTTTATTTATCATATTTGAGCTCTCAAAATGATGCTTAGGGACCCAGTTTTCTCTGGCTTTCTGAGGAAACGTTACGTTACACTTTCTTCGAGTAGACATATGATCATTGGCCCCTAAAGTGGAGAAGGTCTCCACCCTCCACGCATGTCCCACAAAGACAGCATCTGTTACTCTTTGAACCTTCCTCCCAGACTGGACCTGCTGTTGCCATGGAGACACCCCCACCCCACATCCTCCTCTTAATCCGCTCTGACTTTATTCAAACTAAGGTCATCCCACCGTTGCATGAAAGTCAGTAAATAATAACATGCACTCTTTTGTTATAGTAGACTGTGATATGCTAGAACTTTTAATGGATATGATTTATTTCAGATAATGTCGGTTTTATGTAAAATTTTGATAACAGTCAAGCCAGAATGATTGTCCTTCCAACAGCTCTGTCACTGGTCTCTTCTTTATTAGACATCAAGGACAATTAAGTGAATGTCACATCTCATGTTCTTCTCGGAAACCACTTTCACACAGAGGTTAGACTGTCTCAAGGACAAACATGCAATGATTTCATTCCATGATGCATAACTGAATAGTATTTGCATATGACAAGACCCATATGAATTATGCTTGTGCAGAACTTTACAGAAAGCAGGAAGTATTCTGAAAAAGATTTCCTCCATTCACCACATTTTACCATGTTTAACTTAACTTTAACTTTACCCCCTAAAAAAGCACAGAAGATGCCCCAAAAGATTCCATCTGGGCCTGCATATGACTCTCTGCTGATTCATTAGCAGTGAATCACAATGCAGTGATTCACGTCATGGATCTGGCCGCGTGATTGTGCTCATGCATCAGGTGTGGGTGAACCTTTTTAAGGAGTTAAGTGCTTTAAGACCTCGCAATTCCCTCACAGTCAGCTATTAGACATGTTGACAAAGCCGTGTGTAATCTGTCATAGCACAGGGATTACAGTACGGCCACGCTAGCGCAGTTAAGGTCCGACAAAATGGCGGAATAAAAGGAAACAAATTGTAGAATAATCTCCTGAGAGAAGACGCTCGGGCCAAGGGCTTCCCTCGGAAAACTCCATTTTGTCTCTTTTTCCGCCCTCGGGACTTCTCGCAATCTCATAATCCCCTATGTTTGATGTTTGAGAGCTGATGGCGCTGCTGAGGACGGCCCAGAAAGGGGCTTTGTTTGTGCCGTGTGGCCGCAGAACTATCAAGGGTTTGAATGACATGGCAAGAGGGGAGAGAGACGGGTAACTTTAGCTTAATCTAAGCTTAGCGCTGCTACACACACACACACACACACACACACACACACTCTCTCACAGGTGTGTGTGTGTGGCCCTCTGGCTTTATGGGGATAGTCTGACCCAAACCTCTCTCTGTATCTCACCCCAAGGATCAATACACATCTTGAGGCCAAGGATCTGCGAGAGAGAGGGGCCCAGGGCCTCGGATTAACTCCGGCTCCACCCCTCCGGGTCCACAGCTAGCTTAGATTGCATTTCTGCTCGCGACTTTAACCGTTAACACTTTTTAATTAGATGCACTGCTTGCCGCAGAACCAAACCTGGGTTGGGTTGCACCAGCAGTTTGTGAGGTTTTCTTTGCATTTGCGATGTAAGATTCACTTTAGGAGCTTAGTGCGCCATTAGCATTTGTAATTTGTTAAAACAGACTTATCTAGTAAGTCATAAGCTCTCTGTAAACAAATGCTTGATATGATTACTTGTATTAATTTAATAACATGCCTAAATTTATAAACATATTAAACCTTGCCAAAACAAGTTTAAAATAGTAGCCAAATTCTTCAGTAATTTTGGAAAAAAGCTACTATCCTAAAAGAATAAATCACATTTAAAGAGCTTGGCAATGGCTGTCCACTTTCATGAAGAGTCATAAATGCCATAAAAAAAATTTTTATAACGATGAGCCAATTGTTCGTTTTTCATTCATGTAATTCATAATTTGATTTATTTATGCCATTCACATAGCTTCATGGGAAGAGTAGTGTGTTCTTAATTTAAGTATCATTTACCTTTGTCTTTTTTTCAAATTTTCATGTGTTTTGCTTTAATTCGAAGATGTCAATGTTGTGATTAATCTTGGGTTCAACTTAGTTCAAGACTTAGAACTTTTAAAATGTATAAATATACAATTATATGAATAGTTTATACATATATAATTTATATAATAAGTTTTGGGGTCAGTAAGATTTTTAAAAATGTTTTTGAATGATGTCTCTTATGCTCACCAAGGCTGGATTTATTTGGTAAAAAATGCAGTAAAAACAGTAGTATTGTGAAATAATATTACAATTTCTAATAACTGTTTTCTATTAGAATATATTTTCAATTGTAATTTATTCCTGTGATGCAAAGCTGAATTTTCAGCATCATTACTCCAGTCTTCAGAGTCACATGATCCTTCAGAAATCACTCTAATATGCTCATCTGGTGCTAAAGAAACATTTCTGATTATTATCAATGTTGAAAACAGTTTCTCTGCTTAATATGTTTGTGGAAACTGTGATAGATTTTTTTGATCAATAGAAAGTTGAAAAGAACAGCATTTATTTGACTTTATTCAATTTAATGCACCCTTGCTAAATAAAATAATTTATTTATTTAAAAAAAAAAAAAAAAGACTGGCAAATCGGGATATATATGATAAAAATCAAACAATACCCCTGTATCAAAAATGGCAATTAACTCTTTGAACAAAGAGAATCTGACTGAAGACTCTTCCTTTTTTACAGCTTCCATATTTAGTGCTGTGATTTTCCCCATTCATTTTTCAGTGAGTGATCCGTCTCCTCCTCTTCATGCCAATGCAACTTACTGTTTAAACCCCTCAGAGCACTAAACACTAAAACCACAGCTAACACTTGCTCTCCTCCAATCTAAGCTGTTTATATTCATCAGCACCCAAAGAGGACGAGAGGGATGGAGATGAGAGTGAAGTGGTTGTATTGGATTTTGCGGAGTGGAGCCTCAATAACAGGAATGGATTTATGGATGTAATTCGATTGGTGGGAATAAAGACCATCAGCCCACTGAACCACAGACACTCTGATGATGAGCTTGAATCAGCCTGTAAGCAATCATACACGGCACATGTGCCACAATGCGGACATGTTTTTTTTTATCATACTAGAATTTAGAATTATTACTCGTACATATATAATAAATATTGATTACTTTGAATTTGGTTACACGTTTTTTGTTGATATTTTTTCTGCTGAAGTAAGTACTTTATAGAGTAAAACAAACATATTTTCATGGCATGTTTTACTTCAAAAGTGTGCTTGTTGTATCTGTCTTTAAAATTAGTGCCACTTTCTTGTGCTATTTTATAATCTAAAGCAATGACATTCCAACTTAAGTTTCAAATACTATATATTTTGGGACCAATAGGGGGCACAAGCTGTCAGCTAATGCTAATGATGTGATTTCACTCTTGAGCAACAAAACTCTCATTCATAATTGTGAGACTGATATGCATTTGCACAGATTGCTTGATTCATATGCTATAGCTCATATTTTAAAGCAAAACTGTACTGTTTTGTGTTAGAGTTTAAAACAGAAAAAGAGGGAGACTAATTGAGCCAATCTCTTGCAGTCATATGCTACGTTTTGTTTGACCTTTGACCTCTCATTAGGTGGCGTATTCTCGGCCTCCATCTGTATCTTAGATTTTTCCAGGGTGGTTTTTGCTAATTCATGTATTCCGCTCGTCTCCTGGCCCTCGCTCCTCTTGGGTGGCCCTCGTAATCCTCAAAGTCTTTAGGGGACCACAAGCTATGTCAAAACTCAAAGCCAAATCTTCCAACACTTACAACACAAGAAATTAAAGGGCTCTTGTTAGTGTGCTGGCGGTTGAAATCCCCCGCTGACCAGCGCTGTGGTAAACTGGGTTACCTCAGCTTCATTTTTACGGATGCAATAGACCCAGTCAGAATAGATGCCATACTTACTTTAACATGCACATGAGAAAAAAGCTTTTAGAGAATTTTAGATATTGCACAATGTCCCATTGAACATCATACATCAATTTGCACAGCCTTATTTTCATTAACATAAAATTTAAATATATGACGCACTGTGTGGGGGAACTGAGAAAAGTGAGTGTAGGTCAGTAAACTAGCATAAAGGTGAGCTCAAAGCTGATTGGTCAGCAGACACGAGAGGTACAGGAAGCAGGTTAGCCGAGGCAAGTTCTGTTCACTTTGTTCTTTCACATCCTTCATCTCTCTCTCTCTCTTTCACAGTCACACACACACACATATATGGCAGTCAGAGTAAGTGACCCAGGTCCTCCGGTGTCTGCACTCAGAGGGGGATTAGAGATTAGTGCCGTCACCAGCATTCCTCACATACCTGATTTCTGACTTTACCTCACACTGAAAACCTCATGACTTCAACCAGAGAAAACCTCAGATAACAACAACATTCTCCGACCATACATCTGTTCTGAACAATAAGTGTAAATTATATAAAAACAAGACAATGTGCTTCATGTATTTATTGGTGAATCTCAAATAACCAAGTCCAATCATATTTCACCCCTATATAGATAGACAGACAGACAGACAGACAGATAGATAGATAGATAGATAGATAGATAGATAGATAGATAGATAGATAGATAGATAGATAGATAGATAGATAGATATTTATTTTTTTTATTTTTTTATCTTGCCATTTGCTTTTCGTGACAGTTAAATCCATTTTCTTCCCAATTCTCATTACCTTCTTTTGAAAATAAAACTTTTTAATTAACACAATGCATCTGGACATTTTACTTGTATTTATTAATTTATTTATTTACTTAGTTATTGTAATTCTTATCATTTTTGATGGCAATTCTCATTAGTTTAATTACAATAACACTGTAGTACAAAAAATACTGTAGTACAATGATTGAATTAATTGTTTAAGGACAGTAAGATAGTACATTATAAAAATTTATGAAATATATAAATTTATATTTAAATTTATGATGTATAAAAACAAATTAAATAATATTTTATGTATTTCTTTGTTTGATTTTTATTCTAATTCCAATCATTACAATAATACAGTAAAAAATACTATAATACAATGATTGCATTAAGTGTTTAATTAAAGAAAGTACAACAAATGCCATGATGTATAAATGCATTACAATTTAAATAATATTTTATTTATTTATTTATTCAACTCTCATTCATACAATAATACAGTAAAAATTGCTATAATTCAATGATTGAATTAATTGTTTGATTAGAGACAGTAAAAAAGTACAACAAATGTCATGATGTATAAACAGAACTTTTATCTAGATTTTTGAGTGTTGTTTTCTTCTTTCTTCTGAATATTTGGTGAAATATGACCTAGACATGTTCTTGACAGCTTTCCTGAGATTCACATTTACAAGACATGAATATGTGTTACATATGTAGCATATCATGTTCCAGCCAGGTGTCATCTGCAGTTTAAACATCGTGTTTACCTTTACATTATTTCACGTGACAAATTGCTTGTTAGTCACTTTGAACAAAAGTATCTGCTGAATGAATTTATGTAAACACATTGTTAATACTAAAATAACACTTTAAAGATTAAAGAAAGGTGCTGCGGAAGAAAAAGATACTGGAGGTGGAATTTGATTTGAATTTGAGTTTGGGACAGAAATGAGGAGCAGAACCTTCTGATGGCTTATTACATGATCAAACTTCAATCAAGCAATTTTATTCTGAAATCATGAAGACGTCAGTGTGTCCTCGCTTCAGAGGCCTAGTTCATTAACAGTCATATATCTGCCAATTAAATGACTATCAATGGTTCCATTTATAAGTCAGAGCCCTCTCTCTCTCTCTCTCTCTCTCTCTGTCTTTGTCCCGAGGGTAGGGCAGTGTATGGCCAGTTTCATTAGCTGAGTCTCACCAGTTCTCTCCTGTTTGCAATTCTTCCCATTGTGTTCTTAAACAATGGCAGCAAATAAAGCATTAAATGGAAATGACTGTAATGTAGCTAATTAGTTATCTGTGTTGGGACTATTAGCAGGGAGCGGGGGTGGATAATTGTAGCTCTCTGTCGGTCTCTTTAAGAGAATTAACAACACATTTCAGGTGGACACAAATTCCTACTTTAGTGTTGTGGTGACTTGACTAATTTTTGCTTAACATTTTTTTCTTTTACTCGTTTTCTTCCCTTGTTGTCGCTTAAAACGTTTATTTTTACATATATGTATTTTAAAAAGCCAGACACTTTATTTTCATATATCTTTGCATAGATATTTAACATTTTTGTAAACATTTTAACTCAATTATTTTCATCAGTAAAATAGTTTCTTAATGTTCATTTTAATCTTAATGTTGATTTGCGTCTTACTAATGGTACCAGTAATCCATTTTTTGTCATACAATTTTTTGTCTTTATATTAAAACTTGAGACACTTTAACTGTTACATTGCTGTGAAAGTGAATTAAATCATTTTTAATAAATCTAAACTTAAAATTGTTTTATTCTAATATTTAAACTTATTATTTCTTAATTTTCTTTTCTCCAGCTAGTACAAATGCAGCTTTCTTCATGTATTTGAATAACACAATGTCTCATCTGAACCTATGACACGTCCTCTCAATTTTGTTCATATGTTTTGGCCAGCAGACAAATGTTTGGTCTTTTCCTTCACTTGCCCGTGTCTGGTTCTTTTGTTTATCGTCTTCTTTCACAGGTGTGAATCCACAAGTCTTGTTATCATGTGTTAACCGGCTGATTGTTGATTGGAGATTGTTAACGGCTTGGCTTGAAATGACACATTTTAATGACCTCATCAAAAGCACTGAATAATCCTGATTAAGTGCTTTTTTCATTATTGTGTCCCGTTAATGGCAAGAGGACACTTCCTAGTGGCTTAGTGGTGACGTTAGTGCATACGACACCAAGCTGTTTGTGTTGCTTTCACAGTTTTCTTTGTAAAAAAATTATTGAGAAGTCAAGGCTCAAAAAAAATCAAACAATACATTTACTTTTTTTTCCCAAAAATGACCAATTAGCATTTTATTCTTGTGGTTTTGTTTGTATGTTTTAAAATATGAAGTGAGTCTCTGAAAAAAAAAACATTTTGCAATCAAATATATTATGTTCAGTAGTTTTATATAGACACATGTAGAACACAAATGAAACAATTGCTCGATATCAAACAGTAAGAGCAATTTAAGTAACAGCAATTTAAAACAGTAACATATAATTTCTTCATGCTGCACTGCGTGCTGGGAACATACAGAGCCTTAACAAATCAGCAACACTGAAGAATATGAAAAATATGTTGTTTGGGAAATAGTTGGTCTAATGTGTTTTTCCTATATTTTTAGTATCTCTGTTACAAAAAGATCAAATGTAATTGCTTTTTACATTCGATGAATCCTCTGGTTAGAGTAAAAACCCACTTCAGTGAGGTGGGTATAATTAAACTTCTGTTTCCTGTCTCATCTTCACGTTGTGGATTCTTCTGGGATTTGGATATGTCAGCGTGAGTAGAAGTAGGTATGCTGATTGTGTCCCAACACGACTCTTTCATTAACAACAAAGCTGGTAATTGCTCAGTTGACTGATGTTTATACTGATACATAGGTGCTAATTAACCCTGCTCATTAATGACATTAACAGGCGACAGTCATCTGGATGACCGTGATTTTTCCACACTGGAATGACCCAAGTGCCACAATCATTTTCAGACATGGCCTGAAAAGTTTATATTATACTTATACTTTGAATTGTAATCTCAGAATTGCAATTCAAAACTTGCGATTTGGACTGTTTTCTCTTAACTCTGAGTTTGCATCTAGCAATTCTGTTTTTTATTTTTATTTTTATTTTTTTCAGTTAATGTATCAAGATTCTGACTTTTTTCTCAGAATTGCAAGTTTACTGTACATCTTGAAATTTATATCCTGCAAAATTTTTGAGAAATTCTCAGAATTGTAAGGAAAAAGGGCAGAGTTAAAAAAATCACAATCACCTTTATTTATTTTAATTTTTTAATTCCATGGTAGAAATGGGCTTCCATATTCCAAACCCGTTTTGGAACACAAAAGACAGTTTTTTTGAAAAGTTGTTTTGTTTTGAAGAATTGTTTTTGTCCATGCACAGGCATTTTTCAAAATAAAAAGGTAAATTAGTAAATGATGACAGAATTTTCTTTTTTGGGGGGGGGGGTGAACTGTGCCTTTAAGATAGCAATTTCTATCCAATCAAACTGTATTTGCATGGTTTGTCAGTTAATGACTATACCAAGATTATAAAATCATTAAAAGGGACATTTGGAAACCAAATTGTGACATTTTAATTGTTTGGCAATGTCTAATTTTGAATGATAAACATATTGGTACAGTGTTGGGTTTCCATTTTATGTCTAATGTGAAATCTGGATCCTAAAGCAAAACCCGTTGAGAACAAAAGTGTAAGAAACTTTCACTTCAGATAGATGTTTGGGAATAAATCAGTGGCTCTTTGTACATAAATATTGCAGATCTTCGGAAAAGCTTCCAAAATAGGTCAAGGACAATATTTGCTGTTTTAATTGAACAATAAAAGCTCGTGTTAGTTGCTATTGGAGGCTTCTCTGAACCCTGAGCGTCCTTGCGATGTAAATGATATAAATTGTTAGTCCGTCTGGAGTTAAGCCCCTCTACGTGAACGGGACAGCCAAACACTGCCTTGGCTTTGACACAAACAACTCTGCGTCCTGCCTTAAGTATATTATCAGGCCGCTTCTTTAGGGAGCACACGGCCAAAGAAGCTTACCATTCATTAAAGTTCTGTGCCAAGCTTTACACTGGACTTCAGCTTGTAATCAGCGCTGGGGTCTTT
Source organism: Sinocyclocheilus grahami (assembly GCF_001515645.1). Taxonomy (NCBI): domain Eukaryota; kingdom Metazoa; phylum Chordata; class Actinopteri; order Cypriniformes; family Cyprinidae; genus Sinocyclocheilus; species Sinocyclocheilus grahami. Next base: position 1,532,805 of record NW_015505230.1, read on the forward strand.
TTGACCCGGCCCATGCAAGAATGGCGTTCTTAAACAACTCAAATTGTATAACTGCTATAATCTTTCAAGAGCTAGACATACTAAGAGTTTCAAGTCCAAATCCTCTGACAGAATGGAAAGGAGGAGCGCACTGGGAACGGGATACTCGTGGGGAATCTGTGTTGTAGTCCCTCACAGGCCTCTGCAGATTTAGTTTAGTCTTAGTCTATGTTTGAGTTTGGATGGGTGTGGAGGGGAGGGGAGTTCTCCGGTCTGGTATTAACTATGAAACTCTAGAGGAACATAAAGAAGGATGTTTTAAGCAGGAAATATGGAAAAGAGAATTGTCATGTTTCTTTAGATTTGAAGATGGCAAAGAGACGACAAACTGTAGGCTTGGGATTCTTTAATGATTCTGGTTCAGATTCTGGAAAGATTCTATTTTCTTCCGATTCATTTGAATCTCTGTACAGTCTCTGTGGTTATGTCTTGTTTTTTGTAGCATAATTTCTAAATGTGGTTAATTATTATGTTTTCAAATCATTTATATAAATATTTTGTGTTTAGTTGTGTTTGGATGTAAATTTACACATTGATTTTTTGGCAGATAAATACAGCTCAGATTGTAAAAATGGGTCATTTTATTGGATAATTACACTGCCGTTCAGAATATTTGTGTCAGTATGATTATCTTAAATGATCAATAACAATATTTCACATTATTACTGTTTTTACTGTATTTTTGATCAAATAAATGCAGCTTTTGGTGAGCATAAGAAAACATTACAAAATCTTACTGGCCCCAAACTTTTGAACAGTAGTTTATGTATTTAAAATGGTATTGACCCTTAAATAGCTTCAGTGTAGTCAGCAACTTTGCTTTAGTGACTTTGTGAATAGCTAACTAAGCTTTTAAAAGAATAGCTTGACTATGTTTTAACCAGGAAATATGAAAATGGAGATATGTCAAATTCTTTAGATTTGACGATGAGAAAGAGGCAAAAACTGTAGGACATCTTAAGGAATCTTTAAATAAGTTTCTGATTCTGATTCCTTTTAACAATTCTGATTCCTTAATAATTCCATGAACGATTCTTTTTGTATTTTTTTTTTTGAGGAAGCACCAACTGTCCTATTTAGATTAAAAAAACAAGAATACTAACATATCATTTTGTTAAATAAAAGTATAATTTACTACTATACATTGTCATTCGAACAATCATTCAACAGTTACCGATTTAACTCTAATGAGCTTCAGCTGCAGTGTTAAGATCAGAAATCAAGAACCGTTTTGATGGATTCTGTGAGTTATTAGTCCAATGCACTGTTTCTGAGTCTTTTTACACAATTCATTTAACCGAACTGATTATCATAAATCATTTAATCCCAGTATTTTTGAGGAAATGGAGCCCGACACCTTAATTCCCAACCCTACTAAACTTCCACTCCAGAGAAACATTTCCAGCCTCATGTTACTTCTTTGCCTCCCCTGCATCTTCATCATAGTTTTTGTTATCACATTTTAGGAAATTCTTGGCATCAAATGCCCAAACAAAAAATGAGGGGGAGTCTGGGTACATTGGGGGGTGTTGGGAAAAGAGATGGGGGATGGAGAGAAAGAGAACGAGAGAGAGAGAGAGAGATGGAGAGGATTAGGCATCAGGATCCCTTGGGCATTGTCTGGAAATCTGGAGATAAAGAAGGCAGGGGCAGGTGGTCAGAGTGCAGGGGGAGGGAGGTGTGTTTCTGGGTGCTGATCTGAAAGGCTGGGGGCAAACATGCATTCATTAGCAGAGTGTATGTTCTTACTCAGCACAGTCACCGTCCAGCTGAACCGACACATGTGACCCAACTCGCCGGATGCTCACTTGGATTTGCCGTTCATCTGATCTGCCAATTGAGTTGACATGAGTGGCATAAACTACTGCTCTGATTATAACAATAAATGAGATGATTTATGTATTTTAAAATATGTTAACTCACTAAATAGCTTCAATCTTCTTTGTCCACTTTGTTTGGAGCTTGGTAATGAATAGCTTGGCAAACAGGTTCAAAATAGCTTCCTCAACGCTATTACTCCCACAGGACTTTCTATTTTGCAAGTGAAATGGTAACACTTCTCTCCCTTTGCTAACTTTTATAAGTGTTTTTTTCTCTTCCTCATTCCCTCCTTCTCCCTCCCACCGCAGTATCAGATAAACAAACACTCAGGATATGCTGAAGAAACTGAAGTCTTAGCCAAAGGCTCTGTCCTAAATGGAGCATCATTTACTCCACAGAGCTCTCAAAGCTAGATATGCAGCTAATTAGAGGCCCATTCACATGTGAACCAGCACAGACGCTCTTACCTGCCGCCTGATAAAGACAGACCGCGCCGCTCTTCAAACTTCAGTGCTCTTGTTTTTCTTTAGTGGCTGTTGTGTTTGTTTTGTGTTTTGAGGGACGTCCGCTGAGATGGGATGCTGATTGACATGTGAATGTCCTGATGGGACTCAGAAAATGGTGTTTGTTATAAACAAAACAAGGATTTAAAAAAAAAAATGGATTGGACTTGAAATTACAGTACATGAATATGTTTATTTGGTAGTCCCAGAGAGAAGATGTTCTCATCCTACCATAACCAGATAGGATTTAACAAAGTAAAATTTCCACATGGGTCTCTGGAGATCCCCTACACCCCTGAGTCAACTTTAGTTAATAGTGTTAGCTTAAGATGCCTTAGAATGAGATTAATTCATTAAGTAACAGAATTGTATTACAAAGGTACAAAGCAGATGTCAGTGCTTCAATAGGTTGGTATATTAACATTATATCAGTTAATGAAATTACGGTATTTAACTGTAAATTTTAAACCTAAAATGTTGCTACCGTATTTTTTACAGTAAAATTCCGGCAACCACAGCTGCTGGTTTTTTACCGTACATTTTACGGAATTTTTTTTTACAGTGTAGCTAATATATCTCAATATCAAATTATTTTGTTTTAAATGCATTTCACTTAAACATTTCAGTTCCTTAACAATTCCTTTAATGATCCTTTTAGTGCTTTGGAAAAGAGCCCTGTAAAACTGGCCTAAATTATATACAGTATACTGTTGAAAAGTATACTGTATATATATTTCTTGTTTTAAAGAAATTCATGCTTTTGTTCAGCCAGGAAGCATTAAATAAAAAGTGACAGTAAAGCCATTTATAATGTTACAAAAGATTTCTATTTCAATGAATGCTGTTCTTTTGAGCTTTCTATTCATCAAATAATCTTGAATAAAGTATATCAGAGTTTACATAAGCAGCACAACTGTTTTCAACATTAATAATAATAGAAACGTTTCTTGAGCAGCAAATCAGTATATTAGAATGATTTCTGAAGGATCAAGTGACACTGAAGACTGGAGTAATGATGCTGGAAATTCAAATAGATAACAGTTGTTTTAAATTGTAATAAAATATTATAAATATAGAAATTATTTTACAAATGAAATATATAAATTATTATAAAAATATGAAATATAGTATCAGAATAGTACTGTTTTACTGTATTTTTGATTCAATAAATACAGCCTTAGTGAACATAAGGGACTTCATTCAAAACATAAAAAATATATATATTTTTTAACAGTAGTGTTCTTAACAAGTACACTAAACAAAATCTATACTTCCTTCACTAATTAATCACATCTAACAGTAACATTTGTCGGTTAATGTACGAGTTAGAAGTGACTAAAGTCATGTCTGTGAGTTATTGAGAACCGCTCTGACTGATGCAGTTAATGAGTCAGTCGTTAGTCGAGTAATTTTGATTGATTATTTAAAGTCTTTCGTTTGTGATATGTACAAGGCTCTCCTCTTCAAACTTGAATACTCTTGTTGTTTCCTTTTGAGGTGATCACTGCTCATTTGCATAAACTTGACTTCTGATTGCTCTACATTGCTGTCAGTGTGAATGCAGCTTCAGATTGCAAACTCACAACAGATGTTTAGCTATAGATTCAGCGGCGCCACAACTCAAAATGACTCAAGAACCATTAAAGGGATCGTTCACCCAAAAATGAAAATTCTGTCATTTATTCATGCTTATGTCATTCTAAACCTGAATGACTGCCTTTCTTCTGTGGAACATGAAAGAAGATATTTTGAAGAATGATGGTAACCAAACAGTTGTGGTTCCCATTGACTTCCATAGTAAGTTTTTTTTTTTTTTTTGTCCATACTATGGAAGTCAATGGGACCCGAATCCATCTGGTTACAAAAGAACAGAACGCCACAGAAATCATTGGTTCCAGAACCGGTTTTCGATTCCCAATGCTAACAAACACACAGGCATTCACCAAACACCTCCCCCTACAACTAATCAATCCGGTGCAACACACATTGTTGCTGTATGTAAATGCAGACACACTAGGAGAGAGACGGGGGGGATGAAGAGAGGATTTTTTAGAGGATAATGTGGGGGTAAAGGACAGGGGCATGCACCCCTACACAACGGAGGGATTACCTCTCTCTCTCTCTCTCTCTCTCTCTCTCTCTCTCTGTTCTTCATCTCCTCTGGGTGGCCTAATGCTTCCCATCAGGAATGGAGACAGAGAGAGAGAGAGAGATTGGAGGGGGTGCCAGTAAAAAGAGAGTGAAAAAAATGTTAAATGCACGGACATTCACACAGCAAGGCCGATCGTTGAGAAGCGAGTGAGCTTAATTCCATCAAAGAGAGAGAAAAGCAAGTGATTAATTTATTCGCTCCCTCCTCCCTCGCTTCTCGGACGCTTTTGATTGCGCTCAATGTCGCTCGGTCCAGTAACATCTGGTGCTGGTCAGCGTTTGTCTTTTTAGTGACGTCTGCGGAGAAGCGCAGATCCTTTTATTGTTGTTTGTATAAAATTTTCTCTCTCTAGAGTTTAAGAACATAAGAAGAAGCTTTGGGTAATTAGATGTGAAATGTTGCTCTTTTTGGAGTCGGCGAGCGTGAGCATGATAACGAAAGGCCAATTGGACAAACGTTATTGAGTTTTATCAGGATTTTTGTGGTTTTATAAATCTATCCTCCTTATGTTGTTCCAAGCCATATAATTGTCTTTCTTCCATAGAATACAAATTAGGCTGATTGTCTGGAATGCTCTTTCCCCTCAAAGTGAGGACTGGTGCTACCAAACCTCCTAAATTTCAAATAAAGTGTCATAAATGTATCATAGAAGTAGTCCATATGACTCGTGTGCTATTTGTGTGAGAAGCAGCCTGAAATTTCACAGAAAACCTTGTTCAGCGACGAGTTGTTTTCATTATATTGAATAGATCAGCCAGAATATTCTGCACCAATATGTTAAATGGAAGAAAGAAAGAAAAAAATTGTAACAACACAAATGTGAGTAAATGATGACAAATCTTAATTATTGGGTGAACTATCCTTTTAAAGCCAAGTGTGTATTAGCTAGAAGCCAAATATAATGTACGATATCAGTGCTGCTACTTGTGTGCTACTTGGGTAAATAGTTTACATATACACCCAAAACACCCTAACATCATTATGGCAACTTTTGCACCACGGGCAAACACCTCCTTTCCTTCAGCAATTCAGAGTTATTAGAGTTATTTGACTTATTGGACAAAAACGAACAGCCGAACACCAGGGGCCGATGCAAACACACCGCATCAGCTATAAGTCTCAGCAAAAAGCATGCTGGCGCTGCATGAGTCTAACTAGCGATATATATATATATATATATATATATGTATGCACAGAGCGAGAGAGAGAGAGAGAGCTATTATATGATACTATTATTATTTTACTATTTTATTATTATTATTTTATTATTAAGATTTTGTTAATATCACAAATTTGATTTCATTTGTATATTTTCTGTTTTCATTTTCATTTTAGTTTTAATCATTTTCTTGTGTGGTTTGCAATTTTTATTATAGTTTTGTCTATATATTTATACTTCAACTTAAAACTCAACTCAAACTAAATGAAAGTGACAAATGTTACCCTGGCAACATTGAATTAAAATGTTTTTATTTTATTTTCAATAATGACACTCACACTTATGATCAGTTGAATTTATATTAATGTGGCAAGTTCTGATGATACTTTGCAACTGGGAAACTAAATTCCATTTCCTATTATTCCTAGCAACACCCCTTAAAGGCATAGTTCACCCAAAAAGGAAAATTAACATAATTTCTTTAGTCAGTGGTTTCCAAAAATATAATGCAATTATATATTAATATAAATGCATTATATTATATTATATTATATTATATTTTATTATATTGTATTATATTATATTATATTATATTATTATCTTTATATATAAAAATCACCTTGACACCAGTTGGTTAAAAATAATTAAATCTCTAACGTTTGCAGATGCTACTTGGTTTTAATGAAATTCACACATTTTTAATTGTGACTAAAGCTCCCAAATATTTTTGGGGCCACTGTACAATGTGCAAATATATATACCATGGTATAATTAGTACAGCAGGTCGACACATTTCTGCCGTCACAGCAAGATATATACCGTGATAACGCCCAGATATGAACCACGTTTTTACCTCAACAATATCCATTTTAGAGAAGAAAAAGAGGAAAGAGGCTTTTCTTTTTTTCTCTCAGAAATGATGTACTTCACATGAAAGGCAGTGACATTACACACTCACAAGTAGATCCACAAGTGTGTTTTATAAGCTTTCGCTCTGAAAAGGAAGCCAGATTGGACGTCCTCAGACACAAGGACTCCCTCGTGAGTCACTCTGCAATATCTGAAGCATCAAGCTCTTTGAGGGAAGCGAGGAAGACAGAGATGAGAGCTCCCTGTCCCCCGCCGCTCCCGTCCCAGTGTCTTTGAGAGCTCTGATACAGAGAGCCAGAGCTGCGGGAGGCTGCGCGGATCATACACTCGGCCTGCTCGCTGAACAGGAGGACACCTTTTAGCTTTTGTCATGAGATTATGAGGATCTGTTATGCCGCTCTGTTCAGTCTATAACCTACTGAGCAGAGACAGAGACAGAGAGAGCTCAGGCTGGGTTTGTCATTGTGCTTGTGTGTGTGTGTGTGTGTGTGTGTGTGTGTGGCTCCTGCCTCAGAAGATTGAAGTGTACCGTTATTGAAGCCTTCATTTGTTGTGATGTTTTAAAGCTGTTGTTGAGCTTTTGTTGTATCCACAACATGCATCAATAATACAGTAATGCAAGAATCTATCTATCCATGTATCCATCCATCCACCTGTAGCCTTCACATAGTCCTATATATCTTCAAATCTATCCATACACCATTCTGTCTCTCTACAGTTCTATCACGCCATCATCTGTAATTCTATTATATCTACAATTCTATCTATCTACCATTTGATCTAAACTTCTGTCCGTCAATCCATGCATCCACCATTCTATCTACAATTTTGTCTAAAATTTTATCCATCATCCATCCTTTCTATAGTACAATCTATCTGCAATTCCATCCATCCATCCACCATTCTTTCTACAATTCTGTCTAAAATTCTATCCATCCAACCTTCAATAATCCATCCATAATTCTTTCCAGCCACAATTCCACAATCCATCCATCCATAATTCTTTCTGTATACAGTTCCATCCATCCATCCTTATTTCTATCCACAATTCCATCCATCCATCCACCATTTTATCTACAATTCTGTCTAAAATTCTATCCATCTATCCATCCTTCATTCTATATACAGTTCCTTCCTTCCATCCATCCATTCATTCGTTTATTCGTTTCACTAATAATTCTTTAATTCTTTAATTCTATCATCCATACTTCCATATTCTATTTATCTGCAATTTCATTCGTTCTTTCGATCTATCCATCCACCATTCTGTCCACAATTCTGTCTAAAATTCTATCCATAATCAATCCATCCATCCATCCATCTATAATTCTTTCTATATACAATTTCTTCCTTCCATCCATCCATCTATTCATTCATTCGTTTATTAATTTCATTCATAATTTTTTCTATCCACAATTCTATCCATCATTCCTTCCATAATTCTATCTATCTACAATTCCATCCATCCACCATTCTATCTACAATTCTGTCTAAAATTCTATCCATCCATCCATCCATAATTCATTCTATATACAGTTCCTTCCATCCATCCATCCATTCATTTGTTTATTCGTTTAACTCATAATTCTTTCTATCCACAATTCTATCATCCATACTTCCATATTCTACCTGCAATTCTATCATCTGCAATTTCATTTGTTCGTTCGATCTATCCATCCATCCATCCACCCATCCATCCATCATTCCACAATTCTAGCCAGATTGAATGATATATATATCACATGATTTCTGACCAGTCTTTAAAAAGCGTGAAATGGTCATAATTACAACTTCAGGAAATGTTCAGTTTTCTTGTCTTTGGACCCCATTTTGAAAACCCCTGATATAGGACATATAATTAATTAACCAGATCCATAGCATCTTTTTTCTGTGGTTTCCTCCTCTCCACTCATTTGCCAGTGAGCGCGGCTCTTAAGTTAGTGTGCTTGAGCACTCATCCTCTCACAGTAATTAAATCAAGATCTTTAATCCTCTCTCACACATCTGAGAGCAAACGAACAGAGTTATACTGATCCACAACGCCTTCCCATTCCTGTAAAAACTGAAATCCTCAAGAAAACCTTCATACCATTTTAGTTATGTTTTCATAAAGCTTTACATTTTGATTTGAGTCAACAAAACTAAAATTCGTAATTTTATGGCAGTGTACATAAATTCAAATAAACAGAAATAATTGTGTCAATAAGATTGTGTGTTCTAGGTTCAAACCGGGTCCCTTCATGGAAGTAGAAAGAGGAAATATCATTTTAGACAGTAAACGCAAGCTTTTTAAATGTGGATGGGGCAGGTTGATGCCCTGACGAAACTCCGATGGATAAATTGGATTACAGAGCAAAGGATTAAATAAAAAAGAAGGGATGACAAACAAGACAAGCCGGCTGTGATCACAGGATTTAATATATTTCTTTCCCTTCTTCCTTTTCATCTTCCCCACTGACCCACCCTCCCAAAACTCAGGCTTAGTCTGGACTTATTAAAGCTGGGATTAATTTGTAATGCTCCCTTTACCCTGAGGGTGAGCAGCAGATTTGTTATCTAAAGCAAACAGGGTGAAGCGCAATAAAACAGATGCACAAAAGACTGTGAAGCACTGAAGTTTTAGAGGGAGCTTTTTTAAGGAGCTTTCGAGAGCTTTGCAGATTAAGTGAAAGTCGTATGCCTGTAATATATGCTTTTCACAAAAGGTGGAAAGCCATCAAGACGTGTTGCAAAAATGAACCGAAAAGTTTCTGGATGTTTGCTATTATTGTTGACATTATTTCAGGTTTAATTGTTGCTGCCTGCCAGGAAAATATAAACCTGCTAGTCAAATAATTTTTGCTATCATTTTCATTTATGATATGGCAGGACTGTCCTATATCTGGCTGCATGTAAGTGAGTGTGAAGTAACTTTACATATGGATAAGTGTGTGTGCGCAAGTATGCAGACATATATAAAGCAAATCACACATTTTTTTTATTTTACTTGTATGTGCAACTAGTAATATTTATTGTGTGTGTGTGTGTGTTTGTGTAGATATAATAGATGTAAATATTATTTTACACAATATTTGTGCAAAATTACTTCCCCAAAAATGGTCTTTTGTCAAGTGATTAATAATTTGATTGATATATATCTGTGAGTAAACAGAAGGAGACAACACAGGTAAATGACTGTCTAATAGAGCTTTATTACAGGCTTCAGGAGAGAGTTTGTGTAGATATAATAGATGTAAATATTATTTTACACAATATTTGTGCAAAATTACTTCCCCAAAAATGGTCTTTTGTCAAGTGATTAATAATTTGATTGATATATATCTGTGAGTAAACAGAAGGAGACAACACAGGTAAATGACGAGAGCTTTATTACAGGCTTCAGGAGAGAGCAAGAGATGATCACAGGTGAGATAATATGGCTGAGAATCTTGAGCATAGACTTAGCTGAATAGTCACTGTGGGTCTCTTTGCATGGTGAGGCTGAGACAGTGTGCTGGGATGAAGACAGACGATGATGGCAGACAACGAACAGGTAGGTAGAGCAGGTAAGCAGCCAGGTAAGTTGATGCACGCTAGTGAACAATAAGACCAGACACTGAGCTGGTGATGTGTCATTTATCTATTTGCCTATACATCTGTCCATGTGTTTAATTATATATTTGTCTGAATATGTCACATGGTTTTGCCTCCTGACACTTTGCAGTTGGTTTATCAGTGGTTCCTGATGGATAATTGCCTTGGGACACTAAAGGATTTTTAAAAAATGCAGAGAACAAAACACTGATTACATAAATCACAGTCTTTGTTATCTGAATTTGTCATATGTTTCAGTGACAATAACCGGCTTAACCCAGACAAAACACGTTGGCCGCTGATTATGAACAGTGGTAGCGGGCCCACCGGCCTGTACAAAAGCATTATTCCAGTGGGTTCGTCCATATGTCGCACAGCCTTTTCAAATAGTCAATTTCCATCTGATCGATTCTGACATTTGTATGGCGACCTGCCAGCGCCGTGTCGGTTGCCATGGTGAATCCACTGAGCTCAAGATAAAGATTCGGATCCATAATCAATAGATTGTAATTAGTTTGATGACCGGACGGCTTAACTTTTTCAATTCACTTTAATGCACATGGTAATTAGGAGATTGGCTGACATAATCTGTTGGTGTGATATCAAGTAATGAGATTATGAAACAGAGATTAACTAGGTGTTTACGAGGAAGAAGTGACTGCTGTTTGCTCACGTTTCTGAATATGGTTACAAAGTGACCTGTTAGATTACTTAAAATGCACTGCAAATGTGGGGCCATCACAATGAACTGGAATATGTTAAATAATATGACTGAATCCATCTGACAACATTAGGATATACCAGCAAAAGTCATTTTTAAGGGTCAGCTCAGGAAGAAATGGCTTCTCAAAGTCAGTTCCTCTTAAAATTTCACTTTTTACAGTGTTTCTATTTCAGTAAATATATATGATTCGGGAAGAGTTTCCTTACGTCTGTAATTTCCATATGTCATCATTTATTATGGGCACCATATACTGTGTATTTACAGAAGGTACATGTTCAGATGGAACGTGATGGCGTGTTTTGCACATGCACAGACGCATTGATGCTCCTCAAGCAGTCAACTCTAAATGCTATTTAGAAATTAAAGATCTCCAATTGACTTTGACCTATTTTGGACATTGATGGAATGTTCAGTTTTCAGAATGTAGCTGATAAAGATGAGGTCATCATAACATGTTGGATTCTATTTGCATAGAAGGGTTATTATAGTTAAATTAAACCATTAAAAATGATTTTTGTTACTTTAAACAAACCTTAAATTAAATACAATTTTCATTTAGTTTAATTTGATGTACTAAAATAACTAAAACTGAAATAAAAATTAATTAAAACTATTTGTAAAAATAGTGCCCAATACTGTAATAATTTGTAAGAATTTTCCGTATTTGTTTTTTACAGTTGTTTTACTAGTATTTTGAATTTTACACTGCATTGTTTTAGAGGTAACAGAAATGTCCATAAAATTAATGGATAATGTCCCGTGTAATGAGCTGCCACTTTTTCTGTTATTTTATGGGTTTCTTTTATTTTTTACAGTGTAGACATTTAAAATAAAAACAACAACTTTACTAAATAAAATTCAAATGAAAATAAAAAAGTAATTCAAAATATAAAAAAAAATTTAATACTATCTATACTAAAATAACACCTTTACTGAATTGTTATTGGTCTCCTCTATCTGGCATCTGTATAAGCATTTATAGGTGCATTTTTACACTGCAAAGATGCAAGTATCATGTTGTGTTAATTCTCATACACAGCCAATAGAAACCAAGATGCATGTTCAGTGTCATGACAACATCAAAGCGGCTAAACTTCAACAGTATTCTTTTATTTCTGCCTTACAAGCACATTAGTACTACAACTGACTCAGTATCATGACAGCCAAAATGGCATTTTCCTCTCACTGGAAGCGAGTTTTGAGACTGTCTATCAATAGAGCCGTTTTCAAGTCTCTCCTCTCCTCTCTTTCGTTGGGTCCTGCAGGCAGGTCTTAATCCCTTTCTTTTTTGTTTTCTCTCTGGTTTCTGTGGGGCGGGTCATGAGGATCTGAACCTGCACATTCTTGTGGAGCTGTGTGAGCTTGCATGGTAACCAGTGAACCACATTGTTAGACCCAGAGAGAGAGAGAGAGAGAGAGAGAGAGAGAGAGAGAGAGAGATTATGGCAGCCATGCAAGTTATAATGTGAGCCTTTGCAAGCCAAGAAAGACAGACCTGAAGGAGTCCAAATGCAGTCTTCCATCTGTTGGCAGCTAAATCATGTGCTCTTCCTGTTAAGATGGACCTCTCGTGTTTGTTAGCAGGTGTTGAGATGTAGTTGAAATGCCGAGACAGTATATTTAGGAGGAAAGCTGGAGTGACAGAAATGAACTTGGCTTGAAAAGGAACGGCTCAGGCAGGAATTAAAATTGTCATTATTTTCTCACTTTGACATTGATTAAAAAAACCCGTAGGCACTCTGAAGAGTCTTAAAGTAGCTCTGGAGTCAAATGGTTTGTGTGAGGAACAGACTCAAATTTAAAGGGATAGTTCACCAGAAAAAGGAAAAATCTGTCATCACTCACGCTCATGTCGTTCCAAACCTGTATACATTTTATTCTTCTTTGGAACATAAAATAAGATGTTTTGAAGAATGTTTATACCCAAAGAGTTTAGGTTCCCACTGACTTCCATTATGTGGACAATGTATTGCATTATATAATGCAAGTCAATGAGAACCAAAATTGGTTTGGTTACCAACATTCTTCAAAATATCAATCAAGTAGATAAATATATGAAGAATAGTAACCAAACAGTTTTGGTTCCCATTGACTTCCAATGTAATTTCTGTCCATAAAATTGAAGTCAATGGGGACCAAAACAGTTTGGTCACAAACATTCTTCAAAATATCTTCTTTTATGTTCCACAAAAGAAAAAAAGTTTGGAACAACATTAGGGTGATTAAAAGAATTTTCATTTTGGGTTAAATAGCAACTTAAATTTCTCAAAGACAGTATGATTTAGAATAGAGCAAACAATTCATATGGACTTTTTTGTAGTAATTAATTTTAAGATTTTCAATTTTGGATGTTATATTACAGCTAAAATGCTCTCAAATGGAAAATAAGCAAACTAAGTGTTGCTGTTGAGGTGTTGTGGTGTGGTGTGTCATTTTGTGTGTGTGTGTGTTTTAGCTGTGTATCTGGTTTCTCCTCCTGAGTCTTGTTTCTCTCATTCTATCTCTCATCACTCCTCCCTTCTATTTACCCTCCTAATGAGGGGGGCGGGACCCCCATGCTGTGATTGACAGCTCCACACTCCCCTGCTCTCCCCTCCTCTCCATTATCTTCATGTCCACACTCAGGGTGAGTGTTTGGCTTTTCCCCTCAATCATTAAGAGACGTCACCAGGGTTATCGTTATCATTAACAAATACTAAAACCAAAACCATAAAAATAAAACATTTTCGTTACTTGTAACAAAAACATTAACCAAAATAAAATATAACAAAATTAGATTTCATCTGGTTGCCAATTGAGTCAACATTTCTTAGTTTCATTTAGTTTATCTTAAACTGCTAAAAACTAAACAAACTAATAAAAAGTAATAAAAACTAAATAGACTTTTTAAAAGAAATACAAGTGTCAAAAATGCACAACAACTGGGACAGCTGGAAAGGTCACAGAAAGTCATTGGTTTATGTGAACCCTGAAAAACAGGCAAGAAAAGTTGGAACAACTTCAATTTAATTACTGATGCTTATTAAATTACAGTGTGAACATGCACTTCCTTGTGAATTATTACACCATGCTGTACTGCGTTTGCAATGTAACACAACTCAAACAACCTATTATTAGACCCTGAATAATGTATTTAGGTTAAGTGTCGAGGGCCTGTATGTGTCTCAGGTTATGGTTCTGATCTGGGCTCTGGGCTTATGTCTCTAAGCAGCAGTCACATTATCTGGATTTAAAATGTAAACTCTGAACTGAGATCAGCTGCAAGCTGCAGGCGGGTTGTGTTTTCTCTTCACGGAAGCTGGCAGCAGCTAGTTTAATTTTCCCCTGAACAAAAGATCAGTTAGTGAGCTCTCATATCTAATCACTGCTGTCCTGTGCATATTTGTTCACTACGAAGTTGTCATGGTGTCTTTGATACTGAGCTTATGTTATATATGCACATTTCTCTTAAAGTAAACTTTTAAATGCCTATTAAATATGCTTATGTTTAGTACTTTTTGGAGGTGTCATTGTGCTGTTAATAATAATAATAATGTTAAAATAAAAATGCAGTTATCATTTTTGTTGTGCCCAAGGCATTATGACACATCTGAACTAATTGCATCTTATTTTCAGACACTTTCCTTTCGCAGGAAAATCTGCTTAAGCAGATTTGCAACTGTTACCTCTCTCCAATTAAGGATGAAGCTTTGGATCATTATTTTATAACAAAACGAACAAATATCAAGTGTCATTCTTTACTCTATTTCAGTATGGAAATATTTTAGTGTAAATAACTATTGATATTATTATATAAATAAGTGTAAATAACTATTATAGCCTACTTAAAGTAGGCCTACATGAGTTTTTAAAACAAACAAATACAAAAACAACATGATTTAAAATCTACAATTATGTGTGAAATGTTGCATCTTAAATTAGGCCGAATAGCTAAATTAAAGTGAAAAAAAACTTTTTTAATCATTATGAACAGGGACCTCAAAATTTCTGTTTCAGTTTTTTTTTTCATAAGATGCACAGGAACTAACACTGGGAAAAAAATCCCTTCCGATTCAGACGTAGGCCCACGTTTTATTTTCATATTTGATAGATATTGTCGACATGACTACCTTCTCAAAAAGTTACTACCAGTCCAGGACTAACTTCTTAAGAACTTAATAATAAATAAATAAACCTGCAATAGTTCGTAACTGAGCGTAAACAGGCCAGAACACAGAGGTAGATCAAACAGAGAAAATAGATTTAAAACTTCTAGTTTTAGGAAATATCATGGCATATTTATATTTCCGCTAGATGTAAATGGTTTTAAAGGAGCGCATGGAAAGCCAGGCTACCAGATCCGCCTCCGTGAACTCCGCAATCCAAGTGTAAAACTTTCCCGCACACACACACACACACACACACTGTCGCTGGCTCTCTCTCTCTCATGCACACACACACACTGTCGCTGGCTCTCTCTCTCTCATGCACACACACACACTGTCGCTGGCTCTCTCTCTCTCATGCACACACACACACTGTCGCTGGCTCTCTCTCTCTCATGCACACACACACACTGTCGCTGGCTCTCTCTCTCTCATGCACACACACACACTGTCGCTGGCTCTCTCTCTCTCATGCACACACACACACTGTCGCTGGCTCTCTCTCTCTCATGCACACACACACACTGTCGCTGGCTCTCTCTCTCTCATGCACACACACACACTGTCGCTGGCTCTCTCTCTCTCATGCACACACACACACTGTCGCTGGCTCTCTCTCTCTCATGCACACACACACACTGTCGCTGGCTCTCTCTCTCTCATGCACACACACACACTGTCGCTGGCTCTCTCTCTCTCATGCACACACACACACTGTCGCTGGCTCTCTCTCTCTCATGCACACACACACACTGTCGCTGGCTCTCTCTCTCTCATGCACACACACACACTGTCGCTGGCTCTCTCTCTCTCATGCACACACACACACTGTCGCTGGCTCTCTCTCTCTCATGCACACACACACACTGTCGCTGGCTCTCTCTCTCTCATGCACACACACACACTGTCGCTGGCTCTCTCTCTCTCATGCACACACACACACTGTCGCTGGCTCTCTCTCTCTCATGCACACACACACACTGTCGCTGGCTCTCTCTCTCTCATGCACACACACACACTGTCGCTGGCTCTCTCTCTCTCATGCACACACACACACTGTCGCTGGCTCTCTCTCTCTCTCATGCATGCACACACACACACACACACTATCGCTGTCTCTCTCTCTCACACATACACACACACACACACACACACACACACACTGTCGCTGGCTCTCTCTCATACACACACACACACACACACATTCGCTTCAGGCCGGCTGATCCCGCGGCTTTACGGGTTTATACTGCTCAGGAAACTCTACTGCATTTTGGGATTACACAAATACCCCTGGACAATAGGTTAGTGCCAGCAGATATCTTGATTTTACGGGAACGAGCCTCTTTAACAGCTTTAGGTGTGTGCTAAATTGTTCCCAGAAGTTGGTGCTGTTTTTCCTGGGTTTATGTTGTAATGTAGCTATCTCATCATTGTTCTTTTGGGTGCGAACGTAATGCCAGATCTGGAGCAGCAGTCTGGTAATTCACTTTGTAAATAGGCCTATAGTACGCATATGACTTGTAGGCAAATTCCCTTATGATCATTTGTAATTATCAATCGATTGCTCTGTCTGTAGGCCTCATCGTGACTTTGTGTCTTTAACTGATTATGTAAATCTTTGTAGCTATTCATAAAGGTTTATACCGTTTTCTATATTAGCCTAAGTAATTTAAGTACACGAAAATGTCAAAAAAAACTCATATAGCCTACATTCAACTTTACAAAAGAGTGTTTTCTTTTCTTTCTTTTTCTCGTTCTTTTATTTATTTACCAATATTCAGAATGGGCTATCAATAAGTTTGTAAATCCATGTGACCTGACTAAAACTTTTTAGGCCTACTTAATTTTCCACTTAAGGGGTTCACCTCTGTTTATGGTTTTATAAGTTTTTTTTTGTTTGTTTGTTTGAACGACAAAACAGCTGCATGTTGGTTACACCAGACTTTGATTTGGCGAACAAATATTTTTTAAATAGCCTACTCCTATTAAGATTTTAAAACAGAATCGTTTCATTGCTTGTTTTGTCTTAATAAATAATAAAAGTACATGATCATATAAAACTATACTTACATCTATATTTATTCATTAGAATTGCAGCCTTTGACGCTTTTTCTCCGCACAGTTACTTTTAAGCTTCGCAAGCAATCGAAATTACTTTTAATTCTGAAACTGGCATCTAAAAATAAATTCACTCATTTTGTATGAATTGTATTAAATTTAGTTTTGAATGACGTAAGAAATATATCCGACCCATAAGGAAGGTGCATGTCTAATAACGGTCTAACTTCAGAGTTTGTAACCATCTCGTTTAAAATCGTTTATTCAAGCATGTTTATAATAATTACTTACGTTTATACCTCAAAAATATTTTCTGTAAAGCATGCGTGGATGAGCTTCTTTTATAATTTTATGCTCAGAAAAGATTTGGTCACTAAAAAACGACGCATTTAATCGACCAAACGGTAAATCGATTGAAAAATGGTATTCATATCATTTGTATTTGCTTTGCCTCAGTGTTACACTAAAGGCTCGAATTAAAAGTGTATTCAACTAGTTTTCTCTCCTCGCACATTCACACTGCAGGTTAATATGTCGTCATGTCGAAAGGAGGAGTTAATGAGTGCTTCTTCGTTCTGATTGGATAAAGCGGTCGTCTGTGAGGACAAGCGAGACTTCTGATTGGCTGTGGTGGGCGGGTCCGCAGGTGTCTTTTGCACATAGACGGACAGGCCATCAAGAAGGTGATCAATCTCAATCCGTCAGCATTGGCTATCACCTCAATATTACGCGTGGATACAACGAGCCTCTTGAGCCACTGCATCCGACTGTCTGCGGACGGGCTTTGTGCTCATATTGGGAACTTGGTGTGAAGTTTGTGGTTAATTGTTTTCTTACAATTCCAACCATCAGCTGGAGTCCAGACTGCTCTCCAAACAGAGTTTCTTGGTTTTGTGGATTTTCACTTTACAGATCTCAAAGGAAAAAAAGAGCACAGAGCACAGAAGAATAAGAGGTAAAGCAAAATGTTTCAAATATATTTTAATTTTAAATTCCAATCTAAAGGTTAAAGGTGCATAATTAAGGTTGTTTCTTTATATATATATATATATATATATACACACACATCCATTTTGAAACTAATTAGTCAATTCGACCAAATAATTTTTTTTTTAAGTTTTCAGAATTATTTAAAAGTGCTGCAAACTTTGTAACTTAGGCATCACTTTACTTCTCCGTAAAATATAAGGCAGCTATTAAAATTAATTTTGCAATTTTAGTTGGTTCATTAAGTTGTTCAAAGTTTTCAGAATGGTTTAAAAGTGCAGTAAACTTCACTGCAGGTTGAGGTTGTAAATTAGGCATCACTTTGCTTTTCCGTAAAATATAAGGCAGAAGTTCAAATGAATTTTCCAGTTTTAGTTGGTTCGTTGAGTTTAGTTTAACGATCTATTTTACAGAAAGGGGTTCAAAGTAAATGATCTTGTTTTAGGAAAATAAAACAAGATCATTTACTTTGAATCCCTTTTTGTAAAAATAATTTGCGCTGCATTAAGTCAAAGACAAATTAATGCCTTATATATATATGCAATATTTTGCTTGAATTAGTACTTGTCTTTCAGAACTTCGCGATTGCAGTCGTATTTAACAAACTTTGCAGAGCCTGAGTGCAAGGAGAAAAGGAGAGTTTGTCGTTTATTTAGTTGATAAGGTTTCTTCTGCAAATGGAGTCCCCTCTGGGTCTAATCTAAATGGCTATGGAGAATAATTTGCACACTTACTGGCCATTTACATATAGTTAAAGCTCGATTGTGGAGTCTTTAGGCCCATGTTATCTGTCCTCAGCGTGGGAGTAATGGGGCCATTCATATGCATGAGCGACGGAGAAAAAGCGCAACATGTCATTTTTTGTCTTAATACATTTGTACTATTGCCTCATAACAATTGCAACGAAACACAGTTTGGTCCTCCCAAATAATTCCAAATGCGCATAAGCCTCGAGTTTATCCCGAGCGGCCTTCTGTCCAGGAAAACAAGCGCTTCAGCTTGAGAACAATAATTCAGGTATTCGATTCTATGCTGCAAATTTCGTTTAAAAAAAATTAAGGTATCTATTTACTTGTTTTTTTTCATTCGTTCTGTAAGATGTAAGATAAGAGGCTATATATATATATATATATATACATGCCCATTTAAACACATTTAAAAAGTACTGTGAATACAACCCAAAAAAAATCTGTGTTTTAGCTTTCTTTAATAACTATCTATTATCGCTTTTTGGGGCCTTCATTCAAAGTGGATTCAGTCATTCCGTATGGACTGGATCTTAATAATTAACTTGTTTTATAAATATTAGGCTGTATTTCAAATCATATAAAAATATATACGGCTCGTTGTAGGCCTATCTGTTACCATGTGTTAGATTAAAACGACCATTAATTAAATTCATAATTGCACCGCCAACTTTCAAACGTTCTGGTAAACAAAAGAAAAGATCAAACATCTGGCGGCGTCGCGTCCGTCAGGAGCGCTTAACAGGGCATGACATGTAAATGGCCAATTAGTGTGAGAAGGCCTTGATTAGTCGAGTGTGAAAAAAGAGATAATTTAAGGCAAGACGTTAGTCATATTCAGACTGATCACTATCGTGACATGCGTTTTACATGTTTTTTATTATTTATTTATTTTTACAATGGGGCTGTGTATTGAATATATCCAAATAGCCTACTATTTATTATGCAGCATTCTTATTAACAGCATTACAGTTAATAAGATTACAGGCAGTTCCAAACACTGGCATGCTTTTTTTAACAATTTTTGGGGGGAAATACAATAGGGGAAAAATATAATTTTTAAATAAACACATATTTATTTTTGGTTTATTTATATATTTAATAATTGATTCTTGTTGCAGGTGTCTCTCTGGAGCTTAACAATGATGTCATACCTCAAACAGGCCCCTTATGCCATGAACGGGCTGGGGCTCAGCGGGGCAACCATGGACCTCCTCCATCCCTCTGTGGGATATCCGGGTAAGCACTTTTTTATATATATGAAAGATAACATTTAAATAGTCTCTTCATGCAGTGTCTTTATGAAAAATAGCAACAAATAAGAACTTTGCTGTACTTTTAAGCATGCAATGAATGTCGATTCGAAAATGATTCAAAAGCACCTTGACTTTAAAGTGCATGTATGACTTTTCAAACTTAGGCAGGAGAAGATCTGTAGACATAATTTAGTAACTTAAGTTGTTTTCCTTATTGCAGCAAATTCTCGTAAACAGAGAAGAGAGAGAACAACGTTCACTCGCACTCAGCTGGACATACTGGAGAATCTGTTTGCTAAGACGCGCTACCCAGACATTTTCATGCGTGAGGAGGTTGCTCTGAAAATCCATTTACCTGAGTCAAGAGTGCAGGTGGGTGTTGTTGTGCCACTTTTCTAATCCTGAGAGATTTAAGTCAAGTCAAGTCACATATATTTATTTATACAGCGCTTTATACAATACAGATTGTTTCAAAGCAGCTTTACAGTCATAAACAGGATATTAATGGTAATGTTAGTGTCATTATTGTCATTATTCAGCTCAATTCAGTTCAGTGTTGCTTCAATTCAGTTTAATAACTCTGTCAATGTTAAGTTAATCAATTATTAAATAAATTCAATTTCAGCTGTAAATCAACCTTACAAAAGATAATAGCGTCGTTATTCAGCTCAATTTAGTTCATTGTTGATTCAATTCAGTTCAGTAACTAGGCCAGTGTTGCAAAGTTCATCAAATATGAGACAATTTCAATTCAGCTACAGCAGCTCTACAAAAAACAATAGTCATTATTCAGCTCAGTTCAGATTCAGTGTTGATTCAAATCAG
Organism: Sinocyclocheilus grahami; assembly: GCF_001515645.1. Classification (NCBI taxonomy): domain Eukaryota; kingdom Metazoa; phylum Chordata; class Actinopteri; order Cypriniformes; family Cyprinidae; genus Sinocyclocheilus; species Sinocyclocheilus grahami. The sequence continues at coordinate 1,553,663 of NW_015505230.1, forward strand.
TTCAATTACTGCATCAGTGCTGCAAAGTTCATCCATAATAAAACAAGTTCACTTTCAGTAGTTCTAAAGGAGATTATTCAGCTTAATTCAGATTCAGTGTTGATTCAAATCAGTTCCGTAACTGTCAGTGTCGTTGTAAATTGCTATAAAGACAATAGTGTCATTATCCAACTCAATTCATTTCAAATTTTGTTCTCATCTGATAGTGTCAGTGCAGTTAAATCAATATTTTAGGTGTTCAGATCTTAACATTTCAGCTCATAGATGATATTTGCTGATTTGCATGACAGTCATTAACCTGTGACGTGTTTGTCGACAGGTTTGGTTTAAAAACAGACGGGCAAAGTGTCGTCAGCAGCAGCAGAGCAGCAGCAGCTCCAAGATCCGTCCAGCGAAGAAGAAATCCTCTCCATCTCGCGAGAGCCCGGGGTCAGAGAGCAGCGGCCACTTCACTCCTCCCGCCATCTCCAGTAACACCTCATCATCCTCGTCTTCGTCCTCAGGCTCCAACCCCTCCGGTCTTAGCGGAGTGGGCCTGATCAGCAGCTCGTCCTCAGAAACAACACCTGTCTCGTCCATCTGGAGTCCCGCTCCGGTCTCGCCGCTTCCCGCTCCCTCTTCTCTCCCAGACATCCCCCCCCCGGCCAGTGCGTCCTGCATGCAGAGGGCCATCTCGGGCGGCGGGGGCACCACAGGAGTGCCGTCGTACCCCATGCCCTACAACCAGGCTTCCAGCTATGCCCAGGGCTACCCGACCTCAAATGCTGCCTCTTATTTCGGCGGCATGGACTGCGGATCCTACTTGGCCCCGATGCCCGGCCACACCCACCATCACCCACACACCCATCACACACAGCTGAGCACCGCCGCGGTGTCAGGACATCACCCTCACCATATCGGGCAGAGCGGCGGACACCACCCTCACCAGGGGTATGGTGGCGCTGGACTGACGTTCAGCTCCTCGGACTGTCTGGATTACAAAGATTACAAAGATCAGGCTGCCGTGGCTTCATCCTGGAAACTGAACTTCAGTTCGGCGGCGGCCGACTGCTTGGACTACAAAGACCAGGCCGCCTGGCGCTTTCAGGTTTTGTAAGGACTATTCATGTTGTTTCCTGATGTTTACTTGTTTGTTTTCCTTTGGAGAAAGTCTTTTCCTCAATGTCGGACACCACAGGGAAGAAGTAGTGACTTTTGTGCCAACTTTTCCCACTTTGCGGGTGAAGAGCCGTAGGAACAAGGGTTCAGAAACCAAAGTTTCTTGTGTGTTGCAAAAGCGAGACGGGTTCTTTGACGCCCTCGGCGGACAGATTAAAAAGCGAAGGTCAAATTTGTCGCACTCCCGACACGACGCACTGAACGAATGAGACATGTGGTGATTGAAACAATGAAGGCAATAATAATTTTATATGATTTTCTTTACAGAGGAGAATGTGACTTATGCCTTACAGCTCATGTGAGATGTTAAAAACTAATTTGCATTCATGTTCATTTAATAAATATAAGCTTAAAATTGAGACAAATTGTTTTTCATTTCCTTTTTGACTTCTGACGTAACAAGCATTATGGGCCTTGTATGTGCTAAAACCAACCGTTTCAAAATCACCATACATTTCTTTTACAAAATTGCTAAAAATTCAATAAATCTCAATAATAATACATTTTACATCTATATTTTTTCTTTAATAAATTACTAAAATGTTACTACATTTTTACTATTTGAAAACATACAAACTTGTTCAGGAATTAATGTTTTACTTTTAAATCTGAGATTTTACTAAACAAATTCTAAAGCAAATGCAGGAATGACCAAGCTCCAGAATAAAGGGATTATCAATGTTGGAAACAGTGGTGCTACTTAAATTTTTTTTTTTTTTAATTTTTAGGATTTTTTTTAGGAACAGAGAGCTACAGAACAGCATTTATTAAATACAAATATTTTTCACCATTATGAATGTCTTCACTGTCATTTGATTAATTAAATGCATCATTGCTGAATAAAAGTACAAATGTATTTTTACTTTTATTCAGAAAAGAAAAAAACGTACTGATCCCAAACTTTTGAACTGTAGTGTAATAATTAAATAAATCACTGTTTTTAAATGACTGCTATCTACAGCACTGTTATTCTGCTGACAAACCAGGCACTTAATTCTCTGCAAACTCAGGGTCATGTTCAGCCCACATATACTCCGGTCTTATTCTGGTCTCACCTTTGCAGTCCAGGGGCTTTCAACAGTGATGAGCAGCTTGCAGAGACACTCGTCATTGTGGTGCTTCAGTAACTGGACCACTTGTTCATGATGACCTTTATAAGAATCTGTATCTTAAAGAGCTCACCAATAAACTGTGTGTAGGTGTGTATTTGAACACAGACCCATTAGTAGGTAAATGTATGACTCACCTTAAGCAGACATGAGTAACTCACAGAGAGCTTGATTTCTTAATGACTTTTTCCTAAACTAGGTCTACGGCAGGTCTCCCTCTCCGTTTTTTTTGTATATGTTCTAATGTGAGTTGGTTTGTCTGCAGGAGAGCTCCTCTGTGGTTCAGGCATGATGGGTGTAGCCACACTTAGAGCTGTTTCCGGACCTGAGGGAAGAAGCTCAGTTTTCCTCACTAGGGACTTCTGGCTGCAGTGGTCCAGGCGGGCTTGGATTTCCCTCATTATATATTATGGGGGGAAAACAGAAAGGAATTAAATAACATGTGATTATGTATTCAGTATATTCATAAATCCAAATATATAATTATAAATGTGCATAAATGCTTATAGATTCTGCATGTATAATTAAACACCCAGAATGTATAGTCATATATCAGAATAATCTATCTAGGCCTAACTGTAAACCCAAATAAATAAATATATTAATTACATATTATGCATTATTATACATCACATATACATTAATTATTTATAATTATTATTAAAAATTATTTAAAAAAAGAAAACAGAAAGGAATTCAATAACATGTGATTATGTATTCAGTATATTCATAAATCCAAATATATAATTATAAATGTGCATAAATGCTTATAGATTCTGCATGTATAATTAAACACCCAGAATGTATAGTCATATATCAGAATAATCTATCTAGGCCTAGCTGTAAATCCAAATAAATAAATATATTAATTACATATTATGCATTATTATACATCACATATACATTAATTATTTATAATTATTATTAAAAATTATTTAAAAAAAAATAAAAAATATAAAGAACTAAATGTAAACAAAAACAAAATGTTTAAAAATATTGACACGTTCTTGTTTTTCATTTTCAATTTCATTCAGAAATTGCTGAAAGTTAGCTGATAGTATCAGATTAATTAAATGATGTTCGTTTTGATAAGGCATGTCATGAGAATAATCAAATATTCTAAGAAATGGATTCTGATTGGCTATATATTAAATGAGAGCTGCTCAGGCGGTGGATCGCTACGGTACAGTACCTGTTTATATTTGTTTGTTTATATATATACAGTGGGTACGGAAAGTATTCAGACCCCCTTCAATTTTTCACTCTTTGTTATATTGCAGCCATTTGCTAAAATCATTTAAGTTCATTTTTTTTCCTCATTAATGTACACACAGCACCCCATATTGACAGAAAAACACAGCATTGTTGACATTTTTGCAGATTTATTAAAAAAGAAAAACTGAAATATCACATGGTCCTAAGTATTCAGACCCTTTGCTCAGTATTTAGTAGAAGCACCCTTTTGATCTAATACAGCCATGAGTCTTTTTGGGAAAGAGGCAACAAGTTTTTCACACCTGGATTTGGGAATCCTCTGCCATTCCTCCTTGCAGAGCCTCTCCAGTTCTGGCAGGTTGGATGGTAAACGTTGGTGGACAGCAATTTTTAGGAATTATTATTAAAAATTATTTAAAAAAAAATAAAAAATATAAAGAACTAAATGTAAACAAAAACAAAATGTTTAAAAATATTGACACGTTCTTGTTTTTCATTTTCAATTTCATTCAGAAATTGCTGAAAGTTAGCTGATAGTATCAGATTAATTAAATGATGTTCGTTTTGATAAGGCATGTCATGAGAATAATCAAATATTCTAAGAAATGGATTCTGATTGGCTATATATTAAATGAGAGCTGCTCAGGCGGTGGATCGCTACGGTACAGTACCTGTTTATATTTGTTTGTTTATATATATATATATTTTACCCTAGGTTTGCACGTTTGTGTGGTTAGCTGTTTTTTATTCTATTTAGCACTGGTATTTTCCATGCCACGTGACTGTCAGTTCTTCCTTTCTAGTCCGTTTCTGCCTTTTTTTCTATTGTCTCACTGAAGTCCTTGATCATGGCATAATCCTGTCTCAAAATAGCCGTGTAATAGCATGTGTGCTGTCAGCTCTATCTTATTTCTCTCTCTTTCTCTCTCTGCTTGAATAATTCAGATAAAGGACAGAAATACCTAAATGAAGTCCATTTTCTCCATTGGCCTAAAACCTGTTCTGTGCTCACTGCTTCCATCATGCAAGCGCTGATGGATTGCATGGTGGGATGTGTGTTTATCTGTGCAAAAAAGATGATTAACACTAAATAAGAGCTTCAGTATCTTCCTCTTCCTCACTGTGGTCAGTCACAGCATTCTGTGGTTGAATATTTTTGTACACCTGCACTAAACTATCCCAGGTAACAGATTTCCTATAGTACATGTGCTATTTCAAAGCAGAAAGAGTCAGAACAAACAAGGGTGAATAAATTATGATAGGGTCGGACCATAACGCCCGAAACGCCCAAACACCCTAAAGATGACTCCCTCGACCTCTCCAATCTGTTTGTGTGTTTTCTGAACACACATACGTCAATGTTCAGACTTTGAAACTATATCCACACACCACAACCCTGCCCAACATGTGTTTACAGTTGATCTTGTTGTGTGTTTGCTTTGGGATGCGTGTCTGAGCAAGCGCGTAAATGGATCTCCGAGCAGCCCTTGGGTGCTGTCAGACTTTGAGTGACAGCAGAGAGCTGCAGGATTAAGGCTGGCCGAGCATAAACAAACCCCGAGGTTTCATCCGCCACAGTTCTGGAGGGACACTCGCACACATTCTGTGAATTTTTATGGTCCTGAATGAGACTCGGACAATATTTGAGAGGAACCTTTGAACTTCTGAAGTTCTGATGGGTCAAAGGGGCTCTGATGCGGTGAGCGGTTTGAGTGTTGGTGGTCATTATGCTTCATGAAACCGTTTTTGAGAAGGTTGACTTAAATCGTTTTTTATCTGTTCTCTACTGATATATGACACATTAGTTACTGAGTTGTTTAAGAGTACCAGATTAGTCAGAATTTTTAGGCTGGTTTATGCTGGACTGGTTTGTCCAGATGTTCATTATAATGCTGGTTGCCCAAGTACATCCCAGCTCAAAAATTTGTTTTAAGGGTTTTATAATGTTCCTGGTGTGAAAACAGTTATGAAATCATTATTTCTGAACATTCAAAACATTAAACAAACAGAATTCTTGGTTATGTGAACGTTACAGAAAACATTAAGGAAAAACATTAACAGAACATTACATTTTATAATTTTGCAAACATTATTGGAACATTACTTTTAAATGTTCTCTGACCGTTCTGAAACAAGTACTCGGCTAATAAAATATGTTCTAAGAATGTTTGGCTAGCGTCTAAGCTATGAAACCATTATTTCTGAATGTTCTTTGAACAAAATGTCCAGTTTTTTAAATGTTTTAGAAAATAAATTTCTTGGGAAGGGGATGTCCCATCTTATTTTCTCCATTTTGCAAAAATAAGGGAACGTTCTCTAAATGTTCTGAAACAAGTAATACGTAGTAAAATTTTTAGTTAAATTAGACGAATGTCTACGAATGACGGAAATAAAAACATTCCAGGAATTATGTATAAATATATAGTTCAGTCATGAAACTCTAGATGGCGCATTCTGACGGGGTGTTAACGTAACTGATGATATTCGGAGAGTTAAATGACTTGGCACAAGTTGATTGGTTCATGAGCTTACTGCCTTGCATTTATATGGCTGGCTAGCATTCACTTGAGATTCCTGCAGCGCGCTTTCAGAGTTTCTCTGAAACCCTCCACCTTCCCCAGCTCCAGCTGTATAGATCTGCTACGGGGTTATTTTATATGCTATTTGTGCAGCAGCAGTATGTCTTAAATACTCACGGAACCTTATCGCCGTATGCATTGGCAGTAGCAAGTTCCTGTACTTGCTTGCAGCAGCAGCAATAATCTACAACTACAGCAATAACCAAAAGCAGCAGCAATTCAGCAGCAGCGTAGCAGATCAGTTCCGCCAAGACCAAATACGTTAACATTGTCATATCCATCACCATGCTAAAATCTTCAGAGAGTTGTCATGATTGAAATAATATTTTTTTGTGCTAACGTTTTGAGAACATTATTAAAGATCAGCCAACTTTGAACAAACGCTCTATTAATGTCACTGGAAGAATGTTCCTAACTTTTACCAGAACATGAGCCAAAGTTCTGAGAATGTTCCTTGTTAGCTGGGGCTTTGCTGGTTAATCTAGTTAAGAGGCCTGTTGGGGACACCAGCACACCCACACACACCCCATGCAGGGAACTAGCACCCAAAACACGACACATGCTGGTGATGAACATGTGTCCTTGACGGGATAGATGAGGTCTAATCATGTTTTCCCCCAACTAAACTCTATAGTGTTGTATGTTTATAGAAAATATGTTTAATACCAAAAATAGTCAATATTGCTTTCGAATAATTTTTTATTAAGAACCTGATTTAAATGAGTTTAAGAAATTTTGTATTTCACATTATCTGTATTTATTTGTTTAGCAGCAACTCTTTTATTTGCAGTGAATTTGTGTTAGTGCATTTACACTGCAAATGCAATGTGGTCGCATGCATTTTTGATTTCACTTGAATGTGGTTTGAGTGTTTGGCTCACAAAACCATTTGGACCTGTATTTGGAGATGTCCACTTGTGATCGGATGGCCACAGGTGTAAATGGGGATTTCTATATCTTCAGAAACAGTGTGGAAAAAGTGTGAATAAGTTAACTTTCACAATGTAAATTAAATAAAGAGAAAGAAAAATCATCCTCATTTTCAGATATTAAAAAAGCAATGAATGCAACAGAACTGCTGAGGTTTAATGTAACATATACGGTAATCAATATTAAATAAAAATATTGAATGCAGTATCTTTATTGTCATTGTATTTAATGTAATTACATTATTGTAATTATTATTGCACAAATACAACAAAATTACGTTTTCAGCTCACCTATACAGTACCATAAAACAATAAATAAGTTCAAATAAATTAAAACTAAGAACAAAAAAACAGCTAAACAAAGTCTAACAATATATCAGCAACGGAATCAGTACAGTGTGGAAAAATAGCAAATGTCAATTGGTATTCACATTTAAATGTTAAATAACAATACAAGCCTTAATCAGCAGTTGAATATTAAAGTAGGCTATTATATTTTTATATGAAAATATAGATTATAAAATATTATTAATAAATAAATAAATAAATAGTAATAAATATTATATTAAATGTTATTTTAATTCTTATATTTTTTTATTTTTATACACATTATTTTTATACTATATATAAATGATTTACTTTTATTATTTCTTATATAATTTATTATAATGGTCATCCCATAAGTTTTAACCTGTGTAGAAAGCATGCACATACACACTGATCTGGTCAGTTTATCCACAGTGGTAAATTAAACGGGTGGAAACCCCGGTGGGTGAAACGTTAGTGTCCCTCCCTCCTCCTCCTCCTCCTCATCCTCCTCTCTGTGCCTTCACCTCTCCCAGTGTCCGCTCCTCTCTCATTCCCTGCTTTTGTGCTCTTTAAAGTGGTCGGTGGGGTGTTAATAATTTGTTCCTCTCCCTTTTATTTCATCCTTCGTCACTCGCGCTCTCTCATCTTCCTGAAGACAGCGGGATGGGGTCCTTTAAGGGTGCCGCCCTTCCTGTTCCTCTCTCTCTTTCATGCTTTCTTTCTCTCTCTACCTCGTTTCTATCCTTTTTCATGCTTGGCGGCACCAGTCCCACCCTTTCAATTTGGGTGCAGTGACACTCTCAGAGTGGCTCAACTGGAACTGTTGCTATCTTTGGAATCTTCCCTAAGAGAATACAGTCAAAGTTTATCTGTAAGTTTAGACCATTTAGGCCCAGTAAAGTTTATGTTAATCTCAAACACATTAGGAAATATGTATATCATATTTCATAATTCAAAGATTTTCACATCCCTCATTTTGTCCTTGAAGGGCATGTTATGAATAATAATTTTTTGTAGGCCAACAAGTAGCACATAGTGTCAACAATGGTGACCAGGGATTGACAGTTTTTCTTATGATCATAATAAGTGTGAGGAGGGGAAAATGTATGAATCATTAAGAATCAATACTGTGAATTATAAGTCATTTAGGAATTCAAAAAAAAAAAAAACAGTGTCTGACATTTAAAATACATGCTTTACATTCCAGGCCACATTGGCAATGTGAAAAAATTTTATAAATAGCCTAACAGCACTGATAAAATTATGTAGATATTTAAGTGTTTTTGGGGTTGTAACACAACAAGAAGGCTATACAAATTTCACTATGCCCTCTATGGATCATGTGCTTCTTAATAACTAATGTTTTATCTAATATTATGGTTAGAAAGTTACAGTTTACAGAATAAAAGTTTGAACGAAGCATATATATTAAGCAGTTTAAACTTTAAATGGACTAAAATTGAAGAAAAGTAAAGTAATTTTAAAACAGTGGTACTTTAAAAAATAAATATGAATAAACTAATACAGCATATTTCGGTAGTGACTTTAAAGTAAGGTTCTTTAAATATTTAAGATTCTTAATAGAGTGCAAACAAAATACAAAACAATAGAAAGGATACATCAACAAAAGATTAAAATATAGGAATATAAAAAAAAATATGTAAAGTATATAACGAAATGACCTGTATTCAAACAGGTAATTGACACAACATGCTTTCATTTCCAGGCCACATTAACAATGTTAAAAAATTATTATAATAATAATTAAATACATTTTTTAAAAATGTTTTTATGTTGTCACAGAGAGCAGAAAATAATAGATTCAGGAAAACGGAAAACACTTCAAAAATTCTGTTAGTATGCATGATTCTGTAAATATGCATGCTTGAAATAAACAGCGTTAAAGTTTTATCTTTGACTCTTATATGATAGTTGCAATCAGTCAGTATGCAATTATGCAGTATAATGTACAATGACATTATAACTTTTGTTTAGATTTTCTGGAGATGTTCAAACTTTCATCTTAAGTGTTTAAAAATAAATAAATAAACATTTGTAAAGACCATAATATGACAACACACCTAATCCTGAAATTATTTACATAACATGGTTTGAATTAACTGTAGAAATGTGTGGAAAATAAAAAGAAAAAAATTCAAAACATTACCACTGTATATAATAAATATTAATAAAGTTTATATTTATGTAGCACCTTTAAAGTAAGCTTCTTAAGACTCTTTACAGAATACAAGAAAAATACAAACCATTATAGAAAGTATACATGAACAAAATATAATCTAAAGTAATATAAAAGCATACAAAAAAGTATGCTTTCAACAATATTTTAATAATAATAATTAATGATGAGTGATTAAAGGGGTCATGTGATGCGATTTCAACTTTTCCTTTCTCTTTGGAGTGTTACAAGCTGTTCGTGAATAGATAAGATCCCTAAAGTTGCAAAGACTAAAGTCTCAAACCCAAAGAGATATTCTTTATAAAAGTTGACTCGTCCACGCCCTCCTAAAACTCCTTGTTTAAACACGCCCCCACATATCTACGTCACGATGTGGGAAGATTTGCATAACGCCTCCCAAATGTTTACGCAAAGAAAGAAGGTGTAACTTTGATTTTCGCTGTAGTATTGTTGCTGCTGCTGCCGCCGTGTTGTGAAGGCACTGTGTTTCGTTGTGAAAGCAAAACTATTTAGTTTGGTCTTCCAAAAGAGGACACGACTAGAAATCAGTGGTTAAGTTGTATTTACAACACTCTTCCAGAACAGTTCAACCCAAATATTCAGATGTGTGCAGCGCATTTTATGGAGGACTGTTTCCTGATCCTGGTAGAGTAGACTACAGTGCCGGCTGTTCTGACTCACAGAATGTAAGTATGTTTTCATATTTAACGAATTTGCCACTGACGATTCAAACGCGAGTTTTGAGCAGTGTAGAGTAGCGCTTGTTGTTTGTCATTTCTCCGATCACAAATGCAGACATGGTTTTAGATTTACGCGGCGCGATGCAACACAATGCGTAAAAAAAAAAGTTTAAGTCATTATAATCAGTAATTATGTCCCCACTGGATGCAACAAATGCCTCGTTTAACATTAGCCTTGTTTCACACAGCTCAGATCAAAATGAATGTGGTAGAATGTATTCAAGTTCCTCAGCTTTGACCTTACAGGTGCATCTCAATAAATTAGAATGTCGTTGAAAAGTTCATTTATTTCAGTAATTCAACTCAAATTGTGAAACTCGTGTATTAAATAAATTCAGTGCACACAGACTGAAGTAGTTTAAGTCTTTGGTTCTTTTAATTGTGATGATTTTGGCTCACATTTCACAAAAACCCACCAATTCGCTATCTCAACAAATTAGAATACTTCATAAGACCAATAAAAAAAAAAAAATTGTGAATTGTTGGCCTTCTGGAAAGTATGTTCATTTACTGTACATGTGCTCAATACTTGGTTGGGCCTCCTTTTACATGAATTACTGCATCAGTGCGGCGTGGCATGGAGGCAATCAGCCTGTGGCACTGCTCAGGTGTAATGGAAGCCCAGGTTGCTTTTATAGCGGCCTTCAGCTCATCTGCATTGTTGGGTCTGGTGTCTCTCATCTTCCTCTTGACAATACCCCACAGATTCTCTATGGGGTTCAGGTCAGGCGAGTTTGCAGGCCAATCAAGCACAGTAACACCATGGTCATTGAACCAGCTTTTGGTGCTTTTGGCAGTGTGGGCAGGTGCCAAGTCCTGCTGGAAAATGAAATCAGCATCTCCATGAAGCTTGTCAGCAGAAGGAAGCATGAAGTGCTCTAAAATTTCCTGGTAGATGGCTGCGTTGACTGTGGACTTCAGAAAACACAGTGGAACAAAAAAGTCCTCTTTTCAGAAAGTAAATTTAGCATTTAATTTGGAAATCAAGGTCCCAGAATCTGGAGGAAGAGTGGAGAGGCACAGAAACCATGTTGCTTGAAGTCCAGTGTTAAGTTTCCACATAATGTTATTTTTTAGCAATGTCATATGACCTCTTTAAAATAAAGGAACCACACAAATAGGCCAGCGCCAATTCTGTACTCAAATCATGCTTGTGTTGCTGTGATCCAGTATTTATGATGGTAGTGGATGAGTTTTGGTGAGTGCTGTCTAAATGTCTGGCTTCAGTAGTCAGAGCAGGTGAAGAGCGCAGTCAGAGCACTCCCAATAACGTTTGTGCAAAAGCTGCAGCTCTAAGTAGAAAACAGGCTTAAACTACAGCTAATACAAGCAACAATGAAAACTTCCAGCCCAGCTGGAGCTGACTGAAGTCCCTGTCTCTTTTCTTTCTGCCGCTTTCTCTTTCTCCCAGGCCTTCTATCTGCTAAGATGATTTCACGCTAAAGATCAGCCGTTTGACAACACACACTTTAATTTGATATGTGGGGAAAAGGAAAGACTCACACACACCAGAGGAAGCGACTATGTCACAAAACTCATCTAGTTCAAATATGGCTCCTCTGACACACAAAAAAAAAGAAAGAAAAGTTTTTGTTGCTTACTCAGTTTCCCGTATTAAAATGCTGTTCATGTAATCATTTGTATTGTCACCAAGGTTTTGCTCGTAGATGTTATAACTACATCATCTGGGCAGGAAATTTCAAAAACAAAATGTTTTTTGACATTTAGTTTTGTTTTATGTTTTTCTGTAAAAAAAAAAATTTATTTTATGAACCACTGTCCAACTATCAAGAACGTACAGTGGGGCAAAAAAGTATTTAGTCAGCCACCAATTGTGCAAGTTCTCCCACTTAAAAAGATGAGAGAGGCCTGTAATTTTCATCATAGGTATACCTCAACTATGAGAGACAAAATGAGAAAAAAAAATCCAGAAAATCACATTGTAGGATTTTTAAAGAATTTATTTGCAAATTATGGTGGAAAATAAGTATTGGGTCAATAACAAAATTTAATCTCAATACTTTGTTATATACCCTTTGGTGGCAATGACAGAGGTCAAACGTTTGCTGTAAGTCTTCACAAGGTTTTCACACACTGTTGCTGGTATTTTGGCCCATTCCTCCATGCAGATCTCATATAGAGCAGTAATGTTTTGGGGATGTCGCTGGGCAACACGGATTTTCAACTCCCTCCAAAGATTTTCTATGGGGTTGAGATCTGGAGACTGGCTAGGCCACTCCAGGACCTTGAAATGCTTCTTACGAAGCCACTCCTTCATTGCCCGGGCGGTGTGTTTGGGATCATTGTCCATATTTCTATGGAAGCTTGTTTTGGCCACAGAAAGAAAAAATAATAAGGGTAATTGTGGGTAATTTTTTTTTTTCTCACAATCGCGAGTTTTTACCTCACAATTCAGACATTCTTTCTCAGAATTTTGAGTTTACATCTGGCAATTTTGACTTTTTCCCTCTGAATTCTGAGTTTACTTCTTGCAGTTCTGATTTTTTTTTCCTGAATTCTGAGTTTACATCTCAAAATTATAATTTTTTTTTCTGCCTTGGAATAAAAAAGTAAGTGCAACTTTTTATCTTACTGTTACACCCCGTCTAGGGGTAAAGGACGCAACATGAAAAGAGAGAGAGGAAGCGGGGATTCTTTTGAGGGTTTTTAATGAAACCAACAAATACAATCATCAAAATAAATAAATATATAGGGAATTTCCTTCAGGAAATGTAAGTTCCTACTTACAAAATTCGAATAATCAAGTAATCAAATAATCAAGGCTTTTTAAGGGATTTGGGCCAAAAACAGAGCCCATGGTGTGGGTGTAAGTCTTATCACTCTCACGCTCCTGATCCAGACCATACTATATGATAGATTACACCTCTATCAGTCTATCTGACCATTAGAAAGAGCAGAGCCACAATACCAGCCAAAGAAATGAGCATCGGAGGGATTAATATGCTTTAAAATGCTATCGATCCCGTTTGATGACTGCTCAAACAAAACGATTACAGTGCAATCTCTTGAGTTAACGATCGCTTTAACAGTAATCTGGATTACAACCCTCATGAGTCTTGTATTGTGGTGTGTGGATCCAGTCTAATCTCATTCAGACCGAGAAGGCAGATGGATCTGATTGGTTGCAGTTGTCCTAAACAACAATGAAATATTTGATGGCACCAGTCTCACATTTGATTAAAGTTTCTGATAATATCTATAAGGGCAATTGTGGGTAATTTTTTTTTTTCTCACAATCGCGAGTTTTTACCTCACAATTCAGACATTCTTTCTCAGAATTTTGAGTTTACATCTGGCAATTTTGACTTTTTCCCTCTGAATTCTGAGTTTACTTCTTGCAGTTCTGATTTTTTTTTCCTGAATTCTGAGTTTACATCTCAAAATTATAATTTTTTTTTCTGCCTTGGAATAAAAAAGTAAGTGCAACTTTTTATCTTACTGTTACACCCCGTCTAGGGGTAAAGGACGCAACATGAAAAGAGAGAGAGGAAGCGGGGATTCTTTTGAGGGTTTTTAATGAAACCAACAAATACAATCATCAAAATAAATAAATATATAGGGAATTTCCTTCAGGAAATGTAAGTTCCTACTTACAAAATTCGAATAATCAAGTAATCAAATAATCAAGGCTTTTTAAGGGATTTGGGCCAAAAACAGAGCCCATGGTGTGGGTGTAAGTCTTATCACTCTCACGCTCCTGATCCAGACCATACTATATGATAGATTACACCTCTATCAGTCTATCTGACCATTAGAAAGAGCAGAGCCACAATACCAGCCAAAGAAATGAGCATCGGAGGGATTAATATGCTTTAAAATGCTATCGATCCCGTTTGATGACTGCTCAAACAAAACGATTACAGTGCAATCTCTTGAGTTAACGATCGCTTTAACAGTAATCTGGATTACAACCCTCATGAGTCTTGTATTGTGGTGTGTGGATCCAGTCTAATCTCATTCAGACCGAGAAGGCAGATGGATCTGATTGGTTGCAGTTGTCCTAAACAACAATGAAATATTTGATGGCACCAGTCTCACATTTGATTAAAGTTTCTGATAATATCTGTCCTGAAATGGCAAAGCTGAGACAAACAGGCTGTATGTGAAATAAATCACTGAGAAAATGCATGTACATTAATATTTCATTATGTCATATCATGAGGAACAGAGAAATACCTTTCATTGTTGTTTTATGCTATGGCCGATATTAAATAGCATTACTATTTTTTCACTAAAAACAGCAATCATTTTAAAAGCTGCAAGTCAATGTAGGCATCACAATATAATTTACAAAAAGAAAAATGGACCAAGGCTGCAAAAATACAGTAAAAACAGTAATATTGTGAACTTTTATACAATTTAAAGTATTTTCTATTTTATTATATTTTAAAATGCAATTTATTTTTATTATGCAAAACTGAATTTTCAGCATCATTACTCCTGTCTTCACTGTGAAATGATCCTTCAGAAATCTGATTTGCTGCAGAAATCTGAATTTTAAATTGTAATAATATTTCACAGTATTACAGTTTTTACTGTATTTTTGATCAAATAAATACAACCTTGGTGAGCAACGGACCTCTTGTAAAAAACAGTAAAAAAAAAAATCTTAATTATTATTCCAAACTTTTGGCCAGCAGTGTATATTTATCAATAGATATTGAATATTTGTGCAAATATAAATACATAGTGTCCACTATGTCAATATTTACACATTTAGGAGTGACTCTATTCTGTTCACATTTGGAACAAGAAATCGGGGAATCCCTGCCAAACATTTGCAATGCGTACCAGGCCTTTGAGACTTTGGCTGGGCTGTTTTGCTAGTTAGACTGATCACTTTGATGCTTTTGCACGCCTTAAAAAAAAAAGACATCCAACCCCAATTTGCGTCACACTAATTTCCGTTCTAGAGTTACAGTCCCTCAGAGTCTCTCTCTCACTCTCTCTGCAGGGCCCCGAGGGAGGGTGAGGAGAAGAAAGGAGACATGAAGGAGATAAAGAAAAGGCTGATGAGGAGGGCAGGAAAACAACCGCACAACCGCGCCCGGTGGCACAGGATTCCCATTCAGCCCCGGACAGGGACAGAGCGGCGCCAGCACACGGCGACTGTGTATGTGTGAGAGCCAGTGTTTCAAACCCCAAGCATCCTAGTGGCCGATCAAGTGTCTCCTTCTAAAAATAATGGCAGACAAGACAGCTCGCAGTGTAAGTGTGTGTGTATGCATGTGTGAGAGAGTGTATTGTCATGTGCGTGCATTCACGCTTGCATGCTAGCACATGTATGTCCGTGGCAAAGAAATCCTTCTTTAGCACCTGAAAGCAGAAAATGAGATGAAGAGTTCATGTTGCGGCTGAAGGTCAGTGTTTGACACACGTCACCCTGATGACAGCAGAACAAACGTACTGCCTTTAAGAAAATAACAACAGAACAAATTTATATATTCAACACTGTCAGAAGCACACAAGATATCATTCGTGACTATAAACAAAGATTAAAGCACCTGGTGGTGAACACAGACACACACAGTGAATGAGCTTAATTCTGAACTGTAAAGTTCATTTAAAGGGAAAGTTCACCCAAAAATGAAATATGTGTCATTTACTCATCCTCATGTTGTTACAAACCTGTATGAATTTCTTATTCTGCTAAACGCAAAAGAAGGTATTTGGAAGAATGTTGGTAACTAAACAATTCTGGTAGCCATTGACTTCCATAATATGGAAAAAAAATACTATGGAAGTCAATGGCTACCAGCAAATACCTTCTTTTGTGTTCAGCTGAACAAAGAAAATTAATACAGGTTTGGAACAACAAACATCATTAATGAAATGTCTTTGTTTTTCCTCTGCAGCAAAAAGTCTTAAATATTCAATCTTGCTACCCTTCATGGATACAAACAAATTTTCACAGGCGAAATACAGTCATTTCAATACAAATCTGTGTGATCTGGAATTTTTGCATGAGGATGAAAAATTACAAGATTCTTTGATGAATAAAAACTGTAAAAGAACAGAATTTAATTGAAATAGAAATCTTTTGTAACACCATAAATGTCTTTACTGACACTTTTGATCAATTCAATGCATCCTTGCTGAATGAAAGTTTTAATTTCTACTGACCCCAATTATATTATATTATATTATATTATTATACACAGACACTTGCATTTGGTGCTATTAGATGTGCAAAAAAACTGTTTTGTTCTTCAAATTTGACTTTTTCACACATTAACCTTCGTAATCTTCGTGTCATGAGAGGTAAATGCGGGAATTTCAACATTGTCGTTGAGACGACGAGATGTCTGAGAGCATTTGTGTCTGATGCACTATCGAAAACATCCAATCCCAAACAAAACCGGGAACGATTGTTTCTGTGTTCCATGAGCATCTCATATCGGTTTTATCAACTGGTCTACGATAATCCGGATGAAGATAGCAATCCAGCTTCTGTTTGTTAATCCCTGTCGGAATGTTTGTGCATTACCCGTATTAAGATACTGATCACACATATTACCTTTGAATGAACTCTTGAGTAAAAGTGATGTTAAAGCATGTAAAAGCACCATGTTAAACTAGCGTAAGCAAGCAAGTGTGAAGAAGATTTAAAGAACCTCTTTTCACTATAAAGAACCTTTTGTGGAATGGAAAGTTTCCATGGATGGTCAAGGTTCCTCATGGAACTATAGATGCCAATAAATATACTAAATTAGATTTTATGAGGTTCCATTTCAGTTAGAACGCTGCCTTAGGAGGAAGCCGCCTATGTAGACAGCAAGACAGCTATGATACTTACCTGGCAGGGGAGACACCATGATCAAGAAGGTGGTTCACCCAGGGTGAGCCTCAGCCACTGCACTCCGGTTGTGCTGACCCCTGCGAATTCCCCAAATGTGGGAATCTCGACTGCATAATTTCTGGTAGTGGGGGACTGCGTTCGCGCTCTCCCCTGAATTTGGGGAAGTCGTGGCCTAATGGTTAAAGAGTTGAACTTGTAACCCAAAGTTTGTATTCCATAAACAGGTCAAAAGAGGAAGAGATCTACAGAATTGTGACATTCATTACATATTCACTACATTATCTTATTGCAAATTGTTTTGTGCCTTTTTTCTGTCAGTGAATATCATTTATGCTTTGGTAACCTTTTGATTTGTTATTTTAAATTATTTTCATTCTACTTCATTGTGTTTATTATTTAATAATAGGAAATTCCTAAATCAAAAGGTCATCCACAACGATTCAATCATAGCATTGAACTGGAGGAGATTTTCTGAAGTGAAGACTGCAATAGCAATAATAAATCCATTGAAAACATTTGGATTTTAATTTAAGGCCCTTTGTAGTATAAATGTGAAATTTACCCATTGTGCAATAAATAAATAAATATCAAATTAATTTGAAAAAATCATCATTATGGAAAAGAATAAAAATGATACATAAAATTAGTGAGAAATGTTTCCTCTAGACATAAATAGCAGAGTGGGAAAATTTTCATTTAATTTATATATTTATTAAATGTTTAATAATAGTAAAACTTTTTGTAATAAATCTCTTCTATTTTTCTGTGAAAAAAAAATGTGTTGGATACCAAGCACATTTTTTGCATCATCTGAAACATGTCATTAATGTCATTACTGATCACATACACATCATGTATGCGATGTATGCGTTCCCCATTTAGGGGAAGTCGTGACCTAATGGTTAGAGAGTTGGACTCGTAACCCAAAGGTTGCGGGTTCAAGTCTCGTACCGGCAGGGATTGTTGGTGGGGGGAATGAATGAACAGCGCTCTCTCCCACCTTCAATACCACAACTGAGGTGCCCTTGTGCAAGGCACCCAAGGCACTGCTGCTCCCTGGGTGCTGCAGCAAAAAATGGCTGCCCACTGCTCCGTGTGTGTGTGTGTGTGTGTGTGTGTGTGTGTGTGTGTATGTATGCACGCATGCACACACGCACTTTGGATGGGATAAATGCAGAGCACTAATTCCGAGTATGGGTCACCATACTTGGCCACAAGTCACCTCACTCACTCACTTAAAAGATTTGGTTTTGAACAAAGCCTTGGCTTTGTGTTTTCGACCAGCAGGACACAGCAGGGCTGAAGAATGAGAGATGAAAAGTTGTGCAGTCCTGTGTAAGTTCAAGACACCGAGTGTCATCGGGTCACGGCGCAAACAGCTCACGTAGAGCTCGTGGGGCAGCTATTCGCGCTCATGCAGAGCTCCAGATAAACCCACCAATCACAGCTCTGATCACAAGCTCAGGGTTCAAGTGTGTGTCAAGGATAGAATGCCCACCGTTCTCCACTGTCCTCCTACAGCAACACATTCTGACCATAATAACACACGATGAGGAGCTTCAGAGAACCAGATGAATGGATTCCATTGTGATAAATCCAAAATTCCATTTAGTTGCATTTGAATCTCACAAGCTGTTTCGCAAAGATGTCGTAATCATGAGAATGATCGGCTTTAAAGGATTAGGAAGCTCAAAACGATGTTTTCGCCCTCATGTTGTTTCAAACCCATATTCTGTCATTTTTTCCATAAAACACAAAAGAAGATGCTCTGAGGAAGGTTTACACAGCTATTTTCTTGAGAATTTTCTATTCAGTGAATAACTCCAATATAAGTTTGTTCCTTTCAAAAAGCATCATATAGTGTCAGAAGACTTGAAATATAGCACATGATTCTTTCTTTTTTTTTTTACATACAGTATGTGGTCACTAATAACTGCAATATGTAAATGAGCTCCATGACAGTGTTGTTATTGTTAACTAAAACTATTAAAATGCATTGTTGTTAATAGAATAAAGATTAAATCAAATAAAAATATTAGATGAAAAACTTACAAATATGAAATTCTGCCTTGGCAACTAACTGAAATAAAATAAGCTGAAGTACTAAAACTGAAATAAAAATAAATTAAAGCTAAAATTAAATAAAAATGACTAAATCTAAAGTTATTAGTTGAATTGCTAAAATTACTAAAACTGAAATAAAAATTAAGCTAAATAGAAATATTTTTTAAAACTACTAAAAATGACAAACGCATGTAACAGAATGACTAAAACTTAAAGTAAAATTAAAATGAAAACTATAAAAATACAATTCTTACAATATGCAAGTAAAACTACATTCCCATCATGCCTCGGTGCTCTAATCTAGTACTGACAGCCTCTGTCACTTCTAGTGTAATTACAGAGAGAGGACAGAAACAAGTCACTCACACCCATTAACTATTGAAAATAGCTCTTTCAATTCTCTTCTGGCCATTTATCACTGACTGACAGAAGAAGAGAAACAAGAGAGAGGAGAGTTGTCTCGGGCTCTGAATGAGTGATGGCCTTCTCCGTTTCTTCAAACTGTCAATCATTGCAGAAAAAAAGTTTTGTTCTATACAATCCAAAAAAAAATGACGATGCTCATAAAAATGGCTCATAGTTCACACTCCTGACAGGTGATAATAAGGTGTACTGTGAATGTGTAAAGTGGGGTAGTGTGTTGGGAGGTCAGGTTATGACTTGTGTAAAATGGCTCTTGGCTGTTTAATCAAGCATAAGATGATTGTCAATGATGTGCTGAGTGAGGAATGCTGTCTCTCTTCTCAGGCAGACTGATTCAACGAGCTGTTGACATTGCGTGCTTAAAATGCTCAGAGAAGTTTGTTTGGCTGTGAAGTGACAGTGTTTCGAATGGCAAGTGTTGAAAGCAGGCCTGAGAACAACTTAGGGTTATTCCTACTGTAAAACAGAAGTGGCTGCTCTTATAGATGATTAAGAAGTTTACTTGACTCTCAAATGCGTTTACGACCACATTATACTTCTCTCTTCTGGTGGATGTAAGCAGTGCAGCAGAACTCTACCTGACTTTGAGAAAGGCACTTTGCCTCCATCGTGTGGCCAACTATCGAACACATCAATGGTCATAGTATCATATACTATTGCTGTAGTATATAGTATGTACAAATTGCAAATGTATGCATATACATTTACCAATACATATGCCAGAATTATCAAGACTACAACAGACCATACCGTCTGCAATACTGGCAGACTGTTCTTTATTGCATATGCCACATTTTTGAAAATGAGTATTTGCATACTATTTACTGCGGCGTCAATAAGATTAGTATGCGAGTGTGCTATTGCTATAAGGGTTTGCAGCACACTCAGGTGATCATGTCATTAAAGCTGCAGTCCGTAACTTTTTTTGTGTTCAAAATTTACAACATTTATATAATAAGCATGAATCCATTTTCCGTGTTTCTGGCTTGTCCTGAATCACTACGGTACACCTATAATAAGTGTTTATATTCGGACTATTTTAGACTGGTTCAGGTAGGTACCGCTGCGGAGTAACCCAGTACCTGCGTGATTCGCCATAGACATAAACCGAGAGAAGTAGTTCCGGCTACAATGTTCTTCCGCAAGACGCACGCCGTTCTGTTTATTAACCGCTAGAGCGCCAAAAGTTACGGACTGCAGCTTTAAGTAACTAGTCCAATTTAAGTTTCCTAAATCATTTGTGTTGGGACTACATTAATCATTTTTGTTGTGTTAACTGAAACTGCATGGGAGGTTTTTCGTTCCCAGCATGTTTTTCATAGTTGGAAATAAGTGTTGAAATTACGTGTAATTTTTAATAAAGGCAAAGACATGTTAGTGTTCAATGTTCAGTTAGGTTGGGTGTTTAAAAGAGTTTCTGTTGTTGAAGTTTTTGTGGTTCCCATTGAAAAGTTTATGTTTATGGTTATATGAATGGAGTTCATTGTTTCATTCAAAGAACATACAGTAGCTGTACTAATGTTTGCAGTGAGAAAAGACAAGCAGGCTATATACTTATTTAACAAATGTTTTTTTTTTCTTAATTCCAAGTATGAAATTTCCTTGAGCGCAAAAACTTGCAAAAGAAAAATTCCAAAGAGTCCATTTTACTTATTGTTTTTTAGGTTATTGCAAAATGAGGACTCAAGGGGAAAGAATCTTCCAATATTGCCAAGAAAAACATGTCTTTTATGAAACATTTTGACAAGATCAAGGAAAAATAGGACATTTATTAGTAACTTATTAGTTAAAAGTAATTCAGGCTAGTAGTAAAAAATTCACCCGAGTTAGGCTAATTGTAATATTGCGACCACAGATGACTAACTATGGTTTAAAATCATGATTTTATTTGAGTTTAATATCTTGTGCATTATTTTAAAGACAATTCACCCAAAAATGGAAATTTTGTCATCATTACGCATCCAAACCTACCTTCTATTTTTATGTGAAATATGAAAGAATGTTTTTTTTTTGACCTCTTCAAAATATATTATTATATGTTGAGAAAGTTGTACATATATTGGGTGAACTATGAATGGGACATGAGTATGCACTGCAGTGGAATGGCCTACCTGATGGCATTCTTTCATAAATAAATTAACAAACAACAAAGAAATGCCTAGCATGCCATTGTTAGAATTTATGTTAGACGACCAAAGCACTTGTCCCTGTCAATGTGTGTCCCCTCATCTGGAAACTCCGCATCATGTCCTGCTCGAGATGTTTTGATTCACTCAGCGCAGCTCAGCTCAGCTCAGCGTTGCAGTAGCTCTCCATCACTGACGTCACCCCCAAATTTCGCATCCCCGATCACTACCTCGCTCATTTAGGCGTGTGATCAGAAATGGCGGAAAGATTACTCGATGTCCAGCTATTTTTGTCTCCCAAAGCTCATTAGGTGCGGAAGGCTGACGGTGAAAACACAGCACGCGCACGAGGGACGCGGCTCTTGTGTCTCGCGCCTTTGAGCTCAGGTTACCGCGAACGTCGCTCTGCGTCCCAAAACAGCCACTTCTGCGTTCTGTGGGAAAAAACACACACTCCATCGGACACTTCGAGGGACGAACTGCTTGAAAATGTTGACCCTGTTGTCGGCTATGTACTTGGTGTCCCGCACGGCTTCGGCGCAGGTAAGACGCCTCTCCTTGACAACGGAGGTGTAAGATGCAGCATGAATGCACCAAACCTACGATGTTTCTTTAAAAACCGTCAGTATGCGGTAAAATATCGGAGCTGTATCTGAGGATGTATCCCCACCTTGCATGCTAGTGTACAATTCGCCATATATCTGATCGTTTCCATTTATAAAGCAAGTGATTTCATGCTGGAAAATCCATCTTAAGATGGTTGCTGTGTTTTGGAATGTGGTAGCTGGTTTATAGCTGGTCCAAGGTAGCCAAACTAGTATTTTCCTGGTCCAAAGTGGTCATTAGGTTTGGTCAGGCTGGTCTAAACCAGCAACATATATAATCATACCAACTCAAGGGGATCAGGCTAGTTTTAGGAACTAGTAAACCAGTCAATTGCCATGCTAGACTAGGTAAAAACCATCTTGGACCTAGAAACCAGCTAGTATATTCAAAAACATAGTTACTAAGCAGGGATTGGTTGAATGATTAGTCTCATTCATTATGTACGCCTTGAAAACCTAGTAGTGCGGGAGGGCAGCGACCTCTTTGATGATTAATTTAGGATGCTTTGGCAAGCAGAGTCCAGCACCATGGATAGCACTCTCTCCGGTCTGGATCTCTACCCTTCCAACAGCGTGTTATGTAATGTTAAAGGGGTCATAGGATGCGATTTCAATTTTTCCTTTCTCTTCGGAGTGTTACAAGCTCTTGGTGCATAAAGAAGATCTGTAAATTTGCAAAGACTAAAGTCTCAAATCCAAAGAGATATTCTTTATAAAAGTTCAGAGTCAGCCACGCCTACCTAAAACGGCTCGTTCTAACACGCCCCCACATGTCTACCTCACTATGTGGGAAGATTTGCATAACGCCGCCCAAATGTTCACGCAAAGAAAGAAGGCGTAACTTTTATTCTCGCTGTAGTATTGTTGCTGCACGCCATGTCGTGAAGATGCTGTGTGCTTCGTTGTGAAAGCGAAACTACTTTGTATGGTCTTTCAAAAGAGGACGATATCCGGAGTGGAGTCCAGCCCGGGGTCCGTCACATGTGGTTGCCGCTCATTCGTCGGATCCGCCGGGCGCGCCGTTCTCAACCCCGCTGCCTCAGCTCACTCTAGCCCGGCCTCTGCGCACGCTAAGCCGCGGCTTCGGCTCACGCTAGGCCGCTGTGTTTTTCGTTGTGAAAGCGAAACTACTTTGTTTGGTCTTCTGCCTCAGCTCACTCTAGCCCGGCCTCAGCGCACGCTAAGCCGCGGCTTCGGCTCACGCTAGGCCGCTGTGTTTTTCGGCAACTATCTGCATCAAGCTGTGGCTGATCTGTAATGCTTTAGTCTAAAAGGCTATCCGTTTTGATTGAACACACCAATGCTGCAGCTGATCACACCAGTGAAATGCAGAGGGAATCTGTTCTGGTGCTATGATAGTATAATGCATCATGTAACTTGAAGGAGAAGGGGTCGTGGAACAGATCCAAGCCCATTAGAGTCTTTTAACACTTGGAATTGTTAACCCAGGGTCATTTTTAATCCTGAGTTAGTGTAATCATGGGTTATCTTGCTCTGTTTTCACATCAGGCAAACTTTTGTCGGGGTTAGTAGCACAGTATATTTCAGAGAATATTTCTCAGTTTATGTTTATTTTTAAAGTCTGTTTCACATGTGACAACATACTCTAAAGTTGGGGAATGTTGTCACATTATATAGACATTATTTAGAGTAAGTTATGAGATTCAGTTAGATCACAATGGGAACCTGCCATTAAATATTTAATTTGCTTTTCGGCAAAATTGTAAAAATGGTAACAAATTATTGTCAAAAATTGTCATAATACTGAGATATAGCTCTTGTGACAGCAAGCCTTGATCTCCCCTTTACCTTCAACACCACAATTTGGAGTTAACACTATCATAAAACCAGGATTTAACCCTGCAAAGCTGAAAATAATACCCTGAAAATAATAGTTCGAAAAATGTGTATGTATTTTAAGTGAAACTAAGTGAAAATCTAAAAAAAAAGATGTTTTGTATTTATAAATCAATGTAGATCTTTATAACAATATAGCAGACTACTTAAAATTCTAGAAATATCAGTTGTCATTCTATATCTTTCAATAGAAAGATGCTATTTAATTGCTTAGTTTTATCATCAAAGCTCTGTAGTTTTTATTGTTGGGGACAAAACATATCATTCAATGCAATGATGATTGAGAGATGTACAAATATAACATTCCAGATGTATCATAATTGAAATCTGTAATTAAACATGATTTAAAAAGAAAAAAGATGACTAGATAATCTAATCTAGTAAACCTATAAATTGCTTCAGTCAAGTAAATGTTCATCTTGAAATATTACTAATGTTTTTCTTATGTTTGGTTTATAAAAATAATTACAAATTTCACTGCAAAAAACACATGAACCACAGCCTGAAAGGGGATGTTTTTAAAATTATACCTTTTTTAAAAGATATACTTTTATTATGAAAAAGTAACCATCAATCAGACAACAGAAGGCATGCAGTAGATTGTGGCCTTTAGAGGAGAAATTCATGCATCAAATATAATACAGTAGGGTTAAAAACATGCAGACACAGCAAAGCGCACTACAGAAGTGAAAGCACATGAGCTATTTGACCTCACTGATCTCTTTAGGAAAAGCACGTGGTCTTACATGCTTCCTGTTCAGCCAGAAAGGACATTTTCAATCAAGGACAGTGGAGTTCATGAATTGATACTTGAAAGTGAAATATCTTTAGAACATGATTTTGCCATCACACGCTACATGAGATTCTGTGTATAGATGTGCAGATGTTTCAGGCTGAATTGTGGCTGTTCTGACAGAACGGGAGCTTGTTATAGATTCTTCACACAAATTCCCGGAGTGCATGAGCATGATTTCAGAACTGAGCGTATATGTCAATGAGGATCCAAAGTATGAGTCAAGTAAAAATGCTTCTATTTTTTAATGCAATGTAAAAATGTGCATTACAAATTATATGCTTCTTCTGTTTGTCGGTTCGTTCAAATTGCATAACTTTACCAAATCTGTTTCAGTAGGCTATTTGTGTTCATAAACCAATCAAGGACCCAAATTTATCACCATAACTCAATGGGAGATTTAAAACTCGACCTTAATATGCTTGTAATGCGTTGTGTATGGAGTCAATTCAATGCCACATATAGGCTATTTGCAAAGGAATGGAAGTATTACAAAAGAAAGTAAAGTTTTGCAAACAAAAAAAATTAAAGTATTGAGAAAACATAAATGTGCTTTTTGCAAACAAAAATAAAGAATTGCAAAATATAAATGTAAATGAAATGCTGTTAATACACATATAATTAATAAAACGAAACCATGCATGTTTTAATGTTATAGTGAATAAAAGGAAACGATCCACCTGCATGCCTCTGCCCAACGACGGTGCCTTCATCAGTTGTGATCTGAATCTCAGGCCGATGATGCCAGGGAGGCGTGTCCAGGCCTGTTGTACACGCCCCAGTCCCTTGACTCCGCCCCATGCCAAAACAATGCCAGAAAGTGAAACGCGCAGAAACATGAAGCGCAAAGAGAAAAATGGTATCGCGAGCTCACACTTGACTGAAACGCAAAATAAAAGCAGCTTTGCAAATAAATTATTAGCTATGGCCATGGAAAGTATGTGTTGCAAAATCATTGCTTTTGCTCCGTTTCATTTATATTTATTTGCAAAACTTATTTTTTTCTAACAATACTTCATTTATAATTTTGCAGTTCTTTATTGTTGTTTGCAAAAAGCACATTTATTTTTTTCTCAATACTTTCATTTTCGTATGCAAAACTTTATTTTCTTTTGCAATACTTCAATTCTTTTGCGAATATATGCAGTAGCCCCTCACTGCAGAACAAAGATCCAGGGGGCGGGGTTTGATCCACATCTAGGGGGTGGAGATGGGTGTGTTTAGGGATCAGGGGGTGGAGACGGGTAGGTTTAGGTATATGTAAGGTGGGAGGAGTAGGATCTGGATCCAAACTCACCCCTGAATCTTGTGTTCTGCAGTGAGGACCATCTCAATATATGTGGCATTGAAGTTGAGCGGGCGTGTATGATGGGAGGTCGTCAGCGCGGGTGCTCATGGGAAATTGAGTTCTTTCTGTGAGCTGATTGGTGGAGTTAAGCAGCAATATCAACTACATATCCCAGTGTACAGCATTTCTGTGCCTGTGAAAGCATATGACATTTCCATATAAGATTAGAGGTGACCCGTCAGTCCGTGCAGTCTGAGAGAGGCAGAGCAGAGCAGCACATCTCAACCTGCACAATCAGACCTGAAACATGGTGAGATTCTCATCCCTCCAGTTTAGTCCTGCACGGTATTTTAGCGCAACTCAAATTCGCAACGTTTTGTGCTCATGACGGGCTAATTTAATCCGAAGATTTACTTTAAGAAATCTGTTGTAATGTGAAATCTGTGGTCACGAACCACCTAACGATTCATATCGAATTATTGTGAAGCTGTTTGTATCAACGTTTAACGGCCATTTCCGCGTTTGTGGAGTGGGTGTCTGGGGTGGCACCTTTTGTAAGTTACACATTGGCACTATTTTGTAGCCATTCTGTCAGATTAGAAATACTTCCGAGGCGGAAATTTGCGTCGAAGTTACAGTCTCGGCGCGTAGGGACGTTACCATCGTTACAGTGCGTCGCGTCGCGCGGAGCATCAGCTGCATCACCGTCTCATTCATTCACTCACTCACTCATTAATTGAGGATATACACAGAAATGAACTCCCATTCACTCAGACATTATGTGCAAATGATCAAATCTTCTGATATAATTCGTGACTACGCTCATTCCAGACCGCTAGGCCTTTGTTCACAGAAATAGGTCATGTTATTGACGCCAGTGACTTGTGTTTTATTTCAGGCCGAACCGATCCGTGTGCTGGTGACTGGCGCAGCTGGACAGATCGCTTATTCTCTGCTCTACAGCATCGCTAAAGGAGATGTGTTCGGCAAGGACCAGGTGAGACAGACTGGCTGTGTTATTGCATAACGGGACACTGGAGGGAACTGGATTTTAAACTACACTCTTGTGTTATATAAGAATGTGTGATTAAAATATGCGACTCTCTTGGTCCCTCTGTGATGCATGTCTATGTTCTGTTTCTGCAGTATATAATATATGAGCATGTATGCATGTAACAATAACGATATTTAGTCATTTCGAGATTATTGTTTGAAACCGGCCGATTCAAATGAATGTTCTGATAACATAAATGAAGTGCAATGAAGCAATGGTTAATGGCCTTATTCCCAGGGACCGTTCTGAGAACGCTGGCTAACGTTCTGTAATGTTCAGTCAAAGTTATGAACAAACGCTCTTCCAGTAATGTTAATAATCTTTAATAACATTCTTAAAATGTTAGAACAAAAACGTTATTTATACATCGTTCATGGAACATTTGTCTTCTAAAAAGTTTTAGTTGGACATTCATCTTACTTTTTTTTTTTTTGTTGCTAGATGTTTCAGAACATTCGGGGAACATACAAAAGTAACATTCCCATAGTGTTCGCAAAATGATTCAATCAAATGGTCATTCGTTTATGTTTTTAAAACGTTTTAAAAACTGTTAATTTTGTGCATTCGTAGACCCTTCAAAAAAGAATGTTTTTATAATTTAATGGGAATGTTGGGAAAGCGTTCTTAGAGATGTTTTTTGTTAGCTGAAACATTCTGAATATTTTAATAACACAAAAAAAACAGCAATAATATTGCTAGAGGTTTTGAGATTTAGATGGTTGCATTTACTTTTTTATTTATGCATACAATTTATGGTGCTTATCAATAGCCAATATTAAAGTGTTCTTGAGTCTTGAGTAAATATTGTGTAAAAAAAAAAAGTTGGTTGTGTTTATAGAAAAAAATATACATGTACAGCTCAATTGCTTAATTCAGATATGTTAGCCTATATCATATATTGCATTATATTGGCTGTCTTGCTCTCTGGTTATTGCTATCAACATCAGCCATACTGGTTGACCACCACTATATACTACGCCTTTCAAAATGTGCATTTACCTATACTGGATCCCACTATACGAGGACATGTACGCATTGTAATACTGTATTAAATGTGTATCATTGTATGTCTGTGGTCTAAAGCAGCAGTTCTCAATTCCAGTCCTCGCGACCCCCCCACTCTGCATATTTTGCATGTCTCTGATTCGGATAACCAGCTCGTTAGAAGAGAGCTCCATGCATGAACTGTGTTCCGATTATCATGGTCCCTACAGAGTGTTCTTTGGTCCTTACTCCCTGAGCATGGGAAATCTGTTGAAGTTTACTTCACTTCGGAACATTCATTCACGGATTTGCACTACGCCACGGCCTGCAGCATCTTCACACACAGACGAAACTTACTAGAGAAGTGTGACATCATATACCTTTATAAATAAATGCAATTTAAATTCACGTCTCACACACTTTAATGCCCTTTGAATGGAACGTATATGCTCCCTGTGATGTCCACTTCGCAGGCCACTGACGGTAGAATAGAACAAACGTCTGAAGTGATAAGAGAAACATAAGAGAAAAATGGTATCGCGAGCTCACACTTGACTGAAACGCAAAATAAAAGCAGCTTTGCAAATAAATTATTAGCTATGGCCATGGAAAGTATGTGTTGCAAAATCATTGCTTTTGCTCCGTTTCATTTATATTTATTTGCAAAACTTATTTTTTTCTAACAATACTTCATTTATAATTTTGCAGTTCTTTATTGTTGTTTGCAAAAAGCACATTTATTTTTTTCTCAATACTTTCATTTTCGTATGCAAAACTTTATTTTCTTTTGCAATACTTCAATTCTTTTGCGAATATATGCAGTAGCCCCTCACTGCAGAACAAAGATCCAGGGGGCGGGGTTTGATCCACATCTAGGGGGTGGAGATGGGTGTGTTTAGGGATCAGGGGGTGGAGATGGTAGGTTTAGGTATATGTAAGGTGGGAGGAGTAGGATATGGATCCAACCTCACCCCTGAATCTTGTGTTCTGCAGCTAGGACCATCTCAATATATGTGGCATTGAAGTTGAGCGGGCGTGTATGATGGGAGGTCGTCAGCGCGGGTGCTCATGGGAAATTGAGTTCTTTCTGTGAGCTGATTGGTGGAGTAAAGCAGCAATATCAACTACATATCCCAGTGTACAGCATTTCTGTGCCTGTGAAAGCATATGACATTTCCATATAAGATTAGAGGTGACCCGTCAGTCCGTGCAGTCTGAGAGAGGCAGAGCAGAGCAGCACATCTCAACCTGCACAATCAGACCTGAAACATGGTGAGATTCTCATCCCTCCAGTTTAGTCCTGCACGGTATTTTAGCGCAACTCAAATTCGCAACGTTTTGTGCTCATGACGGGCTAATTTAATCCGAAGATTTACTTTAAGAAATCTGTTGTAATGTGAAATCTGTGGTCACGAACCACCTAACGATTCATATCGAATTATTGTGAAGCTGTTTGTATCAACGTTTAACGGCCATTTCCGCGTTTGTGGAGTGGGTGTCTGGGGTGGCACCTTTTGTAAGTTACACATTGGCACTATTTTGTAGCCATTCTGTCAGATTAGAAATACTTCCGAGGCGGAAATTTGCGTCGAAGTTACAGTCTCGGCGCGTAGGGACGTTACCATCGTTACAGTGCGTCGCGTCGCGCGGAGCATCAGCTGCATCACCGTCTCATTCATTCACTCACTCACTCATTAATTGAGGATATACACAGAAATGAACTCCCATTCACTCAGACATTATGTGCAAATGATCAAATCTTCTGATATAATTCGTGACTACGCTCATTCCAGACCGCTAGGCCTTTGTTCACAGAAATAGGTCATGTTATTGACGCCAGTGACTTGTGTTTTATTTCAGGCCGAACCGAT
Source organism: Sinocyclocheilus grahami (assembly GCF_001515645.1). NCBI lineage: Eukaryota > Metazoa > Chordata > Actinopteri > Cypriniformes > Cyprinidae > Sinocyclocheilus > Sinocyclocheilus grahami. Next base: position 1,583,784 of record NW_015505230.1, read on the forward strand.
CCGTGTGCTGGTGACTGGCGCAGCTGGACAGATCGCTTATTCTCTGCTCTACAGCATCGCTAAAGGAGATGTGTTCGGCAAGGACCAGGTGAGACAGACTGGCTGTGTTATTGCATAACGGGACACTGGAGGGAACTGGATTTTAAACTACACTCTTGTGTTATATAAGAATGTGTGATTAAAATATGCGACTCTCTTGGTCCCTCTGTGATGCATGTCTATGTTCTGTTTCTGCAGTATATAATATATGAGCATGTATGCATGTAACAATAACGATATTTAGTCATTTCGAGATTATTGTTTGAAACCGGCCGATTCAAATGAATGTTCTGATAACATAAATGAAGTGCAATGAAGCAATGGTTAATGGCCTTATTCCCAGGGACCGTTCTGAGAACGCTGGCTAACGTTCTGTAATGTTCAGTCAAAGTTATGAACAAACGCTCTTCCAGTAATGTTAATAATCTTTAATAACATTCTTAAAATGTTAGAACAAAAACGTTATTTATACATCGTTCATGGAACATTTGTCTTCTAAAAAGTTTTAGTTGGACATTCATCTTACTTTTTTTTTTTTTGTTGCTAGATGTTTCAGAACATTCGGGGAACATACAAAAGTAACATTCCCATAGTGTTCGCAAAATGATTCAATCAAATGGTCATTCGTTTATGTTTTTAAAACGTTTTAAAAACTGTTAATTTTGTGCATTCGTAGACCCTTCAAAAAAGAATGTTTTTATAATTTAATGGGAATGTTGGGAAAGCGTTCTTAGAGATGTTTTTTGTTAGCTGAAACATTCTGAATATTTTAATAACACAAAAAAAACAGCAATAATATTGCTAGAGGTTTTGAGATTTAGATGGTTGCATTTACTTTTTTATTTATGCATACAATTTATGGTGCTTATCAATAGCCAATATTAAAGTGTTCTTGAGTCTTGAGTAAATATTGTGTAAAAAAAAAAAGTTGGTTGTGTTTATAGAAAAAAATATACATGTACAGCTCAATTGCTTAATTCAGATATGTTAGCCTATATCATATATTGCATTATATTGGCTGTCTTGCTCTCTGGTTATTGCTATCAACATCAGCCATACTGGTTGACCACCACTATATACTACGCCTTTCAAAATGTGCATTTACCTATACTGGATCCCACTATACGAGGACATGTACGCATTGTAATACTGTATTAAATGTGTATCATTGTATGTCTGTGGTCTAAAGCAGCAGTTCTCAATTCCAGTCCTCGCGACCCCCCCACTCTGCATATTTTGCATGTCTCTGATTCGGATAACCAGCTCGTTAGAAGAGAGCTCCATGCATGAACTGTGTTCCGATTATCATGGTCCCTACAGAGTGTTCTTTGGTCCTTACTCCCTGAGCATGGGAAATCTGTTGAAGTTTACTTCACTTCGGAACATTCATTCACGGATTTGCACTACGCCACGGCCTGCAGCATCTTCACACACAGACGAAACTTACTAGAGAAGTGTGACATCATATACCTTTATAAATAAATGCAATTTAAATTCACGTCTCACACACTTTAATGCCCTTTGAATGGAACGTATATGCTCCCTGTGATGTCCACTTCGCAGGCCACTGACGGTAGAATAGAACAAACGTCTGAAGTGATAAGAGAAACATATAAAATGTGCAGAGCAGTGGTACGCGAGGACTGGAATTGAGAACCATTGGTCTAAAGTATATATGTTATAATGCAAATATACTTGATGCAGTGTAACATGCTTAATGTTTGTCTCCTCTGTCAGCCAATCATCTTGGTGCTTCTGGATATCACTCCCATGCTGCCTGTGCTGGATGGGGTCGTCATGGAGCTGCAGGATTGTGCTCTTCCACTTCTGAGGGGTGAGGGTTACTTCTCTTGATTTAATCAGTTTAGACCTTATCACAGTGAATGATTATAATAGGACATCAGGTAGAGGAAGAGTGGTAGTGCAACAGTTTTCACTGGACTCTTAATTGACAGTTTTACTGCCACTGTCTCTTTGTACTGCAACTTGGTTTATTTATAGCCAGCATCTGGAATGTATTAAAATGCAGAAGAGCAAGCATGACTCTGCAGAAGAGATCTGCAGCAGAAAATAGCATGTCCTACACTGTATTTTAGGAGTTGGGAGGTGTAACCGGCGCAGACTGATCTTATTGGCTCATGCTGTAGGATAGTCACAGACCAATGAGAAACGTGATGGTGCCACAACAATGGGAGGCGGAGGGGAGGAGGCCAAAGAACAAGTTCTGTCTCAGAAGTTGTTGCTTTGGTTGAAGTCCAGTCTGATAAATAGTTCTGTACTAAATCTCATTCTAAAGATTATCAATGAAATGAGCCACTTCAGGAAATATCGGCTGCCTGATAAATGATTTATGGTGATGAAAGTGTCAAGAGATAATGTCAGCATAAACTCCTGAGGAATAATAGTCTAGGTACAAACATAATGAGGCCGTATTTCCCAATACTGATGCTAAAATGTTTGCATGTGCAGATTATGTGAGTTTTATTATTCAGTCACAGGCATTTGCTCAACTGAAATAGTCTTGAGGCTCAAAAGTTGTTTCCTTGAACACTATAAAAAAGTTGCAGTATAAAAAATAACTTGTTTATAAGCAATGAGGATTTTTTTTAAATTCTACAAGATATTATTTCATTTAATAGTTAACACATTTTTAGCTAAAAATAAAATATACTTTATTTAGCTAAATATTTATCAAAAATACAAATTATAATATATAATATAATATTTTTGAAATAAAATAATTTGCGATAATAGTTGAAAATTGTTGAATAAGCAGTAATAATGAACTTGCTTTGGAAATTTGTTGGCCTAAAAATTACTGTGAAATAAGTCTTCTGTATCCTTTGTTTTTCTCTCCAACTCTTTTACAGAGGTGATTCCCACTGATAAGGTTGAGGTGGGATTCAAGGATCTTGACGCTGCCATCTTGGTGGGCTCTATGCCCAGAAAAGAGGGGATGGAGAGGAAGGACCTACTGAAGGCTAACGTGGCCATTTTCAAAACCCAAGGTGAAGCACTGGAGAAGTACGCCAAGAAGACCGTCAAGGTACAAGATTGCAACAAATAATGCAGCTTGAATCAGTTTTGTGTGCAATTGATTTCTGATTCTCATGAGTTTTCTAGCCTCCGGCTTTTGATTTAGCCGACACTGCGATTAGTTCAAAGCAGGCCGAATCAATCACTGGTCAGTATTTGGTGTTTGTTGTTCTGCCGTTCACTTTTCCTTTGCTTTCATAGGTGCTAGTTGTGGGAAACCCAGCCAACACCAACTGTTTGATCGCCTCCAAATCAGCTCCCTCTATTCCTAAGGAGAACTTCTCCTGCCTGACCCGTCTGGACCATAACAGGGCCCGCTCTCAGGTCCGAACCCCACCGCCTCATTCACCTTCACTTCTTATTCTGCTTTATTGAAGTTCTCTAACTCAGTCTTTGTGCTTTCCAGAGCTGCAGGTAACCAAGCTTTTTTATCGTCCATCATCCATATCTAGCTTAGTTCTAGAGCAGCCATATTTAGTTATGTACTCTGGAGTAGTTCATAGACCAATACAGTGACCTAATTTTAGAGGGACTGTTAGCTCTCTCTGCAGGTGGCATAGTTGGCACATATTACACATAGGAGTGCTTTGCTCATCTGCGGTGTTCCTCCATGACTGTAGGTGGCGATACGTGTCGGTGTGCCCTCTGACAGTGTGAAGAATGTGATTATCTGGGGAAATCACTCCTCAACTCAGTACCCAGATGTGCACCACGCTATCGTGAACAATCATGGGAAGGAGATGTCAGGTTTTGACGCAGTGAACGATGAAAGCTGGCTGAAGGGCGACTTTATCAGCGTGAGTCCGACATCTGAACCTGTAGAGTTTCTAAACTGAGATAAAAAGGTGTTTTTTTTTGCATGAGAAAATTAGATGAAGCAGTTTGCTGTTCATTTAATCCCATTTTTTTTATGAGTTTAATTGTGATTTAATCATCCCCAAGGAAAGAACAATGAAATTACTTGGTTGGCACATTTGCCCTCAGCAGGGCTTATAATGTTATTATAAAATGGATAGTTCCTCCATTAAATTCGAATGCATGTTTGAAGCATCTGAAAAAAGCTGACGAATGCACCTAATATTAATGCATCAAGTTTTGATTAATTTCTTAGCAACCATAAACAACTGATTTGCAACAATTTTTGATTATTATTATGTATAATAAATTCAACTCTTGCTAAAGTTTGTTTTATGCCGCAAATGCAAAGATTTGTGGTAAAATCACTGTTAAAGTGCGGTCACATTTGTCGTTGTTAGGCAAGTTTCCATTGAAATCTGCACAATCTAGAATTTTGCATGAAGGCTAAATCAGATTCACCACGTTTACCAACAGAAAGGTGCTTGCTTTGAAAGTGATTTCTGTGTGAGCTGTGCCTCATTCATCTCTACGCTATTGATAGTAGACAATGGATGTTTTTTTTTACCCACAAAATTTCACTGTATTGCTCTAATTGCCCTGATATGACCACAGCTTTACACATGACCTTTTGTAGCTTATTGTTTTAATTTACCAATCTGCATTTCTTTTAATTTCGTTGTACACCAGACGGTGCAGCAGAGAGGCGCAGCTGTCATCAAGGCCAGGAAGCTCTCCAGTGCAATGTCTGCTGCCAAAGCCATCTGTGACCACATGAGGGACATCTGGTTCGGCACTCCAGATGTGAGTTTGCACCACATGAACCCTTTAGAGATTCATTGAGTGTCTGGACTGTTAGATTCTGGTTTAAAGTAGAGTGGAAGACTAAAACATTTCTCGTTTTTCCTTTGTCAAGAATACTTCGTCAAATGTCTAAGGCCTCGAAATCAGCTTGATTAACACTTTGCTGAAAATCTGCTGTACACAGTGTACCTCAGCTTGATAGTTTATACTTTTTTAGCAAGAAAAGGGCCTTTTATTTTTGTAATAAATTTCATCAAATTAGATTTTTCTGACTTATTTCATATGTCAGGTTTACAGGGTTAATGCTAAATAATTCTCTTTCCGTCTCTGAGCAGGGTGAGTGGGTGTCTATGGGTATCTACTCCACTGGTAATTCCTATGGCGTTCCTAATGACCTCATGTACTCCTTCCCTGTTATGATCAAGGTTTGTCTTCATCGCTAAGTTCTAAGTTCCTAAAAAACACTGAAATTAAATCATGAATAAAAGAAAGCACTTGGAAGTAGTTTAGATGTCATTTCTATGTGAGTACTAATAATTTCCACCCCAACAGAACAAGACCTGGAAGGTGGTTGACGGACTCGCCATCAATGATTTCTCCCGCGGTAAGATGGATGGCACCGCCGCTGAGCTGGTAGAGGAGAGAGACACCGCACTCACCTTCCTTGGAGCGTGACGTGACGTCTCCACAACAATGCGGCAGCCGTTAGACTCTTCAAAGTCCCCAAATCCCCGACTGTAAAGTCCTGTAGATATCATAGCTGACCGTGTGTGGATATTTATGCATCTTAACGTATGCGTGTGTGCGTTACTTCACAAGAAACATTTGCAATGTAACTTCCTCTGCTTGGAGTGTCTGGGGCAACACCTGAAGAACATGTCCAATTAAAACCGTTAACGCACATAGTTGTCCTGACCAAAATAATGATCATCTGTCATATAACAATAAAAGACCATGTGGGAAATTAATGTTTGTTGTGTATTTGGATTATGTTGACGTACCCATCTCATCTCCAGCTCTGAATACACAGATAGATATTCTGTAAAGGTATGAAGATCCTTCATTGTAGACAGAATGCCAGGCCTGTTTACTTGGAAGAAAAACATTGAATATCCTGACATTTTAAAATTATTATTTGAAAGCCTGAATATAAAATATGGTAAATATTTTCGTAATACTTGCCTAGTAATAAAGAAGTACTGGGAAATGATTTGTTAAGTCTGAGATCTGATTATAATGGTCATAATTATAACAAAAGGTTAGAACTATGCCATAAACATCGAAATTATGACAAGTTTTGTTAACTTAGACTTTTATGGCATAATTTCTACCGCTTCCATCTCCGTCTCGTAAATATAACCTAGTATGTCCTAATTAAAAAAGATTTTAGTCAAAATTATGATTTATCAAAGTATGATTATTTTTTCTTATGTAGCGAAAAGGGGCTTTCATGTAAACCTGTATAATTGCCATAGACTAATTAAACGCACTCTCGCTTGTTTAAAAGTAAAAAAGATAAAAGTATGGAATAAAAATAAAAGCGTATTTGTTTACAACCACAACCAAGAGATGACGCTGTTTCACACATTTACGCAGTCGAACGCCATCTGCTGGTATTTGATTGGTCGAGCCGGACCGCCCCCTCCTCTGATTGGTCCGTGAACAAAGATCATACCCACACACAGATTTCATCATGCGACACTTCCGCGCGTGACAGCGTGTGCTGCAGTGGACGTGAGTATCCTCGCATGGCTTGTCAAAAATGAGCAAGCACGCCTGTCTGCTGTCTAGATGTACTTGAGTATGATAGTTCCCCAACCCCTCAAAACCCCGCGCTATGCGCTTGTGTTTGCTTACAAGGGGTCGGTGACCTTGGAGTTCATGACCGATTTAATCCTGGGTTTCTGTGACTTTGGGCAGACAAGCAGTTAGTTAGGTCTGTACATGCATTCCCCCCTCATACATTAACTGTGTGCTGCTTTCAAACTTGACATTTAATATTGCGTTCAAAAGTGCTAGAAGAATTGCAAAGCAATCAAGTGGTGAAATGGCTAACGCTTGTGGTCAGCTGGCTTGCTGCAACGTATAATAATAACAGCTATCTAATATAACAGTCCGCATCCTAAACAGCACAGAGGAACTAATTAACGATTAAAATATTGACAACCAATCAGAATCCTTCCTGCTTTAAAGCGCTCGAGCATTTAAACCGGCAGACGGTAAAAGTATCTAAACCCTGTGTTTTTAATTAATTGGATTCGTATAGTAACGATTTAACCCACAGAAAGGTTTAGTGAACGAATCTTTTGCGTGACCAAATTTAAAAGCTTCGAGTCATGGAATCAAACATCCCCTCAGTTACAGCAGCTGGACCCAAGAACGCGTTCTACTCTCATACAGTCTGTGGTTCTACTGTATGCGAACCAGTAGCCTCATAAACTCCTTGTTTTTAATGGACCGTGTTGATTTCGTGAACCACAGTAAGGCTGAGTCCCCGACACCATACCAGAAACGGACTCAAAACGCGTTCCGTGCGAAGAGTCCAACGCGCATGACAGAAATAACGCATCTGGTGTCAGCAGCGTCCAGTTGGTGCTGTACGTGACCTAGCGATGTGAGGTGATCAATAATTCACCTGGCACATTACATACAGTGTCTACAAGAGTCCTTCGCTGTTTCTGGACATGCTGACTTTTTCCCGAGTCCGTGACGTGACGGGTGGGCAGTGCTGGACTTTGTTAAAAGACTCGTGCGCTCTTCTGCGTCTCTCTCCGCGCATGTCCTTCAGCGGTGCGTTACAACGCTCTGATCGGATGTCCTGCGCATGAATCTGTCTGGAGTCTGATCCGACTTCAAAAGAGCCGAGGCGGTACTGAGGGTTCGGTTCGTGTTCGGATGCTGGGAGCTGGTTGCACGGTTTTGAACACTAGTCTTAGTAGTTTTTATTTTTTTATGTAGTAGATCTCAGGTTCTCAAAGCGTCTTTTTGACTGCTGCCTCTACATTGAGACAGTTGTAGTTTCATCTAGTGCAAAAGTAGAAACTGTTCAACGGTATTAGGGTGGTGATTCGACCTTTCTGGACTGGGGAAATCAATTCAGGATTGATATATACTGTTTTTTAAACCTGAGAGCTGTCAGAAGTTTTTTTTTTTTTTTTTTTTAAACATGTCTGTTGTTGCTGGTAAGTGGTGTCTTCAGCCTTACAAAAAAGTACTGTTGTGGTATACAGTATACCAGTCAAAATATTGGAATAATAATTTTTTTAATGTCTCATGCTCACCAAGGCAGCATTTGTTTAAACAAAAATACAGTAAACATAGTGATATTTTCCATTTAAAATTGCAATCAATTTACATTTTTAAATTCTTTTTTAATTTTAAGTAATATTTAGAAATAGAAATATAGACATATTTCCTATTTAAATATGTTTTAGAATGTAATTTATTCCTGTGATGCAAAAGTGAAATTTCGCATTGTTACAGTGTCACATGATCCATCAGAAATCATTCTAATATGCTGATTTGCTGGTAAATTATCAATTAATATTGGTGCTCAATTATTAATAATAATAAAAGTTCAATAATAGTTCACAATATTACTCTATCTATTGTGTTTTTGATCAAATAAATGCCGCTTTGGTGAACATAAGTGATTTGTTTAAAAAATATTCTAATATTAAATATTTTCAAATATTCGAAGACATTCTAATTGTTCCAAACTTTTGACTGGTTGTTTACATGAATCATTTAAATTATACTCCAAGTCACTTCAGAAAACCTAAAACCATGGTGGAACGAAATAGTGAATGACAATAATCACCAGTTGCAATGTCATCACGGCATTTAAAGTTGTTGTCAATGTTTTCTTTCCCTGTGTTTGCATGTGTGTGTAGATCTGTATAGAAACAGCCCTAATGCAGGGATGGTGGAGTTTCAGGAGAAGCTGAAATTGCAGCATGAGAACTCCATGCACACAGAGCTGGAGAAGCTGCTGACCACTGCCAAGCCATCAGAGGCGGAGGTAAGACCCTTGTCCTGCAAACTATGTGCTCGGCTGAGGTGACAAGCACGTTCCAGTGGTGCTTCTGTCCTTGACTCCATGTACATCTAAACCCCAGCTCATGCATGTTTCCAAATATATCACTGCGCACGCGTTTATCTAGCAGAATGGGAACAAGCTGTAGGACATACAGTGCTTTAAAGTAACGTTAATCATGTGATGCTCATTTTTGTCTGGATCTATTAAATAATTCAAGAATATGTTATAAATGCAAATCATGCAGACAGTATGACAGAAGATCCCCATAACTGTATGTCATGCCCAGTATGTTTTTATTTTATTAATGAAAGAATTCATTTTTTAAAACATATTTTTACCTTGAATTTTTTTGGTTATATAATGGTTATGATGTGTGCCGCACCCTCACATGTATTCATGGTATAAGGAAAATATTTTTATACATTTTTAAAGCCATTAAATCAAATGCATTAAGTCTATTTTGAAATTAGTATGAATCTTTTTCAACAATGCATGCAACTAACATGCATAAACATGTTTATATATTGGTACATGCATTTTAAATGGGATTAAAAAAAATATCAGAAGACATTGTTTTTTGTCATTGACCCACTAATATTTGCTTACAGAACTAATTTGGAAATTAACTGAGACTGATGCACAGATTGGAAAACTTTATCATTCAGCCAAGTTTGAGTTGTTTATTCACAATGAAACTGCTGTTAAGTGAGCAGTTATGACACACGCAGCATGCAGTTAGTCTCATTAATTCGTTTTTATTCAGCAGCAAATGAAGGAGGTGTGTGTTAATTACAGCCTATCTGCCCATGATGCAGCACCATACTCTTCGGATTATTAATTATGCTTATATGCTGCACAGTGTTATACAGGAAATTAGGGATTTTGATTAATCACACTGACATGTGTTGATTCAGATTCAGCTCTAAAGCATTTAATTAATTTAATAAACCATGAACTAAAAATAAAATATTCCAGGTTTAATACAAGCTTCCCAAAATCCTCACAAATGTTTCTTTCTGGTGTGACTGATTTTGATTTGTTGATTTAAAATAGAAAAACTAGGCTATTCTTCACTATTGGCCCTGAAATAATAAACATTATATTGAACTTAAATATCCTAAAAAGGGATCAATTTACTGAAATTTGAACTGTAATGTGCTTGTTTGTGCCTCTTGCAGATCTCCAGGAAGGACTTTGAGGGCTTCAAGAAGCTCTTTCACCGTTTCCTTCAGGAGAAGGGGCCGTCTATTGACTGGGCCAAGATCCAGAGACCACCCAAAGACTCGGTGAGGCCAACGACTGCACAATACCTTATGTGACTTCTGAGTAATAAATGAGTAATGGATGAGTAATAAAGAATTTGATATTAAATAGATTTTTTTTCATATTATTACAGAAGTATTTATCTAATATTACAGCAATATTGAATCAAATTCATGAAATTATTTCTTGAAACAATCTGAACTTTTTCCTGAAGGGGGAAAAAAATATTTTTTTACTTCAAAACAAGATTATTATCAATCCCAATTTCAATGTCCTTTTTATATCATTAGCTTATAAAATATTAAAGTGCCTCTATTATGCCATTTTTAAGGTTTCTAATATTGTTTTGGGAGTCTCCTACAATAAGTGTAGATGCATGCTAGGTCAAAAAATGCTTTCCTTTTTTCAAAATATGCATTTAATATCAGCTAAATTTCCAACAATTCTCAAACGATTAGTTTGAAGCAGTTCTAAGATTCAGTCTCTCTAAACCCATCCTTTCCGTGAGCCTACTCTACTCTGATTGGTCAGATGGCCCAGTCTGTTGTGATTGGTCTACCGCGTACAGTGTGTGTCGGAAACGATACGCCCATTGCCATAGTTACGTATTTTGAACACTCAATAGAAAGAGAAAAAAAAACACAAAAAAGATTGGGGTTGTACTGCTGTGGTACAGTGGAGAAAATGAATTTTAACCACTGATTCTTTGCAGCCTCATCTTTCGGAAGTGAAAATAAAACAAATTAGCTTTCACAGTGTAGGACACAGCATCTTCTCGACATGAACAAGTGCTTGAGGGCGGGTCAAGCTGTTCACGGCCGGCCAACATAGTACATAGCATTATGCAAATGTGTTACCCGTGACGTGTAGCCATCACGGAATTGGGATTCGAATTACTGACGACTTGTTCAGGCTGTTCAGAGTTGATTCTTTATTCAGCTTACAATTTGCAGGTCGTTTACATTCACATACAGCTACATTACACACTGCATGAAAGGCAATATTCGAAATGGCATAATAGGGGCACTTTAAATATTTTATCAGGATATGAGTTGTTTGAAGGACTGAAGTAAGTCTACAATGTGCTTCGCAAACTTTCCCATCACCACATACACAAAGCCTCTGTACAGCGAGAAAACAGTCAGTGTATGTGAGGTTTATCAAGTCCATGACATTTCCCTGTTAATCCCCTCCCCAAATAACCCAAAGCCCCTCTACAAATATCCCCACACTGAAGGTTAGACTATGAATAGCACAGCACTTCCAGCATCCCACAAACTTGGCTCACATTTCTTTTTAACGAGCCGTTGAGAAACTCATGTTTCAGTACATAGTAATGCAGGACGAGTGATCTGAAATCAGCTCCAGTAGATCCAGACTCCTCAAACCCATTACGAAATAAACATCACAGCTGCTTCTAGATCAGCACTGAAGCTTAAAGCGTAATTCTCAATGGTTGAAATTTCAGTTCCCATCCATGGAAGCGCTCATTGGCTGGATGCTTGATCGGTCAGCTGAGTATCTGTGTGTGTTTAGTTTTCTTACTCAACGTCTCAGATGTTTTGTTTGGTCACACTGGCAGACGTGCAGTCAAGAGAGAGGCGGTTCGAAACCTTATATTCGGCCTGTGATTTTAACTTTACTGTTAGTCACCTTGAATATACTGCTTTTAAAGGGGTTATATGAAGAGAAACAGGTTGTTTTCAATGTATCAATATATTGTACATTTTATGAACTCTGAATTTACCTCCAATCCAAAAGAGCATCTATTGACATTTTGTTTGGTACAAGTTAAGCTTCACCAGAATGTGTGACAAATGTTGCTGTGATGAAACTAGGAAGAATGCTTTACACAATTTTAGCTCATGGTTCATGAGGTCAGTGTGTCTGCAGGCAGGAAGCTCTTATCAAAAACAGCACACCCAAATTCAAGAGATCAGATCAAGTCAGCTCATATTTCATACAGAATAACACTGTATGCAAGTCTCTATTTCAGTAGCACTCACAGTTTGCTGCTCTTTATGTCATGATCTCAAGGTTAATGCCTTTGCAAGATAGGAGATATTTCGAGGTCAGTTTGAAGGACCATCAGCTCTGCTCTGTTTGACTGGAGTAAATAAATCCTGCACTCAAAAATGAAACAACTCAAGTCTTTCTCCAACCTAATTATATATCCCAAAACGTTTTGCTCTGGTTAAAATATGTGTCCTGTTATCTTCATAAAGGGTTTCAGTACATAGTAATGCAGGACGAGTGATCTGAAATCAGCTCCAGTAGATCCAGACTCCTCAAACCCATTACGAAATAAACATCACAGCTGCTTCTAGATCAGCACTGAAGCTTAAAGCGTAATTCTCAATGGTTGAAATTTCAGTTCCCATCCATGGAAGCGCTCATTGGCTGGATGCTTGATCGGTCAGCTGAGTATCTGTGTGTGTTTAGTTTTCTTACTCAACGTCTCAGATGTTTTGTTTGGTCACACTGGCAGACGTGACCAAACAAAGAGAGAGGCGGTTCGAAACCTTATATTCGTCCTGTGATTTTAACTTTACTGTTAGTCACCTTGAATATACTGCTTTTAAAGGGGTTATATGAAGAGAAACAGGTTGTTTTCAATGTATCAATATATTGTACATTTTATGAACTCTGAATTTACCTCCAATCCAAAAGAGCATCTATTGACATTTTGTTTGGTACAAGTTAAGCTTCACCAGAATGTGTGACAAATGTTGCTGTGATGAAACTAGGAAGAATGCTTTACACAATTTTAGCTCATGGTTCATGAGGTCAGTGTGTCTGCAGGCAGGAAGCTCTTATCAAAAACAGCACACCCAAATTCAAGAGATCAGATCAAGTCAGCTCATATTTCATACAGAATAACACTGTATGCAAGTCTCTATTTCAGTAGCACTCACAGTTTGCTGCTCTTTATGTCATGATCTCAAGGTTAATGCCTTTGCAAGATAGGAGATATTTCGAGGTCAGTTTGAAGGACCATCAGCTCTGCTCTGTTTGACTGGAGTAAATAAATCCTGCACTCAAAAATGAAACAACTCAAGTCTTTCTCCAACCTAATTATATATCCCAAAACGTTTTGCTCTGGTTAAAATATGTGTCCTGTTATCTTCATAAAGGGTTTCCTCTAATAAAACCAGATTGTAGGCCTGCAGAGCATTTCTAATCAAGTGAAAAGTATGAAAAAAGCACAATTCAGATCATTAATTTTCTTCAGTCCACTCCACACAAGGTTTCTGTATCCTGAGAGTGATTGATAATGCGTCTGTGTGTTTCCTATCTGGTGTACTGATATGTAAATCTCAGCTGAAAATCATAGAGCTCAGTTTGCATGTGTATTTCGCTCAACAGATTCAGCCCTATGAGAAGATCAAGTTGAAGGGTCTTCCTGCCGATGTGGCGTCCAGCCTTAATAAACTGGCTGTGGTGAAGCTCAATGGAGGTTTGGGGACCAGCATGGGCTGCAAAGGACCCAAAAGTCTCATCAGCGTCCGTAACGAAAACACTTTCCTGGACCTGACCGTACAGCAGATCGAGGTATTACACCACATATGTTTCAAAGACTTTAGATATACCAAATACGGTGCTCTCCTATTACTTATGAATGGGAGAAAGTATAACATGCAAACAAGAGCCAGTCGTTAATTGATAAGTCAATGCATCACTGCAGTCTCTTATGCTCACCATGTTATTACAATTTAAAATAACTGTTTTCTGTTTGAATATATTTAAATTTATTGCTGTGATCAAAGCTGAATTTTCAGCATCATTACTCCAGTCTTCAGTGTCACATGATCATTCAGAAATCATTCTAATATGCTGATGTGCTGCTCAACAACATTTCTGATTATTATCAATGTTGAATTGTGCTGCTTTGTTTTTGTGGAGACTGTGATATATTTTTTCAGGATTTTTTGATGAATAGAAAGTAAAAAAAAAAAAAAAAAAAAAAAAAATGCATTTATTTAAAATAGAAATCTTTTGTAACATTGTAATTGCCGATGTAATTGCAATTTATTGTCACTTTTAGTCATTTTAATGCATCCTTGATGAAAGAGAGTATTCATTCCTCTAAAGAAAATCTTAATGACCCCAAACTTTTGTTGTATATGGATTTGAACACAAGTAATTATAATTGAACATAATACTTAATAATTGTGTATAACTTTAGAACAACAGTGAATGATGTGTGAAGTACATGGGTTTAGACCTTTTTTCGACTTCTATACGATCTGTGTCAAATGAGGTAAGACTGTATTTGCAGATTCAGACCTTGGTAAAGGTTTCCCTCGGTGTCAATGACTGTTTAACCCAAAGTTGCATAATATCATGTTTTTTCCACATGACAAAATCGAAGGCATTTAGAGGAATATCTTGAGAAATACTATTTTGTTATGTAATGCCTATGATACACCCTTTACATTAAAATGGGGATCAAATCCAGGGCTCTACAGTGATGTGACTGACTGTTTACTACATAACCTGCACACAAACAGCCATAGCATTTTTCGTTCTTTGTTCACAAATTTTGCTCCTAATTTTGGGGGGAAAAACAAAAAAACTTATTTTAACATCCAGAATCATTTAATTGAGCGTCTTTTATGGAGTGTCATGCTTTAGTGTAATGGTCATACAGTAAGTTATTGAAGCTATACCAAACAAAATGTGTAGCACTTGAATTTACAGACCTGATATTTGTTTTTAAAAAATTCACAAGGACAGTGAAAAGGAAGTGGCTGAAGAATTATTGGTGTATCAAATTAAAGATCTTGCGTGAATCTCTCTCTTTCAGCATTTGAATAAGTCGTATAATGCAGACGTGCCACTGGTGCTGATGAATTCCTTCAACACAGATGAAGACACCAAGAAGATCCTGCAGAAGTACACACATCACCACGTCAAGATACACACCTTCAACCAGAGCAGGTACACACACACACACACACACACGCTTCTCAAATATGAACATACTGTATCTTTCAGAATAAAAGTCACAGTTTTTTATCATGTGAAACATGCTGTGACTTATATAAAGCCATGCAAAACATGTGTTGAATGAAAGAGGTACATGAGTGCAATTTTATTTATATTGCACATTTCCTACATGCCAGTTGTTTCAGTTTTGCTTTAAAGAAGTTAATTTAGGCTTAACATTTATAATAAATATTGTGTAAAATGATTCATATGTTTGTTTTATAATTACATTTTTCATTCGCTGTATGTTCTAAATTAAATAAAAATTTGTTGTGGAGTGACGGGAGCTAAAATACATGATTATAATTTTTTTTTTACATTAAAATTGTTTAATGTAAAATGTATTTTACATTATTTCTGCATGTTATAATAAAATGTGACCTATGCACTGATGTAAATTATCTGCAATTTTGAGCCAATGTGACTTATGATATTTTCTGGAAAATACGGTACTCATATTTTATCAAGTTAAGTATTTTAGTAGAGCGTTAATAGAACAAAAGTCATGAAAATCATTTTGTTTGAGTGCTTTTTTATTTTTATTTTATTTGTATTTATTTTTTAATATAAAATGTTATATTTCAAATTCATAACAATTAACTACATAAAAATAACATTTGTGGTATATTCTAAAACAATCCCCAATATATTATATTATAAATATTATATATATTTTTTTAATATATATATATGTTATATTTCAAATGCAAAACACTTAATGGCTACATACAAATAATTGTGGCATAATTTAAAAATCTCCCCAAAATATCAAATATATTGTAAATATGCAAAAAATTATCAGCCAGCTTTTGGGAACACCAATCCTTACAATAAAACATCTGAGGTATTAGTATTTCAAGATTTATTCACACATTTATGCAAGCTGTTAGTCCACAGCTTTGACTGCTTTTCCATTGTCAGCTTGTCTGTTTTCCTGTCCTGCACAGGTATCCCAGGATCAATAAGGAGTCTTTGTTACCCGTGGCCACTAACATGGGCCTGACCGGTGAGAATGAAGAGGCCTGGTACCCGCCTGGCCATGGAGACATCTACACCAGCTTCTTCAACTCCGGCCTGCTGGACAAGCTCATCGCAGAAGGGAAAGAGTACATCTTCGTGTCCAACATTGACAACCTGGGCGCCACGGTGGACCTGCACATCTTGAACCACCTGATGAACCAGCCCAGTGACAAACGCTGCGAATTTGTCATGGAGGTCACGGATAAGACACGAGCTGACGTGAAGGTGAGTGGGGTTACCATGCAGACGTATAGCTCCTGTTATTCTGTGGAACACAAAACAAAAGCAGCATGAACATTCTTCAGAATTTCTTGTTGAATGAGTTCAGATTGATTTCAAATGAATTGAGGGATAATTGATGACCATTTTTGGTTGAAATGGTCCTCCAAAGGCCCTTGATATACTGAAGAACAGACTGGTGTGATGTCATTTTGAACAAAATCAGGCCAAAACAAAGTTTGTTGGGAGTTTAGGTCGGGAGTTTGAAAAAGCTTGCCAAAAAAGCTTGCACCAGCTGGTAAACCCCTTCAAACTACCACTGGTTCAAGCGATTATGGTATCAGTAGTTGTGCTCTGGACTTCAAAACATGAACACAATGAAGAGCTGATTTATAGTAGAAGTTGAAGTTGATTCTAATTGAAAGCACACAGTTTTTTCTTTAATATTGTAAAGCTGCTTGCTTCAAAGCAGAAGTGGCCAAACTATTTAATACGAAGGGCCAAAAATCTAACTTGAAGATCCAAAATGAAACGTGTTATATCCAACTATATAATATTAAAATGTATTACATTTCATATTTTTAATTAAACACAAATTTAAACAGTTGAATTTATTCAACTTAAATGCGTTTAAATTTAAATAAATGTAAATATTTTTTAAACCAAATTCACTTGATGTATTGTTTTTTACATTTCAGTGCAGAAAAGTAAAAAAAGTGAAAACAAAAAGTATAAATTAGAAATGAAGATATGCTTTGATGGCATGTTTTTTTTTTCTATATATTTTGTGATATGGCATGATAACAGGTCAAATCAAAGGTCATCATGGGCCAATTTTGGGCATCTCTTGTTTTCTCACCGGTGTCCTTTTCGTTTTGTGTTCATTTTGTTATTGAGAGGAAAGCGTGCAGCACATATTTACACATTCATCTAAATGCCGCTCTCATCGGCGTGGGTTATCGAGATGTTGGCTAACCGTAAACCGCTGCTCATGGATTTCAAACCTGAAAGTGAAGAGCGAGTATATCTGGGCTTTAAAGCTGATTGGCTAATGCCAGTCATCCGTTTTTTTGTTTCTCTCAGGGTGGCACGCTGACACAGTACGACGGTAAACTCAGGCTGCTGGAGATCGCACAGGTGCCCAAAGCTCACGTCGACGAGTTTAAATCAGTCACCAAGTTCAAGATCTTCAACACCAACAACTTGTGGATCAGCCTGCCGGCCATTAAAAGGCTTCACGTGAAGAACGCCATGGACATGGAGATCATTGTTAACCCAAAGGTGACCATCATGCCTTCTCCATTACAGAGAGCAACGCTTGTGTAGAGGTTTGTGTGTGAAACGGGCTTCTGTTCTGATCTCAGACTCTCGAAGGCGGTCTGAATGTCATCCAGCTGGAGACGGCTGTGGGTGCTGCCATGAAGAGCTTCGACAACGTGCTTGGCATCAACGTGCCCCGCAGCCGCTTCCTGCCCGTCAAAACCACCTCGGACCTCCTGCTGGTCATGTCCAACCTGTACAGCATGAACGCGGGCTCTCTGACCATGAGCCCCAAGAGAGAGTTTCCCACAACACCTCACGTCAAACTGGGCAGCTCCTTCACTAAAGTAAGGTTCACTAAGGACTTTTACACTGTGCTGCTTATTCCGCCCACTTAGACAGGAAGAGATAGCTTGACTTTAATGTAAAGCACTCAGTACCTTAATAATATACTGTGAGAGGCAATTTATATAATATATTTAAAATGTATACATTTTATTTACAACATCAAAGAAATTAGTGTAAAAGTTAAAATGTTGTTAAAGTTGCTTCCTATACGTAATTCAGTTAAATAAACCTTAAATTAGCTGTTCAGTAATATTTAAATAATATTGATAATAAAATATTTAATTTTGTATATTATATTAATTTACAATATCAAAGAAATGAGCAGAAAATGGTTTTGAAGTTATTTTACAGATGTAATTCAGTTAAAAACTACTGTCTTTAAGGCCAGAAACATTGAATCAACTTGGTTATTAAATGTTTAAAATAATTTGTAGTAATGAAATATTTTATATATTTAAAATGTTTATTATATTATGTTTTAAACATCATGAAATAAGTGTAAAAAGTAAAATGTTAATCAAGTTAGTCGTTTTCTAGACATAATGCAATTAAAGAAACAGCTGTTCAGTAATTAAATACTTTAAAATTATTTATTTTATTAATGAAATCTTTTATTTTATATCGTTATATTTAAAACATCAAAGAAATTACCGAAAATGTTAATAAAGCCAAAGTTATTGTACAGACCTAATTTAAAGGCTACTGCGTCTTTAAAGCCAGAAACATTCCATTAGATGTTCCATAATTAAATACTTTTAAATAATTTATTTTTAATTATAAAATATTTAATATGCTTATATTATTTTATTTAAAACATCAAAGAAATGGCTGAAAATGTTAAAGTTAGTTATTTCACAGACAAAATTCAGTTAAAGCTACCGTGTCTGTAAGGCCTGAAACATTAAAAAGCTGTACAGCAACTGAGTCCTTTTAAATTATTTACAATATTTTATATATTTAATGTTTATATTATTATTAAAGAAATTTGTAGAAAATGTTAAAATTATTTTAAAAATTACAGACATTTAATAGCTTCTTTAAAGTGTTTTTAAACGTGTCTTTAAGGCCTAAAACATTGAATTACCTGTTCACTAATTCACTTTTTTAATTAATTATATGCAGCTTTTGAATAATCTTTCTATTGTTGTCTTTTTATTTCTAGGTTCGAGACTTCCTGAAAAGGTTTGAGAGCATCCCAGACATGCTGGAACTGGATCACCTGACTGTTTCAGGAGACGTTACCTTCGGAAAACAAGTCACACTCAAGGTACGGATGTCTGACATTTGTGAGTTTGCACACATTGTGTACATATTGTGACTCGTTGTTTCTGTACAACAGGGAACGGTTATCATTATTGCTAATCATGGAGACAGAATCGACATCCCGGCCGGAGCGATACTAGAGAACAAGATCGTTTCAGGAAACCTGCGCATCCTGGACCACTGAGGCCTTTACAACCGAACCACAACCGTGTGTGTGTGGAAACGTGTGTCCATCTGATGATTAGCATTAAATGCCTGTATGAAAACATCAGAATTTACTGTAAATGCTTTTGACAGTGAATTTTACAAAGGGCTGTATAATGGGTTTTTAACAGACTGGTTTTGCTGCTATGTAGCTCACTCAATAAAACACTGAAGACAAGTGTAAGAAATGGCAGAGGAAGGAACCAGGAGACGACGCTTTAAAAATATGCTTTAAAACAGAAATTAGTGTTTTTGATCTTCAAAATGTTGCTTTTTTTTTACCAAATAACTCAAGTGAGCATAAAAGCATTAGAATTATCATTCTATTAATGAAATTTATATAAATATTAGGTAACTTTTATAATATATTTCAAATGTATACATTTTATTTACAACATCAAAGAAATTAGTGTAAAAGTTAAAATGTTGTTAAAGTTGCTTCCTATACGTAATTCAGTTAAAGAAACCTTAAATTAGCTGTTCAGTAATATTTAAATAATATTGATAATAAAATATTTAATTTTGTATATTATATTAATTTACAATATCAAAGAAATGAGCAGAAAATGGTTTTGAAGTTATTTTACAGATGTAATTCAGTTAAAAACTACTGTCTTTAAGGCCAGAAACATTGAATCAACTTGGTTATTAAATGTTTAAAATAATTTGTAGTAATGAAATATTTTTTATATTTAAAATGTTTATTATATTATGTTTTAAACATCATGAAATAAGTGTAAAAAGTAAAATGTTAATCAAGTTAGTCGTTTTCTAGACATAATGCAATTAAAGAAACAGCTGTTCAGTAATTAAATACTTTAAAATTATTTATTTTATTAATGAAATCTTTTATTTTATATCGTTATATTTAAAACATCAAAGAAATTACCGAAAATGTTAATAAAGCCAAAGTTATTGTACAGACCTAATTTAAAGGCTACTGCGTCTTTAAAGCCAGAAACATTCCATTAGATGTTCCATAATTAAATACTTTTAAATAATTTATTTTTAATTATAAAATATTTAATATGCTTATATTATTTTATTTAAAACATCAAAGAAATGGCTGAAAATGTTAAAGTTAGTTATTTCACAGACAAAATTCAGTTAAAGCTACCGTGTCTGTAAGGCCTGAAACATTAAAAAGCTGTACAGCAACTGAGTCCTTTTAAATTATTTACAATATTTTATATATTTAATGTTTATATTATTATTAAAGAAATTTGTAGAAAATGTTAAAATTATTTTAAAAATTACAGACATTTAATAGCTTCTTTAAAGTGTTTTTAAACGTGTCTTTAAGGCCTAAAACATTGAATTACCTGTTCACTAATTCACTTTTTTAATTAATTATATGCAGCTTTTGAATAATCTTTCTATTGTTGTCTTTTTATTTCTAGGTTCGAGACTTCCTGAAAAGGTTTGAGAGCATCCCAGACATGCTGGAACTGGATCACCTGACTGTTTCAGGAGACGTTACCTTCGGAAAACAAGTCACACTCAAGGTACGGATGTCTGACATTTGTGAGTTTGCACACATTGTGTACATATTGTGACTCGTTGTTTCTGTACAACAGGGAACGGTTATCATTATTGCTAATCATGGAGACAGAATCGACATCCCGGCCGGAGCGATACTAGAGAACAAGATCGTTTCAGGAAACCTGCGCATCCTGGACCACTGAGGCCTTTACAACCGAACCACAACCGTGTGTGTGTGGAAACGTGTGTCCATCTGATGATTAGCATTAAATGCCTGTATGAAAACATCAGAATTTACTGTAAATGCTTTTGACAGTGAATTTTACAAAGGGCTGTATAATGGGTTTTTAACAGACTGGTTTTGCTGCTATGTAGCTCACTCAATAAAACACTGAAGACAAGTGTAAGAAATGGCAGAGGAAGGAACCAGGAGACGACGCTTTAAAAATATGCTTTAAAACAGAAATTAGTGTTTTTGATCTTCAAAATGTTGCTTTTTTTTTACCAAATAACTCAAGTGAGCATAAAAGCATTAGAATTATCATTCTATTAATGAAATTTATATAAATATTAGGTAACTTTTATTGTACAGTATCCTTGTTACACGTACTTACTGCATGTAATGTTTACTAACAATAAATTATGCATAATTACATGCGACTAACCCTTAACCTAACCCTAACCATATAGTAAGGACATGTAGTTAATTAATATTACTCAGTACTTTAATGTATAATTACTCTGTAACAAGGACATGGTAAAATAAAGTGTAACCAAATTATAAATATATATATGATCATTTTAAATATTTAATTTTTAAACATGCACTTTACAAATGAATCAAATTGTTGCCCAGTGGCACGCTGCAAATTTTTACATTAAATATTCTTAAATTGCCATTATTAGTATAATTTAGAATGTAATATTCTAAAAAATATATTTTATTTGGATTCTCAATATAATTTTAAATTTGTTTTTTAACATTTCAAATACAAATAAAATTTGCTCACTGCAAACATTTCAAAGTTGGCCAATAATGTATAATATATTGCCGATTATATTTTTTAATTCTTAAACATTAACTTCTAAATTATATTCAGATCATAAAAGTATTTTATTTTTACATTTTATAAATATGCTGCACAATTTCAAATATTGTTTTCAAAAACAACACATCCCAATCTTTCTGTCAATCTGTTAATCACTTTACAAATGAATCAAATTGTTTCCCAATTGCTCACTGCAAACATTTAACATTTTTAAAGACACAGCAGACTTGAAAAACATTTGTACATGGAGCAATATCATAACTTCAGCACTAGTGGAAAACCTTTAGAAGACATTCACATAGTCTCAACTCATGCCCCTAGTACGGTGGCCGAGAGAGCTCAACGCGCTGCAACTTAAGAAAACGGAAAACCTTTAGAAGACATTCACATAGTCTCAACTCATGCCCCTAGTGCCTGTAAATGGAAAAAACATAAGGAGTGCTAGTCAATCCAAATACAAATGCAGTCTGAATGGTTTCTAATCATCAGGAGATCAAACAATACATTCTATGATCGTTCATTTATCATCGGTATCCTTAAGTGTTATTTGACTGACCCGGCCCACATCATTTCCCATCAGGATTCACTTTATCTGGATACATGAAGCAAAAACAAATCAAGCAACAAAATAAGAGGAACATGCATCTAGAGCACACAAACACCACAGACGCCAAGTGCTTTATCATTCACACAGCAATCAAGGTGCTGAATTAAAGGAAAATGCTTCTGGCTTTGTAGGAAAATCTTTTGTCTTTTGCTGTCCACATCGTCTCGAGCTCTGGCCGTAATTCAGTCAAAGAAAATCACAAGCTGAGCTCCAACAACTCGCAAAGTCATAGAAAAGACAAAATAATACAAATCCCCTCCAAGATTTGTATTCCACGTCTTTAGTAAAAAACATTTGACGTCCTCCTTGTATAGTGCGTGTCGGTGTCATACAGCTGTTGTGTCTCCGTACTGTCTGTTCCAGCGGACATACTGATCCAGCGTTTGAGGACTCACGCTCCGCTTTATCCTCTTGAGCGAATCCTCAAAATCAGAGAAACGGATGTCCCTCATCTGAACGGGAAAAAGACAGGAACGTGAGGGAGAAACACTACATGCTACATTCAAGTTTATTTGTGTAGTGCTTTTACGATACAAATCGTTGCAAAGCAACTTTACAGAAAATTACGTTTTTACAATATTTAGTACATGGTATGTTTAAAAATAGAACGTGAATTTATTTTTTAAAATAGTATGTGAAAGAGAACACTGTATAAATAAGTGGCATTTCTTAGAAGGTGTTTTCATATTTTGAATCCAATTTTGTATGAAAACGTTTGCTGTTGCAAAATGAAAATCTCATTTAGTGAAGATTTCTAAAAACAGAAATATAAAAAAAAAACTAATTTCTCTACCTCTCCGGCTGGAATGTTCCTCACTTGTTCAGGCCTCAGTTCTGTGTTGAGAAAGAACAGAACACAATTATCTAGCAAGAAGTCCACCTCTTGACCAAATGTGACCCTGGACCACAAAACTAGTCTTAAGTTAAAACTCTTCGAAATTGAGATGTATACATCACATGAAAGCTGAATAAATAAGCTTTCCATTGATGTATGGTTTGTTAGGATAGGACAATATTTGGCTGAGATACAACTATTTGAAAATCTGTAATCTGAGGGTGCAAAAAAAATCAAAATCAAAATATTGAGAAAATCACCTTTAAAGTTGTCCAAATGACGTTCTTAGCAATGCATATTACTAATCAAAAATATAGTTTTATATATTTACAGTAGGAAATTTACAAAATATCTTCATGGAACATGATCTTTACTTAAAGTCCTAATGATTTTTGGCAAGAAAAATCAATACTTTTGACCCATACAATGCATTTTTGGTTATTGCTACAAATATACCCCAGTGACTTAAGACTGGTTTTGTGCTCCAGGGTCAACAAATGTCATGGTATGTTTTAATACAATATCTGCATGTCGTATGAATGTACCCCGTATAGGACCAAGAGCAGCGTCTTTAGCCAGTGAGGTCAGATCGCTGCCGGAGTAACCCTCAGTCATCCTGAAAACCCACCGGACAATATAAAATTACCCAGCATTAAGAGCCATTAGTCTCATTTGCATACTCTACCGAAATATGAAGCTGTGTTTCACCTGGCTAACTGACTCAGCTCTTTCTGAGATAAAGTGTTTCTGTGTTTGCTGAGGAGGTTCTTGAGCAGCTTCAAACGAGTCTGAAACACACACACACACACACACACACAGTCAATTAGTGTTTGTGTTCATGGCTAATTAACTGTAAAACCAAAACCATGAAAATTAAATTCAAATGACTGCTGTATAACATTTAATTTTTCAGTGAATTTCTCATAAATTTACGGAAAAATATCAATGCATTACATTTACATTCCATTTAGTCATTTAACAGGTGCTTTTATTCAAAGTGACTTACAAATGAGGACAAAAGAAGCAATTAAACCAACAAAAGAGCAACAATATGCAAGTGCTGTGACAAGTCTCGGTTAACCTAACGCAGTACATGTAGCAAAGTTTTTTGTTTTTTTTATAAATAAAAAGAAAACAAGTCTACGGAATATAAAAAGAATAGAGAACGCTAATGTTAGAGGGTAATTTTTTATAATAAATTCAAAGAAAACAAGTTGAAAGAATATAAAAAAACAGAGGATGCTAGTTAATTGTTATTATTAATTATCAATATTAATATATAATATTAATATAATCAACAAGTGAAAAAAATGAAATTTAATTATTACCACTACCGTTCAAAAATCTGGGTGCCAGTATCAGTACCTTTTTTATTGGAAGAAATAATACTTTTATTCATCAAAAATGCATTAAATTGATATGTAAAAGACATTTATAATGTTAACAAGGATTTCTATTTCACATAAATGCTGTTTTTTCTTTTTCTTTTTTTACTTTCTATTCAACAAAATGCTGAAAATGTAGCTTTTCCATCACAGGAAAAAATTACATTTTAAAATATATTCAAACATAAAACAGTTATTTTCAATTGTAATAACATTTCACAATATTACAGTTTTTACTGTATTTCTGAGAAAATCTATGAGTTTTGAACAGTAGTGTAATGTGTACATATTTAATTGCGTGTTTAATTAATAAAGTGCCTTCCATATTAATAACCATGGCAAATATTTCTTGACTTAGTTTAGAGAAATATTTAAGTTGAATTAAAATTCACAGTCATGATCTGAAAGAGAACCAATAGCATTTGCCCAACCCTGGTGTGAACACAGTACCTCCTCTGTAGGTAAAGCCACATAAATGCGTTTAGCGAATCGCCTGTGAGGGAAAAACACATTAGAGGATGTCATTATGAAGTCTTTGAAAGTAAGTGTGCGACTGCAGGTTAACGGTACCTAAGAACTGCCTCATCAAGCTCCTGAGGCCTGTTAGTGGCTCCCATCACTAACACACGCTCATCTCCTCCTGACTGCACCTACAACACACACACACACACACACACAAGGAGCGTCAGTCACCCGTGATCAGAAATTGTGAATTTTCAGATAAAACACACACACTTACTCCATCAAACTCGATGAGGAACTCAGTTTTGAGTCTTCTGCTGGCATCATGCTCGCCCTCTCGCCTCTCACAGAGCAGACTGTCAATCTCATCTGCACCAAAATCACCATTAATCATGCATTTAAAGAAACAAATGAATGAGTCCGACTGACGGTTCTCACCGATGAAGATGATTGACGGCTGCAGTTCCCTAGCAACCGCAAACAAAGCTCGAACCAGTTTCTCGCCCTCTCCCACCTGAACACACACACACACACACACACACACACAACGACAAGCCAACCTTAAGCCTCAATCAAAGGGAGCATAACACACGGGTCTGAGTGGCTTATTGCCTTCATAAATGGCAGCAACCATAATATGATACATAAAATAATATTCAGACACCACTAAGCAGTATTTATTAAAAAAAGTGATATTCAGCAAGCACAAAAACACAGGGAACTCTAGATCAAATTTAAAGCCATAAGAAAAAAAAACAGCAAAACTACAGAAGTCGCAGTACTCGAGATTCAAACAAACAGCCATACGGTTGGGAAGCCTGCTGCTTAACCAATGTGACACAAGCTTGTTATGATGCGGGGGAGAGATTTTGCATGATAAAAAATAATTAAAGATAAGTCCAATGCTAAACTGAAAGAACACATGAAAAAAAGAGAACAGCCAACCTTCCGTCCAGACGCTCGTTTATCATGGTGTGCCATGTAGAGGACACACAATTACCCTAATGCCAAGGAGAGCTTCCAGTGTGAGAATGAACACACAGATTGTGGCAGCTTCTAATAATCATTGATTATTATGGTGAATGACATCAAGTTGACCCTTCCAATATGGCGGACGGCTTACATATTAGTGGCCCATAGAAACAGTCGCTAATGAGGCATCTGCGTATACATATCTATGTGTTGACATAAACATAAGCTCATAAGTTTGCCTGACGCCCACAAGCCATATTTAAAAGAACAGCTTATAATTAGCATGATAACAGATTAGCAAGTTAGGTAGAACAACAAACACAGACCCGTAACGGCAGGGAATAGTAGTAATTTATTTTGCCGTGTCAGCATGGCAAAAACTGAATTGGAATAATACAAGAGTTAACGGCAGCGAATATCAAAATCTTTTTGGGTGGCTTGGTCCAAAAATCATCTCAGCCATATCTGAACAAAACTGGTCAAGAGTTGTAGGAGGAACAGCTAAAAATAAAAACTCCCATCAGGGGTCACAACAGCGGAATAATCCACACAAACAATTTGGCATGTTTTACGCTGGATGGCCTTTCTGCAAGAGTAGCAAAAAACAGCTTTTCAAGTTACTTGTCTTGGGGGGAAAAAAAGCTTTTTTTTGCCATAAATGTAATTTGTTCTGACGCAATGGTCTCATCAGTGCTCTATCAGGTCTTACTTTAATCAGCATATTTGTGATATTTGCCTTAAATTGATTTCTAGGACACTTTTTAACTTTATGAAGGGAAATATTTTTCATAGCCTTATTAAATGTATGTGCATCATTTACATCAAATTCTTATTTTATCAATACATTGAGTTAGAATAATAAGACACTGAATGGTTGTTACCATTCAAATTAAATACGTTTCAACAAACTCCATCTTTCCACTGCAGAGGAAACAGAAGCTGTATCAAAAGTGCCGTTCAGAAGGATTTCCTCAGACTGTGTAATGAAGATAAGAGGTTCTACAAATGCATTTACACAGTAAAATGAGTGAGTCATTGATTCAACCGATTCATTCAATAAATGAAGCAAGTGACTGTCTTATGAATGGCTCACTGAATCACTGACTCACCCGATTCGTTCAAAAATGCTGAATCATTCAGTAACGAAACACTGATGCGTGTTGCTCGGAGATGTGCGACTGTTAAATATTTAAAATCAGAATCAAATCTCGCCAAAGTTTCGGTGCTGCCCTAGTTGTTTGTTATTGACGTTTTAATCAGGTTATTCTCTTTTCACTTGCCGCTTCACAAAATCCACTTGTCCCGTATTCACAAGTTATGAGCAAAAAGAGCTATTTTTCTGATTTCAAGACCTGTAGATGTGGCGGTCACGAAATTTGGCAGGTACCCTCAGATTATGGTGCTAAAGCAGCGTGCAATGTTTCATTCTAGATTCAAACACCCAACCTTTTGATTGGAAAGCCAAGTAACTCATGATGTGCCACATAGAGCCAATGATTGTGCTGAGGAGAAATTCAAAGTGAGAATACGAAATGTTTTTTACATGCTAAAAATAAATAAATAGTGCCATGCTGAACTAAAAAGAATGCATGAAAACAAGAGGTAAACATGTTGATGGCATATCAGAAATCATTTAGACACTACTCGTGGGAATCGAACCCGCAAATCTCAGGTGCTCGCCGCATATCATGGTGTGCCACAAGGTGGACCAAGTTTTCCTGATGTTGAGGAGAGATTAAAGGTGAGAACGAACACAAATTTTATTTTTTATTTTTAATTCTAAAAAATGAGTGCAATGCTGTCCTGAAAGAATACATGAGAACAAGTGCAACCTCAGGTGCTCGCCGCATATCATGGTGTGCCACAAGGTGGACCAAGTTTTCCTGATGTTGAGGAGAGATTAAAGGTGAGAACGAACACAAATTTTATTTTTAATTCTAAAAAATGAGTGCAATGCTGTCCTGAAAGAATACATGAGAACAAGTGCAATATAATGTCCATGGCATTTCAGAAACCATTTAGACATTCTAACTCTCTGGAATCAAACCCAGGGCCCTTTGGTTGGGTGCTTGTTGCTTTTCACAGCACCGCATGGAAGCCAGATTAGTTTGATATATATATATGATGATTTGCTGCTCAAGAAACATTATTATCATCAATGTTGAAAAACATTTTTACTGCTTAATATTTTTGTGGAAACCATGATTCACCAATCTGCTGAATAGTAGTTTGTAAATGCTTTTTTAAATGTTCTGTTCATCAAATAACCCTGAAAAAAGCTTCCACAAAAATATTAAGCAGCACAAGTGTTTTTAACATTGATAATCAGAAATGTTTCTTGAGCTGCAAATCAGCATATTAGAATTATTTCTGAAGGATCATGTGACACTGAATACTGGAGTAATGATTCTGAAAATTCAGCTTTATCATCACAGGAATAAATTACATTTTACTTAAAATAGAGAACAGTTATTTGAAATAGCAATAACAATTTCATAAGACTACTGTTGTTACTGTATTTTTTTGATCAAATAAATGCAGTCTTGGTGAGTCTGCTTTTAAAAAGCACTTAAAACCATAACGATTCCAAGCTTTTGATATGTACTGCATATATAATACACATATAGTGTACATATAATATCTCATATTATTATATGAAATCATTTTTATGCACTCTGATTAAATAGATGGCTTTAGATGCAATAACTATATACTTAAAATATACTTAAAAATAAAGTTTATTTTCCATTAAATAAACACACATACAGTATTTAATTATCATCATTTATATGCATTATTATACTAAAACACTGTAATAAACAGCAATATTTACATGCAGACTTTTTCTAAATTAATATACAACACATTTCTGACAATTCAGTGAACAACAGTAATGCATTAAAATATTTTACATTTATTTTTAACAATATTAATGTTACCTCTCTACGATCTCATTAAGGATGAGGTTGGCCAGTTTGCTGTCTACATTTTTCAAGTTCTTCATGTCTCTTTTCCTCTGAGGTGACGCAGTGGCAGTGTTGCTGGCTCTAACGTTATGTCTGTTACCGCCTCTTGCCGAGGGCCCCTACAAAAACCAAGCACGCCAACAAAGTTCAGCCACACGCACTCTGTTCCAAAACCTAGTAAGCTGCCTTCATAGACGGCATTTTAAGATGACGCACGCTTAGATAAAGTTAGACAGTCTGAGCTCTGACCCCTGTGAGACGAACCTTCAGGTTGTTCTGAGGGCCGGTCCTGCTGCTGTGACCGGTTGAAGGCATGCGGTGCAGGGCAGCCGCGGGGGCAGATTTGGGTGGGTTTTTGGGCCGCAGATGGGATTGACTTGTGATCGTGAGAGTGTCCTTCTTTTTGGAAACTGCTCCACTGCCTGCAACTACAAACATACACAGAAACATCACTGTAGAATCTCTCTGATCAGAATCTGACACTGCACATAGATTTCCCAGAATCCAAAGCAAACACCCACCTGGACGCAGATTCCCATTGGAGAAAGACAGGCCAGTGTGATCTGAGCAGCCCTCTGCTGGGGACTCTGAAAGCAGTTTGCCTTTGTGATTGCAGAAAAGGAAACAGACAGAGGAAAAGAGACATTTAAGAGGAAACTAAAAACTCCAGGGGAAAAAAACAAAACAGAACAGAGGGTGAAAAGCATGTCCAGGTCACAATTCACCACAAAGTACAAAAAAAGAAAATAATAAGTAAAGAAAAGTGAAGTCTATCATTTTATTATTTTTATCATTTGTATTTGTTTTATTATCATTTTCAGGACAATTACACATTTTACTTTTCATTACTGCATTCACAGGACAGTAAAAATACTGTTATTAATTGTGTAGTTAAAAATAACAAATTTTATATATATATATATATATATATATATATTGTAAGTCTGAAGCTTTCTGGCTCGGTCTGCCTTCTCACCTACAAGAGCCAGATGAAGACGTTCTATCAAACTTATTAAGAAGAAAATAACTATTGAAAATGAATTGAAAAAGTATTGAAGCACAATACAGGCTGCATTCTGTCATGAAATTAAAAACAAAAGCTAGTGTAATTAAAGCACATCACATAGCTTGTTTACACACTAACAGAAATCAATATGACTGAATCATCTCACCAGCTCCAGTGACCTGGATACGGATGCCTTTCTCCAGTTCAGCGATGCCTTTTCTGTACCACTGCACTGCCTGCTCCTTATCACCTACAACACCACATGCTGATTAGAAATGCTACAGACCATTTGCCATTCTGTAGGGATTATACATACAAAATAATAATACTGCAAGCCTAAACCAACACACCTGGGTTTCAAAGTAAAACTTTCAGATAATTTCAGAACTTTTTACTGTCAATACCATGTTGTCAGTGCTTTATGTTAAAGCTCCAAAAGGAGCTTTAAATTGGAAAGATGCTCTTAAAATAAATCAGTACGTGCTAATTGTCATGCAGGCCCAACTATATGGCCCTGAGCATGATGGGATTGAGAAACAGCCAATGAACCTATTGAACGGAGTTCTTTGTTTTCACTGATGCCGCTGGCTTCTCTCCACGAGACTACAGAGCGAAAAACAACATAACCACATGATATGACGAGTGGAACAAATCCAGGTCACAAGGTTTTAAAATCACATAAAAATAAACAATAAGAATAAGAATAATAATAATAATAAATAAAATAATAAAAAATAATAAAATATATAAAGTAAAGTGTAGAATTAAACATGTTTAATGTTTATGCTCAACAAGGTAACATTTATTTAATCAAAAACACTGTAAAAACACAGTATTAATACAATTTAAAAGAACTGTTTTGTACTTGAATACATTTTAAAATATAATTTATTCCTGTGATATAAAGCTGAATTTTCAGCATCATTACTCCTGTCTTCATGATCCTTCAGAAATCATTCTTATATGCTGAATTGATGCTCAAGAAACTTTTAATGTTATCAAATCTTGAAAACAATTGTGCTGCTTTGTATTTTGGTTTATTTTTAATAAAGAAATTGAACTGTTTTTAAGACTATTGCAATTTTTTCTTATGAATATTTAATGAGGTACTCACGAAGGTGGTTTATGATTGGTTCTCTTTTGCTAAACAACAGCCAATGAACCTATTGAACGGAGGTCTTTGTTTTCACTGATGCTGCTGGCTTCTCTCCACGAGACTACAGAGCGAAAAACAACATAACCACATGATATGACGAGTGGAACAAATCCAGGTCACAAGGTTTTAAAATCACATAAAAATAAATAAACAATAAGAATAAGAATAAGAATACATAAAATAATAAAAAATAATAAAATATATAAAGTAAAGTGTAGAATTAAACATGTTTAATGTTTATGCTCAACAAGGTAACATTTATTTAATCAAAAACACTGTAAAAACACAGTATTAATACAATTTAAAAGAACTGTTTTGTACTTGAATACATTTTAAAATATAATTTATTCCTGTGATATAAAGCTGAATTTTCAGCATCATTACTCCTGTCTTCATGATCCTTCAGAAATCATTCTTATATGCTGAATTGATGCTCAAGAAACTTTTAATGTTATCAAATCTTGAAAACAATTGTGCTGCTTTGTATTTTGGTTTATTTTTAATAAAGAAATTGAACTGTTTTTAAGACTATTGCAATTTTTTCTTATGAATATTTAATGAGGTACTCACGAAGGTGGTTTATGATTGGTTCTCTTTTGCTAAACACCTCGCTGTAACTTTACATGGTCTTAACCTGCTTTAAAAAGGACAAGTGTGAAAACCTTGGTTAATAGTGGCTTTAAACCAGGGTTTTAGGACTTTAATGCAGAGTTAAGTGCACTGCGAAAAGCCTTAAAATAAGAAATAAACAGGAGGTGCCATGATACAAAAATGTGAGGACAGACATGCAAAACTGAGCCACTGATTCAGCTCAGAGTGTCAGTACATGGGGCCTCGTTTTCCATTCAGCTGCTGATGAAGACAATCCCGGTCAACCTGAATCAGGCCTCTCAACTCTACTGACCTCAGGGATCAAGCAGATCTGGGGTTTAACAGCACCACTGCATCCTAACTGTTCTACTGACCGCGGAGACAGCTCTGCGACCGGGTTAATCATGGCTGACATCCGAGATCTGATCCCAGATCAATCATCATCTCAGAATCTTATTCTTAGTCAAGAGTATAAGCACATAAAACAGAAACCATGACTATAGAGGTTCTCCTGAAAACCCCAGCTTCTGGTTTCTAACTGACCAAAGCAGGTTGTTTTATTTTTTTGTGGATGGTCCAAACCGGTGGTTAATCAGCTGGACGGGACGGGTTAGGTGTTGCTATAATTATAAATTATTAGCATACATAACAAATGAACCAGCATTTAATGGTCATTATCCAGCCCTCTCTCTAGTTATTGGTATCTGCACTGGACATTCATATCTTCTGAGTACTAGTTCACATCAGACTACTGAAACGTCAACCAATGTGGCCGACAAAGTACATGACCCTCCTGAACAGATGAAGTGAAAGTAAAACTAGGGATGCACCGATATGAAAATTTTGTCCGATACCGATAACCGATAATCCTTTATTTTTGAAAGCCGATAACCGATATGTTGGCCGATAAATCTATATCCAAATTTTTATATACTTTTTGAGAGCCTGATTACAAAAAAGGTCTCATCATTAAAAGCCACATCCCAAACACTTCAACATAAGCAGCCTAGTTTGAACGGTGTACGTTTTAAAAATAATTTTACTCTCCCATTACCAAATTTAGTCATAAAAAAGTCTTACAAATAAATAAAATTATGCATAAATAATGCAAACAAGTCACTGGACATCATTACACGTGTAAAGAATCAAAATGAATGCGCCACAGATCAATAAAACACCGATATGGTGGCCGATATATCGTGCATCCCTAAGTAAAACCAAACACAAAACTGAACGTGTAAGACCATTTGCATTGCTCAAATGCTGCAGTGCAATATTTCCTGTTTTTCATACATAAAACACAAGATAGCCTTACAAAAAGTACCATAGCAATACCACGGTAAAGTGATGGTATCACATGGTAATACCATGATACTTAATGATTACTGCACTCATGTACTATGGTATTCACATTTTCTGCTTTTCTTCTTAATTTCAGGTCTACAGATAAATAGTGCCTTTTGTTGGGTCTCTAAAGCACAGCAGTTGTAGGTAATAGAACTTAATGCATTATTTGCAAGTGAGAAAAAAGAAGACCAAAAAACTCTTGAAAATATTTAAATTAATAATAAAAAATAAAAAAAATGTATATATATATATATATGAGAATATTTTGCATTAATAATACTAAAATAATTAAAATATCAAAACCTTGCATATTACTAATAACAAAAATACTATTAATAATAATTGTGAAGTATTCATAATTCGATACAACATCCATCGAATATATCTATAAAACAACTAATTTGGTATACATATGTATTTTAATATACATAACAGTAATAAAGCCAGATACCTTTCTCATCCTCGTCGATCTTCAGAGCCAAAGAAATGAACTCGAACGCTTGTTTGTGGTAGTTTCGGATCAGCTCTCCGGTTTCTTCACAGCCCTCGGATCCGCGGTCTTTGGCCCTGGCCGCCATGGTTCGGCGGATCGGCCGGAACAGCCACCAGAGGAGCAGAAGGAGAGCTCGCAGCAGGGACACCGGGAGCCGGTAGAGGGTTCGGGTGAAGGAGCGCAGCCGGTCCAGCGGAGTCCGTCCGGTTCTGTCAGACACCCGTCCTCCTGCACGCGCTGATCCTCTTCGTCTCGCTCGGTCCCCAGAATTCATTCACCCTGTTCGGGCTCTCCATACCATAACTGGCGGGAGTTCGACAAAGAAGCGCTATACTTCTCGGTTATGTCGGTTCTCCCGTTTGTTTTGGCCAGCATCGACCGCGGAAGTCTCGGAGTAATATGGTCTCACGCTGATGACGTGTACACCACATCGCGTCGCGGGCATTGAGCGAAAACATGTTTTTTTTTGCATTTTCATAGAGTACATAAAATGAAATTGTCCTGGCTCCAAACCATTTCCCCCCATTTATACATGAATTATTAAACAAGTATGATTTATGAATTTATAAGAAAGCAGTCTATCAGAGCATCCACTTTTATTATTACATATAATGTTGATAAAGTGAAGCATAATTGTCCTCTTTTTTATTTTATTTTATAATAATCTTTTGTGTTTTCATATTTTCATAATTTGTTATTTACACAATTTAACTAAATTTTATAAAATGCTCATATTTCTGTCATTACGTTAATATGGATTATTTTATTTGTTTATTTATTATTATTTCTTTCGTGTTTACAAAGAGTATCCATATCTTGTATGGATCAAACGATCAAACGATAGTGATTGGCCCACCTTCACAATCGCCGCAGTGTTGCCAAGTCCGTGATTTTGCCGCGGGTTGAAGCGACCCCAGTAACGTGACAGTTAGCCACTGATTGGGCGGGTTTTGTTGTGAAAACCTGGCAACCCGGAATCGCGGAGTAAAGTTCCGTCTCGCGCAACCACACCCGTTAGCGTTTTTCTTCATCAGTGGTTTGGAAAATGCTTTACACCTGAATGATACTACTAAGAAACGCAACATAAATACACTGTAAATAGTTAAAACATGATATTTAGATCAGGCCTCGCCCATTATAGAACCTACGCTCGCGTCTTTCAAGCGTACGATTTGCGCATGCGCAACGTCAATTGCGTAGAAACCACCAACAACAAATATGGCGGACGGTAAGTGCTGTTTCTGAGCTTTGTGGTTTATTTTGCTCTGTTTAATTGTGCAGTGGTTATATTTTCTGTAGTTCTAGACCTAGTCAGCGTTCAGATACTGTAACAAGAGTTATCTCTCTGATTATGAGCATTAATGCGAGCGTTGAGCTTTTCTGTAGTGGCCCATTGAATCCCGCCATTCACTGCAGTATGTGAGTTTACAGATATGCACATACGGGTGTAAGTTACTGCTGTGCGTGAGTTTCTAAACCTATCATTATGGTAATTGCTCAGTGAGGCCAGACTGTTTTATTATGTCAATGTGGCTTAATGGTTTGATTTTGATCCTAACAGAACACACTGATGCCGAGCAGAGCATGGAGGGACACACTCCTGTGAGCAGCCTTACACGATTTCATTAAAGGAAGATTCTGTCTTCAATACAAGTAAAGCACTGTCAGATTGCCACGATCAGTTGTTGCCATTGTGTTTCTTGTTTCTTTTAGGTACCAGAAAATCCTCATGCAGAATATGGCCTCACTGAAAACATCCAGGTACAACATCAGTACTACTTTGTTTTTCAATTTTGGGAATTTATATTGACAGTCTTAAAGATTGGATTTGAAAAAACGTTGGCTGCGGTGTGAATAAAGCCTTTCTTCTATGGTTGTATTATAAGTTATAACTGCTTCTGTGTGTTTCTCTAGAGAATAGTGGAGAATGAGAAAACAACCGCTGAAAAAGTCACCAAACAGAAGGTGGACCCTCAGACCCTGCAGACCCTTCCTACACGAGCGTACTTGGATCAGACTGTGGTTCCTATTCTCCTGCAGGGCTTGTCAGTTCTGGCCAAGGAAAGGTCTGCATCAGTGCACAGATTTCTTGCTAAGTTCATTCCAAACACAAAACTAAATGAACATGATTTTATTTTTTTTGGATTATGATTGCCTCAAAGGAATGGTTCACCCAAAAATTAAAATGTACTTCCTTTCAGGCCATCCAAGATGAAGATGAGTTTGTTTCTTCATCAAAACAATGAACCTAATCACATCACTTGCTCACCAATGGATCCTCTGCAGTGAATGGGTGCCGTCAGAATGAGAGTCCATACAGCTGATAAAAACATCACAGTAATCCACACCACAAATCCAGTCCATCAATTAACGTCTTGTAAGCGAAAAGCTGCATGTTTGTAAGAAACAAATCCATCAAGGCGTTTTAACCGTAGTATCTGGCCAAAATATGAGTCCATAATCCAGTTTTCTCCAGTGAAAAGTCCAGCTACTGTTGTCTCTCACATCAAAATCAACAGACATATTTGTTTAAAGCTGTTTTGGATGGTTTTCGCTTAAAAACGGTGCTTGATCTGTGCATATTTCTCTACCGATTCAGAGAAGCAGGCTTTATGACGGAGACAATATTTAAGCCAGAAGTTTGAAGTTAAAATATCTTAATGATGGATTTGTTTCTCACAAACACACAGCTTTTCACTTCACAACACATCAGTTGATGGACTGGAGTGGTGTGGATTATTGTGATGTTTTTATCAGCTGTTTGGACGCTCATTCTGACGGCACCCATTCACTGCAGAGCATCCACTGCTGAGCAAGTGATGCAATGCTACATTTCTCCAAATCTGTTCTGATGAAGAAAGAAAGAAACTACATCTTGGATGGCCTGAGGCAGAGTACATTTTCAGCTAATTTCCTTTTTTGGGTTAATTATTCCTTTAAACCTTTTCAAAGGCCCTACCAAAAAAAAAGGAAAATAGCAAAGGAACATTTGCAATCGCTGTTTGAAATTTTTTAAAATGCCTTCTAATGCTGAAACTACACATTATGTAAACAGTTCTGTGAATGAATAATGAAACTATTTAGCCTGATCGAATTAAAATTTCCTCCTTGCATCAAGTAAGTTCATGTATCTAATTTCACTATCTTCCTTCAGGCCTCCAAATCCCATAGAGTTTTTAGCTGCATTCTTACTGAAGAACAAGTCCCAGTTTGAGGAACGGAATTAAAGCCACAGCGTGCGATGTAATCCTAAATCTTTCAGTTTTTTGTTTTGTGTTGTGAACTTAAATGTAATGGTGTCACACTCTTCAAATTGTTTGTTTGTAGTTTTTTTAAGCTCTAATAAAAATGTTCAAGCAGCCATATGTTTCACTAGTGTGGTTTTTCTTTATTTGGTAATTGACAAGGCAGCTACAACTTACACTAAATTGGCTTGGCATATACAAAATTCCAGCTCAGGAAAAATCCTTCATTCCCACTTTTTTGCTTGATATTTTATTATTACACGACACCAAGCATTGTGCATGACAATAACAAACAAA
The DNA here is from genome assembly GCF_001515645.1 of Sinocyclocheilus grahami. Classification (NCBI taxonomy): domain Eukaryota; kingdom Metazoa; phylum Chordata; class Actinopteri; order Cypriniformes; family Cyprinidae; genus Sinocyclocheilus; species Sinocyclocheilus grahami. Next base: position 1,621,016 of record NW_015505230.1, read on the forward strand.
AACGAGAGAGAAAGGGAAACGATTCCTTTTAACTGTGAACATATAAAAACAATTAAAATTTTAATCTGTAGTAAATATAATTTCTTTCTTCAGTATAAAGATTAAACGCTCTCAGCATATGCAAAATAGCAAAGGTACATTTGCAATCGCTGTTTGAAATTTTTTTAAATGCCTTCTAATGCTGAAACTACACATTATGTAAACAGTTCTGTGAATGAATAATGAAACTATTTAGCCTGATCGAATTAAAATTTCCTCCTTGCATCAAGTAAGTTCATGCATCTAATTTCACTATCTTCCTTCAGGCCTCCAAATCCCATAGAGTTTTTAGCTGCATTCTTACTGAAGAACAAGTCCCAGTTTGAGGAACGGAATTAAAGCCACAGCGTGCGATGTAATCCTAAATCTTTCAGTTTTTTGTTTTGTGTTGTGAACTTAAATGTAATGGTGTCACACTCTTCAAATTGTTTGTTTGTAGTTTTTTAAGCTCTAATAAAAATGTTCAAGCAGCCATATGTTTCACTAGTGTGGTTTTTCTTTATTTGGTAATTGACAAGGCAGCTACAACTTACACTAAATTGGCTTGGCATATACAAAATTCCAGCTCAGGAAAAATCCTTCATTCCCACTTTTTTGCTTGATATTTTATTATTACACGACACCAAGCATTGTGCATGACAATAACAAACAAAAACGAGAGAGAAAGGGAAACGATTCCTTTTAACTGTGAACATATAAAAACAATTAAAATTTTAATCTGTAGTAAATATAATTTCTTTCTTCAGTATAAAGATTAAACGCTCTCAGCATATGCAAAATATTCCTAAGCCACTCAAAGCACATCCGTTTCTCAAGCAGCTGTAATCACCATGTCCATGAAAGGTCTCTATATTCGTAAAGCAGTATAAAAACGTGTGATAGCAGTGGTTTGTTTCCATTCAGGTAACAGCTGATAAAAAAGGAACACATTTATAAAGCCGAGAGGAGCATCTTACAGCGAATGACTCTCAGCACTATACAGTATATGATCAACATGTTTTCAATCAGCTTGAGAAAATTCATACTAAGATTATAGATGACTTTTTACATCGAGTATGATGTTAAACTGAGGATGCTGTGAAAAACAAGAAAAATACATTATTGACCTGAAACTTGGTAAACTAGAGTAAAAGAATTCCGTCTCTGTAACATATTGCAACTCCAGTGCATTAGCTCTCGTGTGCAATTTCGATGGCACAGAAAAACAACAAAGCAAGGCACCAACAATTTCTAAGAGCTGGCATACCTGATATGGGTCTAGAAGAAATCCTAGATATACGTTCCCAGTGTACTTGTTTTAAAATTGGACCGTGTCTGCAAGAGTTTGTAGATAAATGCAAACCAAAGTCTTGGTCAAATTCGTAAACTGATACCTGCAAAATGTGCGTTTCAATCAAAATATTAAAAACAAAAAGTGTTGGATCAGTGACTATGATTTTGGTCATGTTTCAGGACTAGAGCTGGGTGATACAGCTTAGGAAATATCAAATATATCCAATTTTTTTGTATATTTTACAGACATTTGGCATTATTCAATTTATATCTTGATATTTATGAATTTGGGTAACACTTTAAAATAAGGTTTGTTGATTACATTGACTACATTAGTTAACATGAACTAACAATGAAAAAGACTTCTAAGGCATTTATTAATATTAGTTCATGTTAATAGAAACATTTACTGAAACAATTAAAATCAAACGTTGTCTCTGTTCATATTAATTAATGGGCCTGAGCTAAGATGAACTAACAATGAATAGTTGTATATTTATTAATGTTAACTAAGTTGAATAAATTTTGAATGTATTGCTCTTTGCTAATTAATGTTATTTAAAGTATTACTGTTGCCAAGTATAGCAATAAACAGCAATATTTACCAATGTATTTTTACTAAATCATAATACATGAAAAAATGTCATGCATGAATATCACAGAATATTTTTGAATTAACTTAGTGAAGTCGACAATTCAAACTGATTAAAATATACTTAATGCCATTTTTTGCTACAGAGGTAAATGAGAAACACTATTAAAACATCTCTGCATTAACACTCTTCAGTCGCAGGACTTATAATTGAACTAAAACTTATCAAAACATTCTACAAACGCTGTTTGGTTTTTCTAGTACAATTTTATTTCGGAGGCTACTTAAACACATAATTTCCAAAAGTCTTTATGAATTAAATTAACTTCTCAAGATTGCGGTTTGGTACCAATCATTTTTAGCAATCTTGAATAGTTACCGTGTTCAATTTTAGGTGTGATTCCTGATGTGCTGCAACCAAAATGCAACATTGTGAAATGTAATGTAATTGTAAATGACAAATAAATGGCGCATTAAAATGGTATCTTTTTGTGAATATTAAATATACCACCCAGCCCTATGTAGGTCCAACAAATATGCTGATCCAGGATCATATCCTGCTTGCCAAAATCATGATTTCAAGGGCCCTAAGAATGAAAGTATGCAGGAAAAACTATTTGTGTGATTAGTTTATTATACTGTAACCACTCACACGGAGCATCAGCTGCATGTAGGCCACATATACAGGCTTCTGTCTCACGACTCAATCTAGCAGCAATCTGTTCTTCTCTTTATAAGTTGTTATTTATGAAAAAGAGCCTTCATTTACCTTGTCAGTAAGTACAAAAGAATAGTAAAACCACTGTATATATTCTAAAGAGCTGATGTGCACATTCATTCACTCACCTAGAGCGTATCAGAAATATTAGAAACCTGCGCAGATTCATAGGAACTAAAAACGTTTGAAGCTCATTGAAACGTAAAGACTGTGTTCTGATAAAGTCCTTGGTGTGTCAGTGGGTTTCTGTCAGATGTAGTATTGGTGGGCTGCCAGACTGTCCATGAAGGGCCGTACCAGATTGTCCGTGGAGAAGTAGAAGACCAGGCCGAAGGTGATGGAGATGGGAAGAGCCGGCAGAGCCTTCTTGAAGATGGCCAGCAGGAGGAGCGTCAGACACAGTCCCTGCAGAACAACCACGATACAACATAACATCAGCAACATCTGTTCCAAAACCTAGTGAGCTGTCTACATAGGCAACAATAAAAAGACACAAACAATTATTGTGTACATCAGTCAATGTTTAGTTAAATGAAACTATTTTTATCAATACTTTCAGTATTTAACATTTTATATTTAATAATTTATAAAAGTATAGGTATTTTAATATAATATAATATAATTAATATAATAGAAAAGTACAGGTATATTTAAACTTGTAACGATGGATGTTGGGATTTCCTTCCATTACAGATTTTACCGTTAACTAGTTAATGGCCTGTAATAGTGTGTCTACTAAATTTAGCTGTGAACTACCTACTTCCAAGTAAGTTTCTGTCCGAACTTACTAGTGAATGAGGACCTTTCTCTGTAAGGCTCATCCTTACAAAAGGTGTTATTGTAAATTAAAACTTTTAAATGCAAATGTAAAAAATGGCAGCGCATATTATCTGTTTTAAAACATTTCCATTTTAACTTTAAAGGTGAAATATCATGAAAATCGGACTTTTCCAAGTTTTAAGTGCTATAATCAGGTCCCCGGTGCATCTACCAACTAAGGAAACGTGAAAAAGATTAACCCAGTAACTTTGCTTTGGTAAGCCTTTTTCTGCGAGCGTCTGAGAAAACAACGTGGCAAAGGGATCTCATTATAATATTGCCACCCCTTAATCTGTAAGTTTACACCCACGGCGCCTTTATTGTGTTTTTGCAAGTGACAATGGTGTACCAGCTCTAATGCCATGGCAAAAGTGGATCTAAAATATGAATAGTTAATTATAACTAGTTATGGTTAATTATTCATATTTCCCATGAGCTGATTCGCTACAGGCTCATCCTTACAAAAGGTGTTATTGTAAATTAAAACTTTTAAATGCAAATGTAAAAAAATGGCAGCGCATATTATCTGTTTTAAAACATTTCCATTTTAACTTTAAAGGTGAAATATCATGAAAATCGGACTTTTCCAAGTTTTAAGTGCTATAATCAGGTCCCCGGTGCATCTACCAACTAAGGAAACGTGAAAAAGATTAACCCAGTAACTTTGCTTTGGTAAGCCTTTTTCTGCGAGCGTCTGAGAAAACAACGTGGCAAAGGGATCTCATTATAATATTGCCACCCCTTAATCTGTAAGTTTACACCCACGGCGCCTTTATTGTGTTTTTGCAAGTGACAATGGTGTACCAGCTCTAATGCCATGGCAAAATTTTGAGCAAAACATGCTAACTGTTCTATCTTTTGCTGCACAGACGAGCACAGAACACTGTTTACAGTCTCAGACTCAGAGGAGAAAAGGGAGCAGTGTATTTATTGATTTATTTACTGTATATTGCAGCTGCCACACAGATCTATAATAAACATGTGATTTATTTCCCAGCTGTTTACCTTCACAGACATAACTGTTTTTGTAACTCATGTGTGTTTTTAACGTAAACGTGTGAATGAGAATTTAGTTTAGTACTCGCATGCTGTGACAGCCGCTTTCTGTCTGTGTGCTTCTCAGAAAACCATATACCAGAAGTTTAAACTCATGTGGTTTAAAACGCATGATTTCAGCTCGATAAACATGATAATCAGAACCAAAACAGATGTTTTAAGCAGGTCCGAGCTGTAATGGCGCAGCTTTATTCTGGAAAAGGGGGCGGGGAGCAGCAGTTCATTTGAATTTAAAGAGACAGGCACGAAAAACAGCGCGTTTCTGCTTCTACTCAAAATAGGCATTTTCAAAATTATATAATAAATTATCTGTGGCGTATTTTGAGCTGAAATTTCACAGACACATTCTGGGGACACCAGAGACTTATATTACATATTGTAAAAAGGGGCATAAAATGTCTCCTTTAAAGTTTTACTTGGTATCTTAAAAATGACAGGTAATATCTCTGACATTAATTAATATGAACTGTGTCTTGAGCAGCAAATCAGCATATTAGACTGATTTCTGAAGGATCGTGTGACGCTGAAGACTGGAGTAATGATGCTGAAAAAAATTCAGCTTTGCATCACAGAAATAAAATGCTTTCTAAAATATATTCAAATAGAAAACAGTGTTTTACTGTATTTTTGATCAAGCAAGAGCAGCCTTGGCGAGCAGAAGAGACTTTAAACATTCAAAAATCCTACAAACCCCAATCTTTTGAACATCAGTGTTTGTTAGTCTGTACATGATGGATCTCACACTCTAGTTGAGCTACTCACAATGAGAATGGCCACGAAACAGGCCAGTGTGGTGTTCCAGTCTCCTCCGGTGGCAGCCGCCTTTCCCACCAGGACACTGTAGAAGATGAAATCACCAAGCCCCAGCTTCACCCCTCCTGTGAGAAAGCCAACCAACAGGCATTTTAGCATATGACACTAGAATGAAAAATAGTTAACCCTGTTTGTTAGGTTTTGAAAAAAATTCAGCTTTGCATCACAGAAATAAAATGCTTTCTAAAATATATTCAAATAGAAAACAGTGTTTTACTGTATTTTTGATCAAGCAAGAGCAGCCTTGGCGAGCAGAAGAGACTTTAAACATTCAAAAATCTTACAAACCCCAATCTTTTGAACATCAGTGTTTGTTAGTCTGTACATGATGGATCTCACACTCTAGTTGAGCTACTCACAATGAGAATGGCCACGAAACAGGCCAGTGTGGTGTTCCAGTCTCCTCCGGTGGCAGCCGCCTTTCCCACCAGGACACTGTAGAAGATGAAATCACCAAGCCCCAGCTTCACCCCTCCTGTGAGAAAGCCAACCAACAGGCATTTTAGCATATGACACTAGAATGAAAAATAGTTAACCCTGTTTGTTAGGTTTCCTTTGATTCCCTGGGGCATCTTTAACTAGTTCACCTCATTGTCACCGGACATTCTCTACATATGAGCCCTAATGTTTTATATGAGAAGTATTATAAGCAAAGAATATGATCTGTATGACACCGAGGCTGTAGTCACAGAAACCACATACGGTCTTCTTCAAGGTCCTCTTCTGCTGAACACCGCCGCCTCCCTCCCTGAGCCGCATCATCCTCTGACTCCACCCCTTCCTGTGCCAGGGCTCCGCCCTCATTCCGCAGCCTTTCATCAGCTGAGAGGACAACAACAGCTTATTCACCATTATCTAGGTTACAGGGTATTATATTCCACTTTCTACACAAAGCATTTAAAGGTCTTGGTAAAAAGTACTAAAATATTAGTAAAGTGCTTGTAAATTATAGTAAAGAACTAAAAAATGCAGCTCACCGGAATCAGGATTACTAGAATCAGCCATTCCAACCATCCAAACCATGGCAGCTGAGAAAGAGAAACTTTTATTAGTACGTAACCTATCTAGACTGGACTTAAAGTGATTAAACTAGCTGATTACCCATGTGGTAATACAAACTAGCGTCATTTATAGACAATCCCAAATGTTGTGAGTCTGTATGCTGTATGTTATGTTCTGGGTTTCATTTTTGAAGACATACATGAATATATGAGCGCAGGGAAAATTGGCTCGTTTCTTTCTTGCGCGGTCTCAACCAGCATCCTCAACGGGCCTTTCGGACACAGCACCGCTATCAGATCTGGAAAATAAACACACAAATAGTGAAAAAAATCATGTGCACTAATCCCACAGATATGAGCATTTTCAGTGACAAAAAAAATGACATTTGCAATATCTGTGCCGCTACAAAAAAAAAAGTTCTGTATCTTTAAGAACTGAATTTTTAACATTAAACAAGTTAAAGGACATATTAAGATGCATGAAATAGCATCAAAAGGTAGGGCTCAAAAATTACATCACAATTATTAATCACGACTGATCTCACTTGAGACATTTCTTTTTACATTTTTTTTTTCAGAATTACTGCACAAATCAACAGAATGTCAGCTCCTACATTAAGTTTATTTTACCTCATCGATTTATTATATTTATCACATACATTAACACACTCTCTATATTATGAAAACTGGTCAAACCAAGAAGCTTCTCTCAAAAGCTAAAAGCGAAAATCATAATCATTATATTAATTCCAAATTCTGTTAATGTTATTTCTATTAAAATAAAATTGTATTGGAGGCGATTATACAAAAATTGTGATCACGATTAAAATGCAGCCCTATTGAAAGGCTCAAAATATAATGTATTTTAATTCATAAGAAAATGTTTTCAGCTATATCGTCCTGCACCGACACATCCAGCTGAAAGAGATCAGTTACATACAGTAACAATATTACAAGAAAGCAAAGCTCAGCAGAATCTCACCCCAGATACATGAAGCTGAACCAGAAGAGCAGCATCAGTGAAGACAGAATCAGCCAGCCATGAATGAACTGCACACACACAGATAAAAACCTCTCAGAAAATACAGCAAGGACTTTTATAACAAGACCAGAGTAGTGTTGTAGTAATAAAGAGGATCTCACTTTATAGCAGCGATACTTATAAAGCACCACCAGTATTATCGTCATGACGACAATGACACTGATCATGACCATGGTGTTGAGGAGCGAGTACAAGAGCCTCTGACCGACATAGTTCGGATCCTCTTCGAACGGAGTGTAGATGCTGCAAAACACACACAAACCATGACTTCACTTCATACATTTTTGCTTCTTTGTAAAGGATTGATTCAAATAAGAAAACTCTTGTCATCATTCATTCACCCTCAAATCTGTTTGCTGTTACTTTTTTTGAGACACATCCTACATAGCATAACAATATAAGAATATTAATATTGTGGAACGGAAATTCTTCACATTTTATAATATTAAATAAAATAGTATTAAAAAAACAAAAAATCTAAATGAAAGAAATTGAAAAACAAAATAATTTTTTTTTGCATTAAAAAAAGTGAAAATTATATTAGACATAATATTAAAAAAACAAAAATAACAAAAAAAAATTTCCAAGGCAGTAAAACAGAACAACTGCTTTCTTTAAAAAATGTTTTTGTTATTGTTTTTTTAATAATTAATGTTAAAAAACATTTTACTTTTCATTACATAATGCTCAGCATATCAATATCGTATATCGTATTATCGTACCAATAATAGCATTTCTTTAAATTGTCAATTCAATTCAAGTTTATTTGTACAGCGCTTGTCATGATACAAATCGTTGCAAAGCAACTTTACAGAAAATTACGTTTCTACAATATTTAGTGGTAGCTTATCAGTGGTGACTGTCAGTTAATGTACATATGGCAGAAATGTATGAAAAAATCAATTAAAGACGTAATAAAACAGACGATGAACACTATTAACAGCAATTATTATATGATGCAATCAAACTTACAGCAAAATTATTATCTGGATCTGCCTAAATCGGTTAATATTAGAAGCAGATACTTTCATATTTAACTTTTTTCTGTCTAAGATGGGTACAAAACTGTTAAATCATGCTCCGACATGTGCTTTTTTAGTGCTCGACAATAATTATTTTAATGTTATGGCTGATAACACTGATATTTTAGTTTTTTTTAAGATGAAATATAGCTTTTGAAATCTCCTTTTGAAACAGTTCCATGGAAAAATAACAGCATGTAAATTTAGAACGACATGAGGATGAATAATTAATGAGAGATTTGTTCATTTTTGGCTGAACTTTGAGGTAATAGAGTGCATACAGCCGTTGTGAGGTCTTCTCCGTGTAGAAGCTGACGGACTTGATTGTCGCCACCACCACCACCATGCAGAGCGTGACGGGGATGAAGAGCATGATGACGTGCTTAGCGCCGTATTTGAGGGTCAGCTCCTCTTCCTCTCCGTCAGGAGTGGACGCTCGCTCTCGCTCTCGCTCCACCGGCCCTTAAACGTCCAAACCTGAGCTGACCGGCCGCCGCTGTGCGAATTACAGATGAGGATGCGAAAAATGAGATTTGTGGATGCAAAGTAACAACTCTATATTAGCACACATCAAGCTTAGTTCTTTCAAAAGAGAGGAAGGAGAATTCATGTCCACTTACCCGTTTGGTGTCTGTTTCCTGGGGCAGAGACATATCATGATCTTGGTTGTAGGAGGGGATGGTAGGGCTTTCGCACTGGACCAGAGAAGACCTCTCGTTGTAAGAGTCCTCTTCACTGTCCGAGGTATTCATGAAGAGAAGGTGACAGAAGCCAAATGCCCAGAGCTGCAACAAACACATCACGCCAGATGAATATTCATTTAATGCATAAATATATTTTTTGTGGACCTTAGCATGATAGTAATGCCTCATGGCATTTAAGTATCATGGTTTATGAAAAAGATAATACTATAGTATAGTGGCTTTACATAAAAATACATAAAATTCATATGCATCACCACTCAAAACTCATTAAAACTCATCTCTGTGTGACTTTTTACATGCTTTAAAATGGTGTAAAAAACATATGCAAGTAAATATTGCTGTTTATTACTATGTATGGTTATATTTATCCATAGATGTTTCTGTGGCTCAGTGGTAGTGCATTGCGTTAGCAGCGCAAAAGGTCATGGGTTCAATTCCCAGGGAACATACATACTGGTAAAAAATGTGTAGCCTGAATGCACTGCACTGTAAGTCGCTTTGGATAAAAGCGTCTGCTAAATGCATAAATTATTATAAATTCATTAAATTATTTATAAATATGTTTGTGTTCATTTAGTATAAAATATGCCTTCATTTTGAACTGCATTTTTTTTTTCAGTTTTAGCACCCAGCACTGACACATCCTGCTGTATGAGAACAGTAACAAAGCAATATGAGAAGAACATTAATATTATGGAATGTGAATTCTTAAATCATTTTAAAAACTATAAAAATACATTTAAATTGTGGGGGGAAGAATGATAGCAAATTATATAAAAAAAAGACAATAAAAGCATTAAAAAGACATTTAAAAAATGTGGGGAAAACTTCTCTTTACACAATACATAATACACAATCACAGCATTTATTTAAAATGTTGTTATTATTATCTGTATTTTATTATTTTCTGCATCTGCCTAAATCAATTAATATTAGAAGCAGAAACTAGGGCTTGTTCAACTTTTTCTGTGGCTAAGTTGGTCACTGAACCGTTTTGGCGTGCTTTTTAGTGATGCACTAATCATTTGAATGTTATGGCCAATAATTGATAAATGACTGAAATTATACACTCATTAAAAAAAGTTAATAATCTTGTGAAATCTGCTTTAGAAACAAGTAAACTGTAAGTCAGTAACTGATAGATCATGTTTCTCTAGTCACGTTTTTGAGGATGAAATATTACAGATTGGAGCTTCGGTGTGAACACTTTTATAACACACACAGAAGAACATATATTTACAATATCCATCTGTATCGGCTAGATTTCCATATCATATGTTAATATGACATTAGCATCTGACATTGTACCGTGATAGTACCACTGTTCTTCTAGAAGTGGATTACAGGTTAAAAACACAAAAAACGTGGATCTTTAAAAACGAAAAATAATCTCTGGGACAAATACACGCGCTTCCCCCACTCATAATGACTGTAATACACCTGCTCTTACTCACGATACTCTCATATTCTAATAATACTCCACAAACCCAGATCAAAGCATTTATCATGAGCCATGACTGCCCAACATCAAACCCAGGTCCTCCCCGCGCCTGAAGTAAAACCACATCTGATGAAGCGTACAGCTGAGAAGAATGAAATACCTTCAAATGCGACAGTATTTACATGAATGTCGATCCAGCGGCGATATTTGCAGGACTCCGTCAAAACATCGCGAATCTCAATGAGGAAGTGACGCCGATCAGCTGATCCTCGGCGCCCCACGTGACGCTCGAGCGCGTGACGTCCCCTGACCACTATTTATTATTGCATTGAATTAAAGGGGTCCTATTATGCTCTTTTACAAAGTCTTGATTTTGTTTTGGGGGTGTACTAGAACAGGCTCTCATACTAGGTTGTTCGAAAAACACATTATTTTTCACATATTTTACATTATTACAACACCTCTCTCCCCAGCCTGGCATGAACGGCTCGAATAGTTCCTGTATCAAATGAAGGCCCGCCTTCTGAAACACAAAATGTGTTGAGATTGGTTATCTGGGCCAGTGTGTGTTGTGATTGGTTATCTGGGCCAGTGTGTGCTGTGATTGGTTATCTGGGCCAGTGTGTGTTGTGATTGGTTATCTGGGCCAGTGTGTGTTGTGATTGGTTATCTGGGTCAGTGTGTGTTGTGATTGGTTAGCTGGGCCAGTGTGTGCTGTGATTGGTTAGCTGGGCCAGTGTGTGCTGTGATTGGTTATCTGGGCCAGTGTGTGTTGTGATTGGTTAGCTGGGCCAGTGTGTGTTGTGATTGGATAGCTGGGCCAGTGTGTGCTGTGATTGGTTAGCTGGGCCAGTGTGTGTTGTGATTGGATAGCTGGGCCAGTGTGTGCTGTGATTGGTTAGCTGGACCAGTGTGTGCTGTGATTGGTTAGCTGGGCCAGTGTGTGCTGTGATTGGCAGCAACTCGGCGCCTGGTCGGGAAATGTCACGCCCCTTACCACAGCCGCCTACGAGCTTCAGTGTAAATATTACATCAAAATTAAATCAATTTGAGCGCGATTTAAACCTGGATGATTGTAACCACTCTAAGTTCGTCTGCCTTGGGAAAGCTAGCGTGTCTCTGACATAGTGATAACACTCGTTGCCTTCTCTAGTGCAGCTCAACCAGGTCTCGTCCCATTTGTCGATCTTTGTGATATCGTTGTAGTCCAAACGAGTCGTTCGTTGTAGTTTTTGAAAAGTGATTTCTGTTTAATAAAATATCTCCTTTTGAAGTGGACTTTGAGCTTTGTAATTTTGCAGATCTTTTTTATGCTCAAACAGCAACATTACAGACTAACTAAAGTTGAAAAAGTGAGAAAGCATAATAGCACCCCTTTAAACAAAATAATTATAAAAAAAAGTATTTATGCACAAAAAAAAAAATCGACATTTATTAAGAATACATTTCATTTTCAGCCCAACAGAAATAATTACTCTTGCTTTTTATTAAGAGAACCCTGATCATTTATCAGTTGAATACATGGCCAACTTCTTTATATTGTATGCAAAAGTTTTCATTCTCAAGCAAAATTAGTCAAGTTCTCCTTTGTGTCTTTCTTCCAATTTTTCTTTTTGAAATTAGCTCCCCAATTTCTTCCCTCATACTTTACAAAATAGCAGAAATTCTAGATTTTTAAGCTTTTTGAGAGTGTATTTTATGGAAGCCCGTTTCCTCCACTGAATTAAAAAAAAAAACGACTTTTTTATCTCACAATTCTCAGAATTGCGTGATATCAATTGCGAGATATGAAATCACAATTGCGAGATAAAATTTTTTAAGACTTTATTTATCAGAATTGCGAGTTTATATCTCACAATTATGATTTTTTTAACTCGCAATTTATATCACGCAATTCTCTGGAAAAAAAGTCAGAATTGTGAGTTTGTATCACACAATTATGAGAAAAAAAGTCAGAATTGTGAGATAAAAAGTCGCAATTACCTTTTTTATTTTTTATTCAGTGGTGGAAACGGTCTTTAAAGCAATGCTGTCAAACTATTAATCTTAATAAGTTTTTGTTTACATATGTGTGTGTGTAGGCCTACCGTGCATATTTATTATTTAGGCTATATACAGTGGGTACGGAAAGTATTCAGACCCCCTTAAAATTATGAAAAATTAACCCTTTTCTTTTGCCAGGCTGACACCTGTCACCTAAAACTGTTAAGCTGATTTTTTATAACAGTTAGGTATTTGAAAATAGCTGTTTGTGTAGTGATTGCCATCTGCTTTCACACTTGAGTTAGGACTGTCCATCTCCAGCTGCGACTATATTTGAAATATACTGCCTCCGTCTTTATAATTTGACAAAGTGGCATAAAGACATGATGACCTGCACAAATGTACTTTGGATGTCTAAAGTACAAATTCTCAAACTTGAGCTGGTAATGTCGTTAGCCAGGTTTCTAGATAACTGAGTACAGGCAGAGCTTCTTTTTCAGTTATGGTGCAACTCAGTCCAGTAGAATGAACAGGAAGGAAAAATCATTTGTAACAACACACGTAAGGGAGGATATGAAGTCAGAGTTCAGGTCCACCGACGTTAATCTGTTCTCCTGTCTGGTTGACAAAATGACAAATTCGACGCTACACCCTAAAAAATGCTGGGTTAAATATAACCCAGCGCTGGGTTAAAAAGGGACAAACCCAGCTATTGGGTTGTTTTGACCCAGCCGCTGGGTCAAAACAACCCAATAGCTGGAGTCAAAGTCTATAGTCAAAATATAATATATATTAGCCTATACGTGAAAAATTAACCCTTTTCTTTTGGCAGGCTGACACCTGTCACCTAAAACTGTTAAGCTGATTTTTATAACAGTTAGGTATTTGAAAATAGCTGTTTGTGTAGTGATTGCCATCTGCTTTCACACTTGAGTTAGGACTGTCCATCTCCAGCTGCGACTATATTTGAAATATACTGCCTCCGTCTTTATAATTTGACAAAGTGGCATAAAGACATGATGACCTGCACAAATGTACTTTGGATGTCTAAAGTACAAATTCTCAAACTTGAGCTGGTAATGTCGTTAGCCAGGTTTCTAGATAACTGAGTACAGGCAGAGCTTCTTTTTCAGTTATGGTGCAACTCAGTCCAGTAGAATGAACAGGAAGGAAAAATCATTTGTAACAACACACGTAAGGGAGGATATGAAGTCAGAGTTCAGGTCCACCGACGTTAATCTGTTCTCCTGTCTGGTTGACAAAATGACAAATTCGACGCTACACCCTAAAAAATGCTGGGTTAAATATAACCCAGCGCTGGGTTAAAAAGGGACAAACCCAGCTATTGGGGTGTTTTGACCCAGCCGCTGGGTCAAAACAACCCAATAGCTGGGTTTGTCCCTTTTTAACCCAGCACTGAGTTATATTTAACCCAGCATTTTTTTAGAGTGTATGATTGGTCAGTTCGCCTGTCAATCAAACTCCCAGCGAAGGGTGAATTGCACCATGGTAACCTTGTACCTCTTTCTCTAATCTCATTTTTCATTTGAAATGCATCCTCATTAGCTTGGCTAGTCTGAAAAATACAGTTTACATGCTGATTTGAGCTAAAGAAGCAATATTTCCTGTATTCCTTGCTGTCATTTAATTTTTTTAAATGCCATTATGTAAATAACACTATTTAAGTTTGCCCACTTCAGTTAGACAGGACTGTGCTTGCATGCTTAAACACAGAAAACAGCGGCCCGGGGAATTACCAAGATGGCTGAAGAGTGACTTGCAACTGACTTGCCTAATTGTCAGGTTGCTTAATTTTCAGTTCTATTTTTAGCCACATTTCTGATGAAAAAAAAAATCTTTACATAATCTTGTTACACCACGCTTATCAAATCAAATCTCTACAAATCAGAACATACCGTTTTCTGCAAACATATCCTGTAAGTCTCTGCTGAAACAGCATAAGAGAGAATAGTCATTTCACTACGCACTACATTTACTTGAAATAAACATCCTGCCACAGACACGAAAAACAGCAGCTGTGGTTGCCAGAACGTTACATATTTGGTTTTACCGACTAAGCTTAAATGTACAGTAAACAGTCAAACAAAAATGCATATTTCATTAATATATAATGTTTCATTAATATAATGTTAATATACCAACCTGCTGAAGTACTACAATCTTTTAGGCATACCTTTAACATACACTGACAACCACTCAAAACAGAGGTGGTAATAATAAAAAAGCCACATGAAAAGTTAAGCTTTTCTGCAAGCTGAGTAAATACTAGTGTGGTTTGAGACACCAGTTAGAATACAGTAAAAACCTATGTGTTGTGTAGATCCTATGTTGCATTGGACTATCAAACTGGGGGAAGAAGGCATTCGCTTATCTGGATCTTTTATTCTGGCTCCTGATACAACACAGAAAACAAGAAGCCTCTTTGAGTAAATTGCCTTTATTGTTCTCCCATGGCACAATGACAAAAGGGAAAGGAGACAAGTTCAGCCGAGAAAAATCCCATTAAACAAGACGATAATATAAAGCAGAAAACATATCTGATTTCTCGGTTTCCTCACACTCTTTGGTGTTCCTGCAGGACTTTTGTATTCTCCTTGCTGACTAAAGGCCGGCCGTCTCCTCTGCACATTGTGGTGAGTGCGGTGGTCTTCTGCTCTGTGAACGGTTTTCTGCAGGGTCACCACATGCTCCACTGCACTCAGTACCACAGCGGATGGCACAGAGACACACGCTTCATTACTGGTACTGTACATGCTGCTAACAGACAATGAGATCTTTTTGATGAACTATATTCATTTGAATCAATGAATGTCAGTGTAAAAACACTCAATGAATGTTTCTTCCAGGTTTGTTGATGTTCTTCACTGGAATGGCCATCAACATCCACAGCGACTATATTTTACGAAACCTGAGGAAACCAGGAGAGGTCAGCTATAAAATCCCTAGAGGTCAGTTTTTGATTATGATGAGATTAATTATGTTGTTATATTCTTCAGTCAAATGGATTCATGGATAATTATGTGGGGGAAAAGTAAGAAAATAAATCAATATAATTATAACTTATTATTATATAATGTTATAGATATATGACCACATATTTGATATAGCATAATAAATAGTAATTTATATGTATATAATTTTAATAATTATTATAATAAATTAATATAAATACTAATAATTTTTAAAACTTTAATAAAAGTTGTTTTTCTTTATGGTCTCATACACACACACACACACACATATATATATATATATATTCGGTCAGCTAATTATATGGGGGAAAGTAAGAAATTAATAATAACATTTTATAATTTAATAATATTTATGTAATATATGATACATTTATAATATATTTTAATAAATTTGAAATGTATATATTTACTATACTGTGTGTATCTATACACACATATACATTACATACTAATTTAAATACATCATTTTAATAATTGTATGAAATTAATATAAACATTAATCATATTTAAATTTTTAAAAAGTAATTTAAAAAAAAATTTCTTCATGGGTCTCAAAATATTATTTTGATTTTGGAGTTGTAATACGACCCAGGCATATTCTTAAAAAGATTGATCTGAGTGAGACTGAACCTCCTTATTCCTGAATTCAGTTCTGCACTAAATATTCGCATTGTGTTCTCTTCAGGAGGAATGTTTGAGCTGGTCTCTGGTGCTAACTTCTTTGGGGAGATCGTTGAATGGTGTGGATACGCTGTGGCCTGCTGGTCCTTTCCTGCTTTCTCCTTTGCTCTATTCACTATCTGCTCCATTGGGCCTCGAGCCTACCACCATCACAGGTGCTGTCCTGACACAAACTTTGCTCCGAAATCTAGTGAGGGCCCTACACTTTCACACTCAGATGTGAAGGCTGTTCCAAAATGCAGCCTTCTAAAGATACCTGCTTTAGATTACTGTATTTTTAAATATAAACATAACTGATTTGAAACCAAAAAATACTGATAAAAAGTTGAATTGAAATGTTTTTGCTCAATAGGGCACACCAGCATTAGCTTTTAATGGTGCTTGCTATTTTATTTCATTTCAAGTAAGGAATCCAGCATCTGGTACACAAAGTTATGTTCTGGATTATAATAAAGGGTTTATGTTTTTATGAAGCCTTTTGCAAACCTGGAAGTAAATGCTTTGTTTTCTTCACAGGTATTACTTGGAGAAATTTAAAGATTACCCTAAATCAAGAAAGGCTGTGATCCCTTTCCTGCTATAGCAAAGTCAGAAATTTACAAGCAGAAAAACTATTTCCAGCTCACGAAAACAAGTTTAAACACAGCACGAATTAAGATTCTGCACGTGCTGATGTTGCTACTGCAAGTCCTACTCACACCCAAAGGGAACATTTCTGAAATATTGTATTTATTTTTTTAAATACACCATTAAAAACCTATGTTTACATCTGTGCATAGCGGAGAATGGTCATTTATAAACATATTCCCATTTGCACAGTCTTATCATAAAAGACTTCATCAAAGGACCATAACTGGTCGAGTGTCACAGGTGCTTAAGAAACATGAAACACAAAACATGCAACGCTGCTGTTCAAAGTCCAGCGAACTCAAGTGGTTCTGTATGTTTTGGCCTCATTAAATGCTTCATCCACTCAGAATTTCTTAGCAACACATCCACTTTCAGAATTAAAAAAAAATATTACTTTCAAATGATATCCACAGATGACATTGTCTCATATGTGTGCATCAGAAGCAAAGTGTGTATTTTTAATTTGTCACTAGACAGACAACAAAGCACTTAGATTAACTGTAATAAACCACACACAACCCCCATAATCCCTCAAATGCATAAATTATTTGCTTTTACTCATCCCTGCGTTTGAGCTGCCGTTCAGTCTGCACCGAACTCTTCATCGCTTTCTGCAGGAGCCACGTGCCAAAATGAATAGCAGCAAATGCACCACCAGCAACCCAAAACCAGTTCTTCCTCAGCCAGCTCTGGTTCCTCATCTTCTCTGTCCTCGCTGTACACTAACGTCTTCAGAAGAGGAGGACCTGCAAAATGCAAATGAGAACATTAGGAAAGAAAGGGCTAATCAACTGACACATCAGCAGCTGATCAAAGTGTTGTGATCTTTAGTTATTTGCATAAAGTTGAACTCAGCTCAACTTCACCAACAGCTGCTGTTGTGTTAATGAAAATGAATGACTTCTGGGAACTTTGTCATTTTTTTGTTGAATGATACTACTTATAGAGGGCTGGAGTTAAACAACTGTACAAACTAGGATTTGTCAGAATATTTTTATTATTATTATAGCTTGATAAAAGTAAAACCCACTATATTTGCAAATTAAGGTAACAAATGTTTTTCTTTCGTTTAGGTAACAGAGCATTTCACATAAATGATACCCGTTTTTAAATTATTTGCTGAGTGAAAGATATGACACAATATTCTTTGTAATTATAACTTAAAAAATATTAAAATTACAATGAAGAGTAATTAAATTATATCAATAATAAATATATACAGTGGATACGGAAAGTATTCAGACCCCCTTAAATTTTAAAAGTTAAAAAGTTATATTGCAGCCATTTGCTAAAATAATTTAAGTTAATTTTTTTCCTCATTAATGTACACACAGCACCCCATATTGACAGAAAAACACAGAATTGTAGACATTTTTGCAGATTTATTAAAAAAGAAAAACTGAAATATCACATGGTCCTAAGTATTCAGACCCTTTGCTGTGACACTCATATATTTAACTCATTAATATATTATTTATATATTTAATGCATAATAAATGCATTTAATGCATAAATACATTTTAAACAATTTATTATAAATGATATTTAACATTTACATATATAAAATATATTTGAAAATATCATTATATATACATATTTGCATATGTATGTTTTATATATATTAAACATAATAAATAACCTAAAAATAAATGTTTTTTTTTTGTGGTGACACCTGTAAAAACATTAGCAGCCATGTATAAAAGAGAAATTGTCACGGTTCAGTTCTGAAGTGAATTTAAAGTGCTTTGGATTCAGGATTATCGTAGTTAAACTACATTTCTGTCATTTGAAATCAAATAAATGCTAACTGAAATAAAACATGAAAAAAATGACATTTTACATCGGCTAGTTGCAAACGCAATTTTTTTTCTTTTTCTTCTACTAGAATAACTAAAAATGAAATAAAAATGAATAAAAACAACAAAATTGTGAAAACTTTAAATGAAAACAAATATAACTCATTCAAATTTTGGACAAGTTAAGGCAATTTCCCCCTGTCGAAATAGAGAACTGATATCATAAAAATCGCACTCTCTACACTTTGACCAAATCTGACGTTATCAAGAAACGTTCCTGTAATCTTTACAGATAAGATTAAATGCACACACTTTCAACAGAGGAAAGAACAGCATGTGTTCATTCATATTCTTGTGTAAACAATGAGAAATTGTGACCCGAGTGACTGATAACAGAGCTCAAGGACAGATCACACACACTTATCTAAGTGGCAGTTCAAATGAATGTCATCATTTACTCACTCATTTCATTCCAAACCAGTGTGACTTTATTCTCATGGAAAACAAACACTTTGAAGAATCTTCTAGCATCACAATGACAGCTCAGAGCTCAAGGTTGAAGTGACCACTAGTGCTGGGCGGTATACTGGTTCATACCGAATACCGGTGTTTATTTTTGTTATGATATGAATTTTTAAAATACGGCAATACCGGTGTATGTCGCTTAAACAACGTTCGGAACGCGACACTGTTTGAAAGAAGTCCCTTTTCACTGTTGCACTGTGGTGAGGGAACAGCTGTATGTGTTACTAAGCGTGAACGTTCCGAAACTGAAGCTGTAGAACTAATAGAACGTGATGACACAGAAGAACTCATCCACAATATCCACACTCACCCCCACAAATAGCCACCGCCCCCCGCCATCAGCTCCCGCGTCTCACACACACACACACGAGCGTGACTTTAGCACTAGATTTAGCAACTTTCAGACCCTTTTAGCGGCTTTTTTCCATAGAATATTAATACTGACAAACCTAGCGACTTTTTTTGGATAAACCTTTGCTATGGTTCAGTTGGACGATTTCGCCAGTGCTGTCCCGCGAACGCGAGGTCTGACTTTCCCGGAGAAGTGTCGCCCCTCTTGGCGTCTGTTCTGTGCAGTGAGCGGCAGCGACGCTCCGCAGCCGACTCCTCAATAAATGAGTACAAAACAGCGTTTCCAAGCACCTGTCGCTTACTGATTGTTTGGAATTATAAATATGAGCGTAGTTCGTCTGTTAATATCACATGCACTTTTTTGTTTGTTGTTTTTTTTAGTTTGTTACTCAGATGCAGGCAGTGCGCTGCATGAGACAAAAAAGTAATATAGCCAAAACAACCGCATAGCCACTCTTTAGTGTAGATGCATGTTGATTTTATCAGACGATGTTGTGATTATAAATGAGAGTGACTCCTGGTTAACTTGTATTCAAAGGGGTCGTGTTTAGTCACTATATAGTGTGGTATTTTTTGACAATATTCACTCATCATGACAGTAAAATAGGGCATTCTAAGTCAATATACTGCAGTATTTCCTCTCTCAATCAGTAGAAAATATGATTAACACCCGGTCATGCATAAAAAAAAAATACCGTCATATACCGTTAAAACCGGTATAATTTTGAAAAATACCGTGATATAAATTTTTGGTCATACCGCCCAGCACTAGTGACCACGTTCCTCAGGGTGAGTAAATTATGACAGAGTTTTCATTTTTGGAGGACCTGTCCCTTTAACAGATGACACTGAGCGCTTCCCACCTTGCTGAGCAGCAGCAGCAGTTACTCCTTGTCTTTGGCCGCTCTCTTCTTGCTCTTCTCGGGCAGAGGAGGCAGAGGCGGTGGGGACGGAGCGACGTACGACACGATGCCCGGTTCGGGAATATATTCCTCCCTGCTCTTCTTCAGTAGTGGATTGGATTTGATCGAGTACCAACCCCAGTGAACCATCCCAAGGCCAGAGCCCATAACAATCAGCACTTTATAGTTATGCCAAAAGCTCCGGAGCTTACTCATGTCTATCAAAACTAGAAGACATGAAAAACACGAATAAACTAATGCCAGGCCAGTGGAACAAGAGGAAGAGATTGATGTAGGCAGCTGACACTGCGATTAAAAAAAGTGTGCCAACTTGCCCCGGTCTCTCTTCTACATGTGAATTAATACTCTCATTCATTTTAAACGCAGTGATATTGTATAACGCTGTCGTTTATCATTTTGACAGGTTTAGAAGCAAATAGGCGGGTTGACAAATGAAATATCTGTTAGGTGATCAAATGTTAAATGTGCACATGCTTGTTATAACTATTTCTAGAATTACTCACTCACTCACCTTCAGGTTGTGGTTTCTACTCACGCCGCCACCATTTTGGGTCCTGACGATGGAGACGTAGGTAGCCGCTAATTGTCCTGACTAAAAATATTACTGTTAAAATTGAAAAATTAAAATATTTCAATTCAGTGCAACCATTAAAATGCTGTTTTAATTATTAAATTTTATTATCAACTGTAGGCAGTTGTTTTGGGCCACACACTGAGGGTTTGTATCGCACTATTTGTAAAAAAGCTACCTCGGGACATGATAAAATAATATTTTTTTAAAGGCACCGCACCTGTATTATTAATATAATAATAGGGGGCTTGATTTATTTACACATATGTAAATTTGTTAAAGTTGTTCCAAGTTTTGTGACATGCTGTCTAAATTATTTATAGTGTATATATATATATATATTCTTTTGGATTTATTGTAGGTGATAATACCTGTGTGTTATTTAAAGAGGCTTAATAAAGGGTTAAAAAATCAATAAGTATTAAAAACAATAATATTCGTCGTGATATCCTTATTCCAACAGATAATCGATCAAATAGGCGCATTTTCATTTGGGGAAAAAAAATGTCACACCTATGTAGAACCAGCAGAGAGAGCTATTCACTTAAGTTATAGCTTCATTCACAAGCCTGTTAGTGAGCACCCTTGTGAGCAGATGTGATTCGTTAAAGGTGTGTCCATTATGGACAGAGAGAAGAGAGTCTAAAAGGAAACACTAGTGCACTGCTTAACATATTATGCAGTAGCCTAGGCCTATACATTGTAATGTGTTTCAGGTTGTTGTATGAACTATGAATTAGCCTAGTTTGAAGTTACTCAAAGCCAAAACCGTTGATTTGATACAAAACTATCGGAGAACACAGCTGGCTGACTGTTTACAATCAAATCTCTCTGTTTCTCAGTGTTTCATTCCTGTGTAACAAGGTGTAGCTACGCTGCATGTTGGTAAGGAACATCAGCTAACAAAAATATCTTCTAAGAAATGTTTGCTAACATTTCCATTAAGAAAATGTTGTTTCTTAATGTTCTCTAAATATTCAAAATGTGCAGTATTTTTAAATGTTCTAAAAAAAAAAAAATTCTTGGTTTTGCAAACCTTAAATAGCACACGTATGTCTGCAAGGTGTCTGTTAAAGATCACTTCATCTGGAAAGCATCTGCTGTGTACAAACATCTGATAGACGTCTTTAAGATGTCAGTTATAGAATGTCATACATTCTAAATAACATCTTGAAGACATTTTCTAAACGTCTATTTGGCATATGATAGGAAACGTCCTATAGATGCCTATTGAGCAAACACTCTAAAAAATACGTCTTGTACAAGTAAATGCAGACGTCAAATAGACGTCTCTGTGTGCTATCAGGGTAAGGGAACATTCAAATGTATCATATTAAAAACATTATGCAAATGTTACTTTTGAATGTGAACGTTCTGAAACAAGTACCATTCAGAAATTGTTAGACAAATTTCCAACTGAGATGAAAAAAAAATTCCATGAATGCTGTAGGCTATACATTTACCAGTTTTTGTGCTAAAGTTTCAACAACATTATTAAAGACCAGATAACTTTGAATGAACGTTCTATTAATGTTACTGGAAGAACATTTGTTCAGAATGTTCGCCAAAGATCTGAGAACATTCCCTGATAGAAGAGAAGCAGGCTCAAGCAGCTCTTTTCGGTACAACAGCTGATGGACAACTTTTGGTTTCTGGAACATTTGGAAAACGTTAGTTTTTGGTTCTCAGAATGTTCCCAGAACTGTCGTTATTTGATGCTGCGTAAAGATCCTTCACAAATTCAACTTTTGTGTACCATGAAAAAACGAGTTTGAGAAAATAATGGCAGTGTTTGCATTTCTGGGTGAACTTTTTCTTTAACGCTTCTATAAATGCAATCCTCTGAGCTTTGTGTATGAAGTGGGACTGAAATATCCTTCACAATACAACATTCCCACTCATTACGACACCAGGCTTACTCTCTAATAAGCCTGTGTGGTAAACACGCTGAATTTGTTAAAACAGGCCATCGTCTCTGCAGTTCCCATGAGAATTTGCCCTCACACACACTGCAACTCCACAAGTAATCCCACCAAGAGCGTGCCTGGCTCCCCCACAGTGTGTGTATGTGTGTGTGTGTTAAGATGACAACTATACCTACTAGATTACTATAAGACGATAAATGTGTGGGAGTGTCTGTCTCCGTTTTTAGTTTTTAGCCTGCATTCATGTCTCAGATTCATAGAAATGGACAGTCATAATAGTTCACTACAAAGTCACTTTACAGAAAACATGTGTCAGTCATTCCTGGTATTAAGGTGATTGTTTATTTCCCAAAAGTTAGTGGGATGCTTTATTGCGTTCATTTACATCTCTCTTCAAATAGTTTCCAGTCTTCCCATGCCATGAGGAGACAGAGAGAGAGAAATGGCAGGCAGGTTTTGAAGGAATGACAGAGGGCAATAACAAATTAAACTGGCTAATTGGTTGAAGCTCAGGGCTATAAGGCAGTCAGCTATCACACATATACACATGTAGTCAGTGTGGGAAAGGATCTAGTTTGTATTACAGTAACACGCCTAAACCACCCCGCACCCTCACGTCCCCATCACATTCTAATCCACCAATCAGCAGCGGTTCTCTCTGGGCATGTGCAGACACAGAGGTCTTGTTTACACCTGCTATTGACAACCAATTCAATTTTCAATTTCAAAATACTGCAATACATAAAATACTGCCAAAGCATTAACACCAACTTTGGAAATCCATTTCTGCCACACAAGAAAAAAAAAACATGCTTTGGTAAATCATAATTATGACATACAAATGTGAAATAATGAGATACTAAGTAATAATTATGAGATAAAAATGCAAAATAACAATTATAAGAACTAAGTAATTATTTATGAGATAAAAAGTTAAAATTCTGATATATTATTATATATTATGATATATAGGATGTATTATGTCATACTTTTATTTATTAAAAGTCAAAATCCTAATAATGTTATTTTTATGTTGTAATATGACTTTTTATCTCATAATTCAGACTAATTATCTCATAATATCTCATAACATGATTATGATTGCCAAAGCATGTTTTTCTTCTAATGAGGTGGAAATGGGCTTCCATATAGAACAAAATAGTATTAATGATTAAGAAATGAAATAAATGAATAAGATGCCAGTATAAAATAAAAGAAAAGAAAAGAAAAGAAAATTAAACCTGGAAATTTCAGGAGTCAGAAATACTTTTACAGTTTTTATTGTGGTATCATGAAATTATAAGGCATATAAGAATAAACCAAACCGTGGTTGGATGCTTTACTTGTTACTCAAGTAGTCTAAGTGTTTCTAAGTGAGCGATTTTTGGTGGCCAGATTTTATTCCACTACACAAGACTACCATCATCAACATATCACATGACTATATTCAACGTCCACTCTTGTGTGCAAATACACTTACATGTGTTTGAGTGTGTGGTTGGTCAGTGATGTTGCAATATTATTAATTTACCCCATTTTCATACTGACTACCACTTTTGAAGGACAGCAGCCTCTGGCTATATATCCCCATGGAGAAATCAAGTGTGTGTTTGTGTGTTGACAGGGTGTGTTGTGAGTGTAACACCTGGTACTGCAGCTTCTCCATCATTACTTTGATAGGCCGTGGGGCAATTTCACTGATGACAGCAATCACTTACACCCATTACTGACAAACCTTTCCCCTCTCACACACTCTTTTTCTACTTCTGTCTCACTCTCAGGAAATGTGCATAATATACCTTCACCTGTGTGCAAACTACGAAACACACACACACCCACACAAGGTCCTAAGACTATAGTGAAAATACTTTAGTTTAGCATTTTTCTAATTAAACAAATATGTTTTGTTACAAATAATATTATCAGAATGACAAACTGTGCGAAATTTGAATAAAAAAAATGATCTGTCATGTCATCCTTTTTGTCAGTCTACAGAATAGCCCAGCAACAGCCTAGCAACACCCTAACAACTCTCAAGATTACCACAGCAGCAGCTTAGCGATGTACTAGCAACAACCTAGCATCACCCCAGCAACTGCATAGAACAATCCAGCAACAGCCTAGCAACACCCTAGCAACTGCATAGAACACCCCAGCAACAGCCTAGCAACACCCTAACAACTCCATCAAACACTGCAGCAACAGCCTAGCAATGTCCTAGCAACCGTCTAGAATACCATAGCAACAACTTAGCAACTGTATAGAACCCCACAGCCTAGAACATTCCAGCAACAGCCTAGCAACATCCAGGTAAAGCTTAGAACCTAGCAACAGCCTAGAAACACCCTAACTACTTCCTAGAACACTGCAGAAACATCCTAGCAACTGCAGTGAACACCCCAGCAACAGCCAAGATATGCCCTAACAATAGCTAAGAACATCCCAGCAACAGCATAGAAACACCCTAGCAACAGCCTAGAAACAGGCAGGATTTGAATCCATTTTTAAATGTCCAGGCTAGCCTGTTTGTTTTGACAGTTTGAACTGTATCTCAGCTCTGACACACCCAACAGTTTTAGCTGTAACTGCAGATGCATCTGATTCGTGATAAGAGAGTGTGTGTTGGCTGGACACACCTGTTTTTTCCAGGAGCTTCTGGTACGTGATGTAAGAGAGGATGCACTGATGATGTCGTCACAGGTGGGAGGTAGTGATCGTTTGACGGGAACAAATGAATCGTAGTCAGTCAAACATGACTGGGTACTCTTCTGGGAACTCTTACCTCATTTTTGCATTTGCATTAAAATAACAAACTATTCTGCCTCACAAATACCACAGAAATGATTACAGGTGTGGAGATCTATGTGCATGTGCATGTTTGAGTACTAAAAACGCAATGCAATTTGTGTGTGCTTGGCAGTACATCTGTGAATCTTGACTTTTGGCCACTTTGTTTTTGATCTTCAGAGGGTCTGAACAGGTCAGACTGTTGCTTTCTCTTGTGCCTGACCCACATTCCTCATTCACTGCAATAGCAAGTGGTTTGTCAACAGTTTGCGCTGTAGGGTGAGATCAAATACATACAAACAGCCCAGTGGTGCTTTCAGTCCACAGAGAGAGCTGGACTCTCAGCACCATATAACAGGATCAGCTCTACTACACTCTTAAAAATAAAGGTCCAGTCAACAAATGTAGCTCTTTCTTGGAGAATGTATGTTTACTGAAAAAAAATCCCTCTAATACAGTATCTTATACAATTTTACTCAGATAAATTGAACTTCGCTTATGGATTTATATAAATTAATACTGGAAAAACATCACTATACAAAAAAAAAATATTGATTTAAACAAACTTTTTTTCGCAAGTGACTTTTCTAAATCCGCTATCATAGTCTCCTTATCATAGGCTGCATTTACAGTGGGTACGGAAAGTATTCAGACCCCCTTAAATGTTTCACTCTTTGTTATATTGCAGCCATTTGCGAAAATCATTTAAGTTCATTTTTTTTCCTCATTAATGTACACACAGCACCCCATATTGACAGAAAAACATAGAATTGTTGACATTTTTGCAGATTTATTAAAAAAGAAAAACTGAAATATCACATGGTCCTAAGTATTCAGACCCTTTGCTGTGACACTCATATATTTAACTCAGGTGCTGTCCATTTGGTTCAAGTGATCCAATTCCAACTCAGGTGGGCACTTTTAAGGGCATTTTTGCCAAGTCTGCCGTTTTCCAGCAAAATTGGGCTAATTTTTGAAAAAAATTAGAAAAATAACATTAGAAATATATATATATTTTTTGGTAACCATTTGCAAAGTTGGCAAGTCTGTTGTAACACAGTCCATAGGTCGGGAAGAAGGAGGCGGGAACCAGTAAACATTCAAACATAAATTAAGCGTTAGCGTTAGTTCTGGCAGGTCATGTGAGTCAAGCTTGTTAAATCCAGTCAAAAACCCAATAAATGGGAGTTAAATACAATCTTCGAGCACATGATACACCAGCAATCATTGATTTTTGGAATTGATTCACAAGCTATTTCTGGTGCATTAAGTTTGACGTTATAAATATTGAACACAATCTGCATATGCAGTTCAGTTCAACAATTGGATGAAACTCACAAAACCCTCAAGAACATTTCCAAATCTAATTTCATCACAAGAAACGAATAAGAATTTATAGGACTATACTGTTTAGCACTATAAAGGTTAAGCACATCCCCCTGTAATTCTCAGTTTTATGCAATACAAAAATATGTGTTTTTAATTACGTGGTATTTATTGTGCTTCTTGTAATTTATGCTGATTTGCATAAAAATCCTAGTATTACAGTATTTTGTATTGGATAAAAATGCAGTATTTCAATTTTGGAAAAACTGGGAATTACGGGGGAAAAACCCACATGTACAGTAATGAGAATTTGGGTGGATAGAGTGCTCTTTGTCGTGACAGTCAACAATAAGCGTTCTGATTCCAAAGGATGTCTTCTTTCGCTTGACCTTTTGTGACATCATGTAGCAACGACTGTTACCATGCCGAGCATCGGCTGCTATACGATATACTCTATTTTGTGCAAGCTTTGTTGTGCGTCCAGATCTCTTTGCTGTGAATCCGGAGCTCTGTGCTGTGACTCCAGGTCTCTGTTGTCTCGTTTATTAGTCCAGTGTGGATTTTTTACGTCTGTGCCGTTGGCGCTCAGCCTGTCGTCCCTGTCCACCAGCATGTAGGCCGACTGGCGTGGAAAGCACGCCTTCTGCAGACGCTTGTTGGAGTCCTCCTGCGCTAGTCTGGCGGATTCGGAGAAACCCGTCCTGATTTTGGCGTTGACGCTGTTCTTGTCGTCGCAGTGGAGCTCTTTTCCTGGCAGGCTGCCATTGGACGCGTTCTTCTCGATGTGGTTCTTGATGTGGTTGAGCTGCTCGCGGGCGTTGTTCACCGTGTTGTCTTCTGCGTTTCCCGTGGAGTAGGGGGTGGCGGGGTTGATGGTGGTGGGGCTGGAGCTTTGTTTGCGTCGATGGCGCACGCACCACAGGAACACCCACGCCAATGCCAAAACCCAGATCGCCGTCACTATGGAAACCAGCAGTGGCATCAAGTAGTCTACTAAATGAAGAAAACAATGAAAATAAAAACAAGACGGCAAAATATTAGATACCAGCATTGTGCAAAAGCATTTATCATTTTATTATATTTGATATATGTTATTAAATTGATTAGTGTGGTGTATTAGCTGAGTAGCTCAAATTAAATGCAAAAAAAAATCTTAATATTTTTCAGAGAAACAGTAAAATTGTGAAATATTATTACAATTTAAATGACTGTTTTCATATTTGAATCCATTTTAAAATGTAATTTATTCCTGTGATGCAAAGCTGAATTTGCAGCATCATTTCTCCAGTCTTCAGTGTCACAAGATCCTTCAGAAATCATTCTAATATGCTGATTTGCTGCTTAACAAACATTTCTTATTATTATCAATGTTAAAAACAGTTGTGTTGCTTAACATTTATGCAGAAATCATTATTCAGGATTCTTTGATGAATAGAAAGTTCAGAACAGCATTTTTTTTTAAATAGAAATCTTTTGTAACATTATAAATGTCTTTATTTTCAATTTAATGCATCCTTGCTGAATACAAGTATTAATTTCTTTAATGAAAAGAAACCCCTCACTAACTCCAAACTTCTGATTGATAGTGTATATCTCAATATTTATGCATTTGCTCTGAAATTGCATAAAATTTTACTTTATTTCCAATCAGAGCATCCATCATTTTGACCTACGGCTACTTCCTCCAATGTGTAAGTGCTTCCTGTGGTGTCTCACCGTTGGGGTTCTGTGGTTGTCTGCGCTGCACACGGACCTCAGCGATGGAGCCGATGATGGAGCTGTTCGCGCTGTGTTTGCTCACCAGATCGATGATGCTCTCTGTGATCTCTTTGACAGGAACCCGGCCGTGAATGCCATCCTCAGTCACATGCTACAAAACACAATATTTCCTTTAAAATGCGATGCAAAATGCAAAAAATAATCCTGACTTAAATTGTTTTCTATAGTTTCTTTTTACGACTGAAGCTGCTGTTATTAAATTAAAGCAAACAAAATGCATGGGGTGTTAAAATAATAACAATAAATATAATACAACAACATAATGTATAATAAAATCAAATAATATAATAAAAAATATGCACATTATTTCCTTTGAAATGCATCTTAAAAAGTGAATAAGACATAAATATTTTTTACAACTGAAGCTTGTAAGCTATTATTAAATTAAAGCAAAATTAACTGCAAAATTACTTTGATAGTAAAATACAAATAAATAAAATACATAATGTAAAAAAATAAATAATAACAAACAAAAACAATACAAATATATTATTTATACACAAATAAATACATACATAATGTAAATAAAAAATAATATAAACAAAAACAATACAAATATATTATTTATACACAAATAAATAAAATACATAATGTAAATAAAAAATAATAATATAAACAAAAACAATACAAATATATTATTTATACACCAATAAATAAAATACATAATGTAAATAAAAAATAATTATATAAACAAAAATAATACAAATATATTTTTTATACACAAATAAATTAAATGCATAAGGTAAATAAAAAATTATAAACAAAATAATATAAATATATTATTTATACACAGTTGTTTATACATAGTCGTTCTTTAATGCAATAAGGATATTAAAACTGCACTCACAAAAAGCTATTTCTAGCCAATGAAATACTGCATGAATGTGACTTACGATGGCCACATGGATCTCATTGGTGGCAGAAGAGAGTTCACAGCTCATAGAGATGGAAAACTCAGCCGAAACATTCTTTGCCACATACAGATGCCTCAGCTCACGACACACCTGCTCCACCGTCACTCCCTTAGAGCAACACATCAGAAAACATTTTAAAATGCATGCATTAATCCAATACATGCAACCTAATCACCCAACCCCACCACCACACTTTAAATATCAGTCCCAGTGGCCTCACCTGTGGCATGGTGTCCTTGTTAAAGGTGAAGGTGATGTTGGTGCAGTCGCTCTCGGGGTGACAGCGGGCCCTCACGGCCGGCCGGTGAGCAGACCAGCACTCGCCCTGTGATGAGCAGGGCTTCACGAAACACTGCTCGTCTCGCACCGGCACACACAACTGACCCAGAGGACAGTCGCCTCGTCCTGAACCAAGCATCCGGCAAGGTTTAGGGCCACACCACAGCTGTGGAAGAGAGGAAGGAAGCGAATTCAGAAACGATAATGCATCACTATTAACTTCTGTCCTCGATTTAACAACAGCTACAACACACAGGCTCTCGCTGACATACCTTAGTGCAGCTGACAATCCCCCTGTGACAGTAACAGGTGTTACAGTCTTCAGCCCACTTTGCTCCATCTACAGCAATCCCACCTCCGACCACACACAGACGTCCGGTGACTGAGAGAAAAAACTAGGCATTAAAAAAAAATCATACTACATTTACACGTTTTATTCTTTAATTAGGGCCACTTTTGACTATTTTACACTAAATTAAACTGAATTATAGTTATGGTTCAGTTATGTTAAAACTTTTATCACTTGTCCTTTCAATTTGTGATTTGTAATGATGTTTGCCATGTGTTTGAGAAAAAAAACAAACATAAATCTTGCTAATTACATTAAGTTAGCTAGTGCGTGGTAACTGTTAATTAAGAAAAATACAAAGAAATAGATTACAGAATTAAAATTAGTAAATGTATCACCAAAATTATTTAAAATACTGAATTATTTAAAAATAATTAAAACCAAACCTACTCTGAGGTCATGATTATAAAAAATATTAACACAATAGTTAAAGTAAATTTTTTTAAAGGTTATTATAATACATCCTTTAAATCTAGAAGAAAGATTTTTTTTAAATAATAATAAATTACACCATAATATTAACACAATAGATACAATTTTAATAAATTACACCATAATATTAACACAATAGATAAAAGTTTAAAAGCTACTACAATAGATCCTTTAAATCTAGAAAAAAAAGATACAAATAAAAAAAATAACACCATAATATTAACACAATAGAGACAATCAAAAGTTTAAAGGCTACTATAATATATCCTTTAAATCTAGCATGAGAAAAAATGTAAATAAAATACTAAGGGTTTTAGTAGCAACATCTAACAAACCTAGTCTGAGATCATGATTAAAAAAATAATAAATTACACAATAATATTAACACAATAGATATTATATTAGCTAAAATAAATATTAGAATAGATAGTGAAGTTTACAAACTATTATATATCCTTTAAATCTAGAAGAAAAAAAATTTATTCTCAAGGGGACAGAAAAGTTCCCCTAATCGATGCATGATTTGAAGTATCAACGGTTTAATACTAAAGCTTAGTGGGATTTGAACAACCCCTGAATTCTGTATGATCATTAGCTGCATGACTAATAATACTGAAGTTAAACAGCAAGCATGAATAATGGGAATTGGAGTCTGGACCATGTACCTTCCTGACATCTGGGTCCGGTTCTGCCGGGTGGACACAGGCAGCGGTAGCCGTTAATTTCATCGACACACGTGGAACCGAACGCACAGGGAGATGACTGGCACTCATTGATGTCTGTGGGGTGAGACATATATGTTTACACAAGAACAATATTACTCTAAAATCACCATCTTCTGTGCTAATGTGACTATTTACATTGTATGCATTAAGCTACAACCTAACAAAACATTGATGAAGCATGAATCACTCACTGATGCGACAGTCGGGCCCTGCGAATCCACTGGCACACTCACAGCGGTACCAGTTATCACCGTCCACACACGTCCCGCTGTTATAGCTGCACACACATTACACACATGATGAGATACGGGGTCAGAGTTCACCAGCACACATGCTGCCTTCAAGTCCTCCTGGGAAATTTCTACGAGTTTGGACATCTCAAGTACGTTGTAAAATACAGTACATTTTTGGTCAAATCCCATTTATTTCAAATTGATGACAAACACAGAAAGCTTTTTAACTGGTAATGCAAAAAATAAAAACAAGCTTACAAGCATTTATATACATAAGTATATATATATATATTTAAATATTTTTTATATATATTTAAAATATATAAATTTGTATGAAAATATTAATTTAATTAAAATATAAATTTTATGAATTAATGCTTTACATATTTTGTATTGTCCACCCACAGAGATCGATTCATTAACAGACTATATTTGTTTTTTCTGGCAAAACGTATTGCAATTCTTAATTAACAATATACAAAATATGTATAAACGAAATTATAGTTGATGCTTACAATACAAATTTAATTATGATCAATACCAGTTAGCCTCCGCCATGATTCTTTCATTAAAACGGAATTAAGTTCATGACTTAAACAGCGCCATAAAATAAAAAAATATTTTCTTTATGTATGCGCATCTCATAAATGTGATCCTCCCCTCATGACTTGAAGGCAGCAACATAATTTATTGATTTGAAATTAATCTTACTATTCACGTGAAGCTTAATTAGCACAGTATTTCATATAATGAAATGGTTTAGTAAAAATATATAAGGTAAATATAGCTGATTATCACTATGTATTATTTGTTATATGATTACATTGTTAGATAAATGAAAAAGATCTTCCTTTAATTACACAGTATGCTTAAAAAAATTAATTTAATTTTGAAAGAAACAGCAAAATGACTGATTCAAATGAAGCTCACCATGGTTGTGGGTTGCAATCATTGGAATCTGTAAATGAAGCATCAAACATTTTGTTATTAACGGTATTCGCACACAGAAACAATCATCTGAAGATTATTGTAATCATGTGAAATCAGCATGTTCACGTGTACAACTGTCTATAATCCACGATGCAACATCAACCAGTAGATCAGTCATGTTTGCTAATAAAGTTATGTTTGCTAATAATCTGTGAACTATTCATGCCACTTTCTGTGTTCATTTAGAAAAACCTGGAGTTCTGCATCTGAAGGTAAAGATGACGTGTGTAAATCTTTCAGTGTTAAAATACTTTCTTCTATCCCAGTGTAATATGCAAAGACAACTATAATGATGACGCTCGTGGTGTAGAAATGACACACTTCAGCGTTAAGGTGCTATCCAATTAGTATATAGTTTGAAAGAGAACCTTAAGCAGCAGTAGGTGATAGTTGGAAACAGGAGTCAAGACAGGAAGTAGTAAGGAAGTGGAACAGGAAGTGTTGCCGTACTCTGGCTGCAGGTGAGCCCCTCCCAGCCTTCTTTGCAGACACAGGTGAAGCTGTCACCTGTCACGACACACGTGGCTCCGTTCTCGCAGGGGTTCGGCAGGCAGCTGCTGTTCTTTGCTGTAGAGTGAAGGGGAAAAGCTTTAAAAACTGATTCAGAGGCTAGTTCACCAAAATGGTCAGTCAGGTTGTTAGCGGCTCACCTATATTACAGGTAGCTCCTTCCCATCCAGGAGCACACATGCACTTAAATGAGTCGCCTTCGTCAGAACACGTGCCCCCGTTGTTACAAGTAGCCTCGTCACATTGGCTTTCGCCTATAAACGAGAAGAAATCAAGTGTCAGACAAATGGACTATATTCAAATCATTTACTTGATACTTGAACGATTTATTAGACTAATTCTGCGATCCTTTAATTGTCTCGTGACTTGCAAGATAATAGCGTTTGATTTAAACTAGTCGGAAAGTCAGATTAGTTTCCGTGAATCAGTTCAAATTGTCCGTTTAAATGAACTGATTCAAAACTCTGATTCAATGATTCATTTGTATCATCACTTAAAAATGCTCAGGGACATTTTCCCATGCTATTTCATGCATTCAAATGGTTTCGTAAAAATATATGTAGATAAATATGGCTGTTTATCACTATGTACTGATATTATATTTTCATGTAAATTAAAAATATTATTATTATCATTCTTAAAGATTGAATTCAATTTAAATATTCTTATTTGTGAAAAAAAACATGCTAGATTTTTAATGTATTTAGTTCTTACGTTAAACATATTGGATCTACTTGACAACAGCTGTTTTGTTGACAAAATCCCTCTTTTTATTTATAATTTTTTTTACATATAGAATTCTGTTAGTTAAATCAAAATAATAATATTTTCATTCATTCTTACTTGTTTAACAGTAAAATAACAACAGCAATGAATTTATGAATTCTTGCTTGCTATACAGTAATAATTACCATGAGTATTAATATTAATTAATAATCATTATTAATATAATTTAATAAGTATTTTGTTATTTAGTCTTGTTTAAAGCAAACATATCTAAATCTTAAAACAAGATGAATTCAGTTCAAAGCCAAAAAGGCATCTGAACAATGACTTTCCAGTCGATTTAAAATATTTAAAAACATTTATTGACAAAAGAAATTTTATTTTCATAAAACGACACTAGGGTTTTCAAGATTGTATAAATACACACGATTTTATAAATCATCTAGCCAAACTGCGCTGATATGCAAATGAGGAGGCGGGGCTTACGTGAGTGACAAGTCTTTCCCTTCCAGCCGTTTTCACACTCGCAGTAAAAGTCATTGACCAGATCACGACACACTCCTCTGTCCCGACAGGGGTTCATACTGCAGTCGTCAATGTCTGTTTTGGAAACAAACAATGTTTTACTGCTAAATATAATTAGAGACATTTCTGAAATTTCTGACTTTTAAGGCTGAAATGTACTCACTGCTCTCACAGTTGTGTCCCTCCCACCCATCAGCACAGATACACTGGTACGCATTGATTTTATCAATGCAAGTACCGCCGTTACGACAGGGACTACTTTCACAGTCATTGATGTCTGAGAGTAAAGAGTGAGAGGTACAACGTTAAAAAGTCTGTGAGCGAATGTGTTGAATCGAATATCAGCAAAGAACCCTGGGATACGAATCTGGCTTACTCTCATGGCAGTATGTGCCGGTGAATCCTTCCTGACACTCGCAGCTGAAGTGCCCTCCGGCGTGACTTCGACAGCGGCCGTGAGGACCACAAACGTTAGAGGAGATGAGCCGCATGCCGCCCGGAGTGCTGTTAGACGCCACGGCAACCGTGCAGCTGTCAATCACTGGGGAACAAAATGAGGACTGAGTCATTAAGAGTCCTTTTGATCAAAATCCTTAATCTAGTCTATAGGTCAAACTCATGTCCACCAACTGGGAGCCATTTAGACCAGCTAGAAACCACAAAGAAGCTGGTTTAGAAGCTAGCTAGATTTCCCAGCTGAGAATCTCGCCACAGCATTAATAGTAACAATAATGCTGTTATTATTAGTATAATATAATTAATATTATTAATGGCGACAATAATTACATTTGATATTATAATCTTAATCTGATTAAGATCAGATTTAATAAATGTAACTATTGTCAACATTAATAATAATTATTGTTTTAATAAGTATTCATAATTTATTAAATAATTAATTTAATAAGTATTTTAATATTTTCTTAATTCTTGTTTAAATAATGATCATTCTTGCAGTAATTAATAATAATATTTTACCGTAAAACAGGATATTATTGTTATTATTTATTACAGTAAAAAATTATATTATATATTAATAATCACTAATAGTAAAGTTTCATAATTAATAATATGTATTTTTTATTTAGTCTTGTTTTAGAGAAGAAAAAAAATCTAAAACGAGGTCAATTTATTTGAAAAGCAAAAAGTCGTCTGAACAATGACTTTCCATTGTTTTTAAAGCCATTTGCGCAATTTGAATGATTTAACTAGAAAAAAAATTCACCATAGAAATTTCTATGAAAAGTCGTTGGACTTTAAGATTATGAATTAACATGACTTTTACAGGCCTGAATATTTAATGTGAAAATAGTTCCAGGGTTTCCATCCAAATTTCTCCTTCACACTGACAGCAATGATGAAAGCAGACAGCGGCATGCTAAGAATTAGCCAAGTCGTCATGATTAATGGTGGGTTTTCCCCTCTCGGTATAAGCTCACTTCGGGTTAGCATATGTATCGTGTAACGATATCTTAGCTGTTACCATGGTGCACCAGCCCGGGAGACCAATAGACTAGAGTTAGCAATCACTAACGCTACGGCGTACACAATGGCACGGCATCAAACGCACCGAGGCCTTGAGATGAGGATAGTCTTACGCCCACGCTGACTAAAAAAGACTCAACTTCTATTTGGAGTACCCATTAAAACCTCCGAATGTGCCCAAGCAGATAATCTTACCACCCGCACATGAGGCTGAAGATCTGGAGTCTGAGAGCGCTGATTAGCCCTCAATAAAGCTGGAGACTTCAGGACCCCTCTAGTATTCACTCTAGGGCTAACATGGGTTTCCAACGGATATCTTTCATTGACAGTAAACCAACTACCTCAACATGTAGAGTGCAACAAAGAAGTAAAAACATAATTTTAATATTATTCATTAAAAAATAAATTATATATATATATATATATATATATATATACTGGATCCTCGGGGTAACCTACCTTGACATGGTGTGACGAGGCAGTGGTCTTTAAGTTGGGAGCAGTTTTTGCCTTCGTAATCTTCTGGACATTTACAGTAGTAATCTGAGGCCAAGCTAAAGCACTGTGCTCCATTCTGACATGGGCCGCTCTCACAGTAGTCTATGTCCAGCTGAAGACAAAATCACACCGACAGCACAGACTCTTATACCTGCTCACAAAGTTATTTAGGCACGTTTACAAAGACTACATAAAAAAATCAGCAGAAACGGTTAAGACAAAAGGTTTTGGAGCTCACCTGACATGTGACACCTGAGAAAGCAGGTGGACACAAACACTGGAATGCATTGAGCGCGTCCTGGCAGCGTCCGCCGTTGAGACAGGGTCGACTGGCGCACTCATCCACGTCTCGCTCACAATGTTCACCTGCAAAGCCTGCTGCGCACACACATCGATATCCACCGACCAGATCCTGACAGACAGACAGACAGAGGGAGAGACACATTAGGACAGGGCGGCAAAACACTATATTCACAGAACACTAATCATTATGAAAAAATAATACCATTATTATTATTATTATTATCAATTGAATACATTGTAAAATAAAAAGTTGTATTATTATTATTATCAAGATAATAAATAATAATTATTGTAAACATTAATAGTAATAGTAATAATAACAAGTGCTATTATTATTATTATTAATAATACTATGATATTGACAATAATGATTAATCATTATTTAATAATTATCTGCATTTAAATTTATAATTATATTTTTCTTTTAATTATTTAAATTTGGAATACTTCATTTTATTAATTCCTATTTGTGATACATAATAGTAATAATACTGTATTGTAAAATAAAAAGTTATTATTATTATTATTTTATACTGAGTAAGATAATAAATACAAATGATTGTAAACAGTAACAATAATAGTAATAATAATAACAACAAAACAATTACTATTATTGTTATTTATAATACTATGGTGTTGACAACTATTAATCATCTATATATGTAATAATTATTTATATTTTTCTTTTATTTATATTTTATAATTTAATAATCATTACTTGTTATACAGCAAAATAATAATAATAATAATAATAATATAATTTTTACTTGCTATACTTTAAAATAATTAAGTGTATAAATATGATTAATTAATGATCATTAATAATATAATTTAATAACTATTAATTACTTAAGTAGTATCATTCAGTAAGTATCATTTTCGAGCAAAAATGTCCAAACACCTACAAAATAAATCTACCCGAGAAGCAAAACTGTGTATGATACAACATATTTTCATAGATTATATCTTGAATTTTATTTTCTAGGACCACTGACAAATAGTTTTTTCTTTAAACAAAATTTTGTGAGGTTTATGCAAAGACAATATCACCCATCCCTAGTGAGGATATTTTACTTTCTTGCAGTACAAGGGACTAATATCCTAAAGTCCATTACAACATGTTTCATTTGATCAAATCAAGCACGGGATTGTCAGAGCTGATTAGGACTTTACTCGCAGTGTTTTGAGAGCTAACTGGCTCAGACAATGTCCTAATGTATTCCAGCTGTACACGAATCAGCCTGGACCAGAGTGAGCAAAGTATACAAAGAGAGAGAAAAAACAATGAATAGGAGACAAGAATGTTTATGGTAATCCGATCGTTTTACAAACTCACTCTGTCTTTATTTTCACTCTCCAAAACATGACTCAGCTTCTGCTATTTTTAAACAGAAATGGATAGAGGTGATCGAAACGGAGAAAGCGGGTCTGGGGGGGGGGGGGGTTTTTCACCATACTTACTGATGTCGCAATTCTGGCCCGTCCAACCAGTGAGGCACTCGCAAAAGTATCCGCCAATCAGATTCCGGCAGGAGTGGGCATTGACGCACGGGCTTTCCTTGCATTCATTAGCATCTGAGCCAAAAATGACAAAAGAAATCAGCACGAGCGCAGTCTAAATTACAATCAGACTGATAGGCAAGCACCAAAACGTCCCGGAGGAATTTGTGCGTGTGTGTTAATGGACTGTAAATGCGCTCTCGTATGTATCAGCGGTGGGGGTCTCATGGTGGTCTGGTACTTAAATTCTTCCAAGGCTGATTCGGTTACCACGGTAAATTGAATTTTAGAACAAACACACCCTGACTCAAAGAAAGAGAGGGAGCACAGGCACACACACACACACACCAATGAGACAGGTCTTGCCGGTCCACTGCGCAGGGCAGATGCATTTAAAACCGTCCGCCAGGTCCACGCACACGCCGCTGTGATTGCACGGGTTCGGACTGCAGTCATCTTCATCTGAGGAAGAGGAGGACACACAGAGGAAATTTGCATGATAGTTTAAGAGACTTCTGAAGTTCAGTTTTGTTTCAGTTAAGTATCAAATCAAAGGGAAACAAATGTTTATGCAAGAAAACAGCTATAAAACTTGATTTTCACTTTTGCTGAAGAAACACAAGTGGTCCTTGATTATGCAGAAGTCACTGCAGTGATACTGGCGTATTTTAAATGGTTCAAATGGTGTTGCTGTGCCCTGGCTAAGGTGTTCAGAGTGGTTTTTAATGTGTTGGCATGCGCTTGCTTTGTTATTCTGGGCTATAGTAATATATCAGAATGATTTCTGAAAAATCGTGTGACTCTGAAGACTGGAGTAATGATGCTGAAAATTTAGCTTTGATCACAGGAATAAATTGCATTTTAAAATCTATTCAAACAGAAAACAGTCATTTCATATGGTAATAAAATTTCACAACATTTCTGTTTTAACTGTGTTTTAAATCAAAGAAATGTAGCTATGAGCATAAGAGACTTCTTTCAAAACGATTTAAACATCATATGACAAGAACTGTTTAAATAACAACAACAATAATAAACTGTTATCATAATTCGAATTAATTCATTCTAATACTAATAAATTGTTATTATTAATAATGTTGACACTTGTTGTTAATGATATTTAATACTTAATATACATTTCTTAATACTAACTCATATTAAAATATTTTCTTAATTTACACTCATTTTACAGTGGAATAATAGTGAATATTTTGACAATTATTATTTAATCATTATTAATAAGTATTTTCTAAGTTGATCTTGTTTAAAAGCAAAAATGTCTAAACATCCTTAAAACAAGATTCATTTATTTTAAAAGCAACACTGTGCAAGATGTATTTTCATAGCATATATCTTGATATTTACTTCTTGTCCCCTATTGGCAAAAAGTTTTTTTTTCTCTTAAGCATAAATCCAACAAAATGTTGAGGTTCATACAAAAACAATATCACCTACCCCTGGTAAGGATATTTTACTTTTTTGTAGATTAAGGTACAAATATCCTGAATTTTTGAATTTTTATTAGTCTGTTATTCTAATGCACATAAACATACAGATACAGTCTCAGCTATACAATGGAAAACAATAAGAAGCATACAATCAGGTAGAAAAGTGAATACAGTCAGGCATATGCACCATAGAATAGAAGATCAAGAGAGGTTGTTAATGTAGCACCAGAGAGGTGTCCATATCTGCCAAAAATCATTAGACTTTTGATGTATATCAAAGGTGAGTTTCTCAAGTGGAAGTAACATAGATATTTGAGACAACCACATTTTAAAAGAGGGTACTTGAGGAGATGACCACAGTAACAATATACATTTCTTTGCCAGATAAACCAAAATTAGAAACTGTTATACAGTGGAGTGTTTGACTTCCACACCAAACAACTAATACAATTCCAGAGAAAAACAAAATTTCAACTTAAAAAGACTTTGTAAAAAAAGTATGTACTTTAGTCCAAAAAGAAAAGATTTTGTCACAATACCAGAAAGCAGTGAAGGAAATATCCTGAATTTTTTATGTGATAACATGCAATTGCTAGGTTATTCTGGGTGGTTGCTTTCTGGCCCGAGTCAAAGAGTGACATTCTGATTTCTATATATGGCTCAGTTCTTTCCTTCAAAGTCAGTGTGAGGTACGAAAAATCGAAAGGCAGATCTGAGCAGTTTGAGACATTGCAGAGATGGCTTACTGATGTTGCAGGACGGCCCGGTCCAGCCCGGCGCACACTGACACTCAAAGCCCTGACTGGACTCCACACAACTGCCTCCGTTCAGACACGGCTCAGACAGACAGGCGTTATCTGCTGCAGAGAGCCAGAGAGAGAGAGAGATGTTATAATGTAGTGCTCACACACACAATCAAAGCAAAACTGAGACAGAACAGCATTTTCTGAAGGAATGCACAAAATACAGACATTTTACCACAAAATAAAACACATGTACCACACATTTGCCAAACAATGACAAACTCCCTTTCTATTCTAGCAGCACTGTATGCCTCTGCTTGTTTCATGTCATCTTATGACTCCACGGTCTCTTCCCACTCACATAATAAAATAATTACAATTCAAATCAAAATTTAATGTCTATTTATTTAACCAGTTATTTAGTTAATAGCCACTTCATGTCAGGCAGTGTTATTGATAATAGGTTTTGTTAATTGAAAATTAAAATAA
The DNA here is from genome assembly GCF_001515645.1 of Sinocyclocheilus grahami. Classification (NCBI taxonomy): domain Eukaryota; kingdom Metazoa; phylum Chordata; class Actinopteri; order Cypriniformes; family Cyprinidae; genus Sinocyclocheilus; species Sinocyclocheilus grahami. The sequence continues at coordinate 1,661,954 of NW_015505230.1, forward strand.
AATAAAATAAAATACAATTTTGCCTTGGCAAGTTAAGCTTACATAAGTACTAAAATTACTCAAAATAAACTGAAAACAAAAAATATAGAAATATATAATTATTTTAAAAAAAAATTATAAAAATTTTATATAATAAAATTTTATAAAAATACCTCAATTTAAAACAAAAAAAGAAAATATACAAATAAAAACCAATTCAAAATATTGATAAAAACTGTAATAGTAAATAAATAATACTAAAATAACTATATAAAATAGCCTAAATAAATATATGACCCGCTGACTGTACATTATGACTAAATTTAAAAGTATAACTTTGCTATTCTTTATTTATCCATTTATTTCTAATTTTCTTATTTTATATTTGTTTACTCCATTAATGCGGTTTCCATTTCCCTTTTTTCTTTTTTTACTTATTTTACAACGCTGTGGAAACACAGATGTACGGTTGCAGCAACAAACTGACATTTCACTAGCATCTGCCACAAAAAAATAAATATTAAATAAAATAAAAAACTTTTACAGTTTTCTAATGTAATTATACGAAAGGCCTCTGTGTCTGCAAAGCTTTATTGAAAACTGTGCTTTTCCCCAATTCAGATATCATGGGACATTCTGTAAAGCTTCTCAGACCGAGCAATGGCAAGCAGGCAGAGTTTAACAAAGGGTCAACTGAATGCGAACCAAGAGAGAGAATAATCAATATGAGGTTTGTTGCATCAAATCACATTGTCTTTTATTGTTCACAGACAGTCAGGCAGGATCATGTCTTGGTTTTCTCCCTTTCAATCTTCCAGTCCCTCCCTCTCTTCGCTCTATCGCTCTTTATCAGATCAGTCAGTGGACGGGAAAGCCCCTTTGGCCTTTCTCACACCGAACAGAGACCACCAACAAAAACAGACGAGTGAAGCAAGAGGCTGTGAGCTTTTATTTCCAATAAAACATAAGAAAAAGGATCGACGAAAATCGAAGCAAACCAGAACAAAATGAAAACAGAAGAACAAAAAAATATCTCTATTACTGCGTCCTGGAGCGGTGTGTTTGACAGAAGACACATCATGCCAAAACAACCCAACCAACAGATCTATTCCAACACACATATGTGATTGAGCCTGCACACGATGTGATGCATTATTCTGCCCAAATCAAATGAATGCACACTGCATTCTTAGGCTTGGCCAGGACACGCACTGCTTGATTAGTAAGTGTATGTTTGCGTGTGTATCTCTCAGTTCTTACGGCACATAAAAATCTCCTGACCAAAGAAAGACAGATGACAGAATCCAGGAGAAATATGGACAAGCAGGATCCAGAATCAACCCTCACCAAGTGCTAAATGGGAGTAAAAATTGGCTTTGGAGAGTAAATAAAATTGAGTTACTTGCCAGTTGGCCAGTATGAACTGCAACATGATACATGGCTTAATTTGACGACTCGCTGATAAGTAACGTGAGCGAAACATACAAACCGCGCACTCAAGAAGCATCTGTTGAACAACTTTTTATCCTCTTTGGAAAAATCAAATCAACCTCCAGTACTTCCATTAATGTGGAATATTCCTTTTTTCACTGACATTTTTGATCAAATAAATGCAGCCTTGTTGAGTATAAGAGACTTATTCCAAAAACGTACCAATCCCAACTTTAGTGTAACAGTAGTGTAATAAATATGGAGAAATCATGATGCATCCGGAAATGAAAAAGAAATTAAGACAAAAATGTATATTGTATTTTTACAGTTTTACTGTTAAATTAAATTTTTATTATTTTCATTATTATTAATAAATAATAGGGTTATGTTTAGGGTTAATAATATATTTAAAAATGTGGCCAAATTTAGCAGCACTACAAAATTGCACAGAAAACCTCTTTAGAAAAAAAGCTCTTTAAAAGAAAAAATATATAATTTGAAACTACAAGTGCAATTATCAAAAAAAAATTTTTTTACAAATTAAAAATTTAAATTTTGCAGCCCTAGTTATGAGATTCTATATGTTGTCACCGTAGTGTTCCAAATCAGTCACTTAATAGTAGGCCAGTGCAGAAACTGGGGTTTCATTTGAGTTTACTTATGAGACTCTAGGATTTTTTTTTTGGCATGCTACCTTAGAAGGGAGCTGCCCATTTAGCCAGAAGTCAGCTCACTTAATTTTGGAAAAGAGTCATTAAATCCATTATCCGTATAATAAATGCTATGTGTTACCTGCAATATCCAGGCATTTTACAGGAGCCATGCTCGGTGCTACAGCCCTGCTTACAGATGGCTAAGAAAACAAGACAGAAAGAGGGATATGGTTACTGCTATCAGCTCCATCTGTGTGATCTCAGCAGTTCTCTATCATCACGCCATTCCAGCCACCCTGAACATCATCGCACCCTCTGCCAATGATATAATTTCTCCTCCCCTCCACTCGTGTTTCTTCATGCGGGAGTGAATGAGGGAATAAACACTATTACAGATACAATTTATACCACCAAAATAGACAAAAAACACTAAAAGTATTCCCAGAAGACACATCATGCCAAAACAACCCAACCAACAGATCTATTCCAACACACATATGTGATTGAGCCTGCACACGATGTGATGCATTATTCTGCCCAAATCAAATGAATGCACACTGCATTCTTAGGCTTGGCCAGGACACGGACTGCTTGATTAGTAAGTGTATGTTTGCGTGTGTATCTCTCAGTTCTTACTGCACATAAAAATCTCCTGTCCAAAGAAAGACAGATGACAGAATCCAGAAGAAATATGGACAAGCAGGATCCAGAATCAACCCTCACCAAGTGCCAAATGTGAGCAAAAATTGGCTTTGGAGAGTAAATAAAATTGAGTTTCTTGCCAGTTGGCCGGTATGAACTGCAACATGATACCTGGCTTAATTTGACGACTCGCTGATAAGTAACGTGAGCGAAACATACAAACCGCGCACTCAAGAAGCATCTGTTGAACAACTTTTTATCCTCTTTGGAAAAATCAAATCAATCAGAATTTTATTCATGATGGTTTTCCTCCAGTACTTCCATTAATGTGGAATATTCCTTTTTTCACTGACATTTTTGATCAAATAAATGCAGCCTTGGTGAGTATAAGAGACTTATTCCAAAAACTTACCAATCCCAACTGTAGTGTAACAGTAGTGTAATAAATATGGAGAAATCATGATGCATCCTCAGGTTAGAAATGAAAAAGAAATTAAGACCAAAATGTATATTGTATTTTTACAGTTTTAATGTAAAATAAAATTATTATTATTTTCATTATTATTAATAAATAATAGGGTTATGTTTAGGGTTAATAATATATTTTAAAATGTGGCCAAATTTGGCAGCACTACAAAAATGCACAGAAAACCTCTTTAGAAAAAAAGCTCTTTAAAGAAAAGAAAATCATTTTAAACTACAAGTGCAGTTATCAAAAAAAAACAATTTTTAATTAAACATTTTAATTTTGCAGCCCTAGTTATGAGATTCTATACGTTGTCACCGTAGTGTTCCAAATCAGTCACTTAATAGTAGGCCAGTGCAGAAACTGGGGTTTCATTTGAGTTTACTTATGAGACTCTAGGATTTTTTTTTGGCATGCTACCTTAGAAGGGAGCTGCCCATTTAGCCAGAAGTCAGCTCACTTAATTTTGGAAAAGAGTCATTAAATCCATTATCCGTATAATAAATGCTATGTGTTACCTGCAATATCCAGGCATTTTACAGGAGCCATGCTCGGTGCTACAGCCCTGCTTACAGATGGCTAAGAAAACAAGACAGAAAGAGGGATATGGTTACTGCTATCAGCTCCATCTGTGTGATCTCAGCAGTTCTCTATCATCACGCCATTCCAGCCACCCTGAACATCATCGCACCCTCTGCCAATGATATAATTTCTCCTCCCCTCCACTCGTGTTTCTTCATGCGGGAGTGAATGAGGGAATAAACACTATTACAGAGATTAAATCCACCCTAATACTGTCGCAAACCCACACCGTATCAAACAGTAACACACACTAGCTGGCAGACGGGATGAATGAATTTCCATGATGTTTTCCATTGTTTTGTGATTTTTTATTGTCAAAAAGAACATTTTGTTGCCGATTAAACATGAATGCCTATTGTATACAACAAAAATACAATTTATACCACCAAAATAGACAAAAACACACTAAAAGTATCACAAATGTTTCCTTACATGAAACATACCCTACATTCCCAGTCTTCTGAAGCCATATGATAGCTTAGCTTGACAAATAGATCTAAATTTAAATCCTTTTTGGAGCTTGATAGCATAAATCACCATTACCTTTTGATGTTTGATGTATAGAGCAGCTCAGACATTCTGCTTAATATCTCATTTTGTGTTTCAAAGGACATGTAAACAAAAAACAATGACAGATTTTTGGGCGAACTGTCCCTTTAAGAGCAGTTTACTATAGACTTTGTTTACTACTGGGCAGAGAAATATTGTAGTAATTTATTCAGTGCCGGCCAGAATCCAGCACAGCGGTGAGATATTTGGCCGAAGGGCTGTAAATTGTGAGACGAGTGTGTGAAATGTGTGTGGCTCGTGGTTTAAGAGAACTGTCTTGACCCAAACCTGTCCTTCAGAAATACAGGAGGACAAGCATCAGTGCCAGGCTGCCAAAGCTGAGATCTCCCTGTTACCTCTCCTCGCTGTTTACCTGAGAGCGAGACGAGCCTTCAGATACCCACATGACGCTGGAAACATCACACCATAGTGCAAGAGCCAAAAGTGTTGTGTTTTTGATTTCTGCTAACATACATACACAAATATAATATATAAAATATAATGTAAAATAAATACACACACACACACACACACATATATATATATATATATATATATATATATATATATAATATTTACACAATTTATTGTGCGTATGTATATAAAATAAAAAATATATTCTATATCATTTAAATATTTACATAAAACATATTTACATTTTCAAAATGATTTAGGAAGGAAAATTATAGTCGATTTTATGCCCAGTTCATTAATTACGCACAGTACACATTATATATACTGCTGAAGTAGTGTGAGAATTAATGTTTGAAAACAGCCTAAGAATGTATTTACTGCTGTATTGTCTTTAAACCCTAGTTAAACAGCATTTATTAAAGTGTGTGTGTGTGTGTTTAATGAATGCCACACTACAGAAGCTGGACCCGTGCTAAAGGCTACTTGACACGTTGGTGTTAAGTACAAGTCAATATTTACACTCCCGTTTAGATTTGGCGCACACTCACATGCTCATTTAGATTTGAATCAGATAAATAATAAAAATAGATTATACACACATATTACATTCTACACAAAACTAATGTCCCAAATATCCAAGTTTCTCCCTGCTTCGTGTGTGTAAATTTGTCTCACGCTTGTAACAATGTGTTTAAAAGACTGATGAATGCAAGCAGGTGCAGGCAGCGGTTTAGTGACAGGAAGTGTTTGCCAGCCATCCACAACACACACGCACAGAAATACACACAAACACGCACAAGTTGCATGCTGCCTTTACACACGCTCTCTCTCATTATCACTTTCTGACTGTACTCTCTTCAAAGATACAGAATAAAGTGTGTATGTGTGTGTGTGTGTGTGTGTGTGAGAGAGAGAGAGAGAGAGATACTCACTGCCAGTGCTCGAGTCATTATTGAAGTCCAAAGCCTCCACAATCAACGTATATGACCTCTGAAAGAAAGACAACACACATGAAATCACCAATACACACAATCTCAAAGAATCACTTTAAACTGGATAATCTTCATCTTATATTCATTCACAATGTTTTTGTGTGTTCTTTGAACATTTGTGTTTCAAATTCTGCTGATTTAAGTTATATAGTTGGCTAAAACGGGTGAAGTTTAAAAAGACTTCAAGGTGTAACTATGGGGTGAAAAATTATAAACCAGTAAGTAATGCGTTCATCCTATGACTTTCCACCAAAAGGTTTTTACTAATTATAGAGCTAAATGGTTAAGAATATGCAGGAAAGAAAATTAAATAATTAAATATGCAATTAATACAATAACATCATCACGGCTAGACTACTTGAAATTTGAATCTTGAATTTATAAGTTTAAAATTTTTTACAGTTAAAAAATTTTAAATTAAGCATTTAAAAGTATACTTTAATCTTAAAGTAAAACGTTTACAAAAACGATTTATCATACTGTGAAATATTATTTCAATTTAAAATAACAGTTTGAATATGCCAATGATGGCAATGATGAATTTTCAGCAGCCTTTCAGTGTCACATGATTCTTCAGAAATTATTCTAATAAGCTGATTTGGTGCTTAAGAAACATGTTGAAAACAATTGTGCTGCTTTATATCTTTGACTAATAGAACAGTCCGTTAATTAATGTAGAACTTTCATTCTTTAGGTTAGGGGTTTAGAACAAACCTTTCCAGAATATTTGAGAAACATTAATACAGCACTGCCTCACAAACACTGTAATGATTGATGACCCTGCTTTATCAGGAGACATCACTGAACTACTTTCACTATCTGGCTCTTCATCGACTGAAGATAAGTAACAGGACAGACAGGAGAGTGAAAGAATGTGTGAGAAAAACCCTCGACGAGATGATGTTTGAGGAAAAGGAAAAGCTTGAAACTGACAGAAACAACTTGAGAAATTATTCTCAGAATACGAGCTGATTCAGAGAATAGACAGCAGAAGCATTTACTCCATCTGTGCTCTCTGAGATGACCTCACACACACCAATAATGCCGGCTCTTCCTGCCTCTGCAGTCTGAGGGATCTACAGCCCTTTATGAGCTTTAATCCATCCATACACACACACAACTGAGTGCAGCATGGACTGCAGGCCATTCAGAGTTCAAACTCATGCACAGAAAGGCACAGCGGGGCTACAGGATTCATCTGCAAGTGACACCTCAGTGATTTGAACTAGAGACAGTGTGAGAAAGAACCTCTCAGACAGAACTCATGTCACACTGACGGAGATGTTTGTTTGACCGTATTCAATATTTAGATCTCAATATTTAAAGGGGTCATATGATGTTGCTAAAAAGAACATTATTTTGTGTATTTGGTGTAATGAAATTTGTTTATGTGGTTTAAGGTTAAAAAAACACATTGTTTTCCACATACTATACATTATTGTTTCTCCTCTATGCCCCGCCTTTTTGAAACGCGTTGATTTTTACAAAGCTCATCGTTCTGAAAAGCGAGGTGTGCTGTGATTGGCCAGCTATCCAGTGCGTTGTGATTGGCCGAATACCTCAAGCGTGTGACGGAAATGTTACGCCCCTACCATACTGTGATGCCCTGTCCGGCCGGAGCGATGAGACAAAAACATTCAAACCCATTATAAACAAGGCATTTGTTGCATCCAGTGGGGACATAACTACTGATTATAATGACTTATACTGACTTTTTTACGCATTGCATCGCGCCGTGTAAACATAAAACCATGTCTGCATTTGTGATCGGAGAAATTACAAACAACAAGTGCTACTCTACACTGCTCAAAACTCGCGTTTGAATCGTCAGTGGCAAATTCTTTAAATATAAAAAACGTACTTACAGTCTGGGATTCAGCCGGCATTGTAGTCTACTCTACCAGGATCAGGAAACAGTCCTCCATAAAATGTGCTGCACACATCTGAATATTTGGGTTGAACTGCTCCAGGCATTTGGACGGCGTTATGCAAATCTTCCCTCATTGTGACGTAGATATGTGGGGGCGTGTTAGAACGAGCCGTTTTAGGTAGGCGTGGCTGACTCTGAACTTTTATAAAGAATATCTCTTTGGATTTGAGACTTTAGTCTTTGCAACTTTACAGATCTTCTTTATGCACCAAGAGCTTGTAACACTCCAAAGAGAAAGGAAAAATTGAAATCGCATCATATGACCCCTTTAAGTATTTACTCTGAAATGGCTTACATTTCTTTCAATTAGATGAACCATCATTTCAATGAACTTGTCAGTGTAATCATTAAGATTCAAAATGTTTGATGCAAGAAATCAAGTTATAGAAACTAATCAAGGCTTGTCTTTCACTATTTGAACAGAATTAAGAAGGATATTTGATGTATATGTATAAGTAATTACATGCATATGTAGCGTCTGGACCAATCCAACACACTATATATTCTCTTTTTATATAACAAATACTCTGTAACCTCAGTTTACATTTACCAATATAACAATAAATGCTAACATATTGTTTACAAAACCCTTTAATATATTAACCTAACAAAGCTTTTCCAACACCAGATATTATTGATGTTGCTTCATGTTATGCTTCCAATAAAATCACTGCAAGTAGGCTATATTTGTGAATATCTATTATATCAGCTAGCCCTAATCAGACCAAGTTAACTTTTTAAAAGTGTATGTGCCCAAAAGGGTTTTACAACCCACACTCTTAAAAAGAAAGGTTCCAGGGTTTTCAAAGCAATGCTACTGAGAGATCCCTTAAACCAATATATGAATCTGAAAACCTAAATGTAACAGAACATCTCCAAAGGGCAACTCAACAACGCCATACAGTGAAAAAGGTTCTGAACAAGAACTTTTTAGCTGAATTTATGGAACCATTAAAGATTTTTAAGAGTGAAGCATGGAATATCCACAGTACAATCAAACTCAATCTAGAAGTTCTCTAGTCTTCATCTCCTCCAAGTTCACTAACAGCAGGACGCTGGTTACCAAGACTCGGCCTGAAACATCCATACACACACCCTGCATTTTCATCTGACCGCTGCTGATGAAAACGAACAACAAATAGAGCAGAACACACACACAGTCATGCAAAGACCCCCTGGGTGTCTTTGTAAACCCGCTTTGTTGAACCGGCGTCCAACAATCCAGCATCGCAGGGTGCGCGGAGTTCAATTGCTAGGTAGACTTGTGACGGAAAAGAAAGCATGCAAGATGACAATATCTAATTAATCTCCATTCAGAGCGGCTGTGAAGCAGGTCTAGACCGCTCTGATCGACGTGGGCAGGGGGTGAGATGTTTGAGCGCGGCTGCCACGGTAACTGGCCCTAAGTGGACTATCAGACTGACTTACTTTGACCTCGTACTGACGGCTCGGCCTTAGGAGCTGTGAAAGTAAACATGGGCTTCAGCAAAAACAATTGCACCATTCAGATTCAGAATGGAGAAAATTAGATGCCAAAATCAGATCTGGCTTGGGCGATGCTCTAACAAAAGTTGAGGCTGACTGATAAAGAGATTTTCAAAGGCTGATGCAACGTCTAGTGGTCGACCGATACGGTTTTTTGATGGCCGATGCCAATATCTTATCGAGCAGGGTGGCTGATGGCTGATATAAAGCTGATATACCCTATCACAGTATTGAATTTGAACAGTTTCTACAATTAAATGTATATTTATTTGGCATAATATTTACTTAAATTAATTACAAATAAATAATTTGACAATTAATCCATTTAAAATAAAATAATTTTAAATTAAAATAAATTTTTACAATTTTATTTAAAAAATAAATCTGTAAAATAAGATAGGAACTTCCTGATTTAATAATCCTAAACTAAAATAATTAGAAATAAATAATTGGAAAATGAATCGATTTGGAAATTTTTCACAAATACAGAAGTTGACAACATGTGGACTAGAGATCAAGATGATGGTCTCTGGTCAATATACCTCAAACGTGATTGTAAAATTGCAAAATTAAAAAATAACAAAAAACACTTGTTTTGCATAACCCTTACTCATATACACCCAAAAAATGTGTATTATTCACTGACAATTTTGGGAGCTAACTAAAGGGGAACTAACACTTCATGCAAAGACCCCCTGGGTGTCTTTGTAAACCCGCTTTGTTGAACCGGCGTCCAACAATCCAGCATCGCAGGGTGCGCGGAGTTCAATTGCTAGGTAGACTTGTGACGGAAAAGAAAGCATGCAAGATGACAATATCTAATTAATCTCCATTCAGAGCGGCTGTGAAGCAGGTCTAGACCGCTCTTATCGACGTGGGCAGGGGGTGAGATGTTTGAGCGCGGCTGCCACGGTAACTGGCCCTAAGTGGACTATCAGACTGACTTACTTTGACCTCGTACTGACGGCTCGGCCTTAGGAGCTGTGAAAGTAAACATGGGCTTCAGCAAAAACAATTGCACCATTCAGATTCAGAATGGAGAAAATTAGATGCCAAAATCAGATCTGGCTTGGGCGATGCTCTAACAAAAGTTGAGGCTGACTGATAAAGAGATTTTCAAAGGCTGATGCAACGTCTAGTGGTCGACCGATACGGTTTTTTGATGGCCGATGCCAATATCTTATCGAGCAGGGTGGCTGATGGCTGATATAAAGCTGATATACCCTATCACAGTATTGAATTTGAACAGTTTCTACAATTAAATGTATATTTATTTGGCATAATATTTACTTAAATTAATTACAAATAAATAATTTGACAATTAATCCATTTAAAATAAAATAATTTTAAATTAAAATAAATTTTTACAATTTTATTTAAAAAATAAATCTGTAAAATAAGATAGGAACTTCCTGATTTAATAATCCTAAACTAAAATAATTAGAAATAAATAATTGGAAAATGAATCGATTTGGAAATTTTTCACAAATACAGAAGTTGACAACATGTGGACTAGAGATCAAGATGATGGTCTCTGGTCAATATACCTCAAACGTGATTGTAAAATTGCAAAATTAAAAAATAACAAAAAACACTTGTTTTGCATAACCCTTACTCATATACACCCAAAAAATGTGTATTATTCACTGACAATTTTGTTGTCCACTGGAAATACATTTTTTAATGTTTCATTGTCTTAACAATCAACACCAATTCACAGCAGGACGATCCATTGTACGGACTGTACATCCGTCCTTTATAGTGTCATGTTCATTCATGTAAAATTAAAAGTGATGTCTGTCCTGTCTAGGTCTGTACATCTCAGACAGCACACACACACTCTCTGTCAGTTTTTTTACCCATGAGCCTGCATAGACGTAATCATAGACGAATCACATTAGGCATCTCTCTCTGACCTTCTTTCCTGGTGTCTCTGCCTTATTGCATTTTCACTACTTCACTAGATTGCATTCTAATGAGGTTCATTTGCTACACGTTTCGGCACAAGTTGCCATTGTGACAGTCCTGTTAATATGTGTATAGTATTCATGAGCAAGAACCCTGAATATCACAACACAGGACCCCTGCTAGTTCTCCATTGTTTTCGGCACAGAAACAGCCTCAGTCTTTTCATGCCTGTAAACGCAGCTGGTCGGAGACGGCTCTTTCTTGGAACAACAAACTGCTCTTTTCAAAGCTAAACGTGAAGCGGTTCATCATCTCCCAGTCCGTGTTAGAGGAGTCCCAAAAGAAAAGAACATGACAGGAATGAGGGGGATGGAGAAGAAAGGGCGATCAGAAGGGGCATCTCCTGTGAAACAGAGATGGAGGAAGGAGGGGCTGATAAAGGTGGGGGTCTTTATTTTTAAATTAGAGCAGCTGGGTCTCAGTCTCTTTAAAGAGCTGTCATGAATAGATTATGGCACAGGCCGAAACAGGAGCTACCCACCCCTCTCTTTAGGACAAACCCCCTCAGCCTCTGCTGGATGGAATGAACTGCATTACTTTGACAAGAGAGCAGGAAGTAAATTACACACGTGTAAAAATTTTTTTAAAAAAAACCATCTTATGAACAAATAAACACTGTTTGAAAATTATGAAAGACGTCTCTTATGTTCACCAAGGCTGCATCGGTTTGATTGAAGTTATATTATGATTTTTTGTTTCTTCAATTTAAAATAAATATTTTCTATCAGAATAAATTTTAAAATGTAATTTATTTCTGTGATGTAAAGCTGAATTGTCAGCATCATTACTCCAGTCTTCAGTGTCACATGATCCTTCAGAAATCAGTATAATATGCTGGTTTGCTGCTCAGTCTTGGTGACTCGGTGGCAGTTGAAAACATTTGTGCTGCTTTATATTTTTCTGAAAATCTTTTTAAAAAAAAATTTAGATTCTTTGATGAATAGGAAGTTGAAAGAACAACATTTATTATATAGAATAGAAATCTTTTGTAACGTTATAAATGTATTTATGTCACGTCTGTTCTGTCAAGGGGTCTGTCAGGGGAAAACACGGATTCAATTTGCAGGTTAAACTTAAATTTATTTGAATCTCAAAACAGTCCAAACGAGCCTCCAGTCACTCCACGAGGCAGAGCGGGTAAGGCGTAGGGAGAGCAGTGCACACAGTCCCAGCGTCAATGCTGACGCAACGTCAGAGTGGAGAGAGAACCGTGCACAGAGTCCAAGCGTCGGTACCGACACAACGTCAGGGCAGAGAGTTCCTTGTAGAGTGCATCGAGAGGGGCAGGAGAGGAGAGGCCGCAAAGCGCAGTTCTGGTAACTGGTAACACGGCAAGACAAGAACACAACAAGACTGATAGTAGGTCACGAACGAAGAGTAGCGTGTTCACACCACAACGGTCAGACACAAGACTACACACGAAGGGAACTAAAAAGGAGGGAGAATTAAGGAATTAACAAGCCACAGGTGTGACAGCAGCTGAAGTAGTTAAGATAACGATGGGGAGGGAAACCACGAAGACAATGAGCACATGGTGAACTGTCAAAACAACAACAACAACCTGCTGATCAGACCGAAGTCATGACATGTTCAATTTAATGCATCCTTGCTAAATAAAAGTATTAATTTCTTTCTCTTTAAAAGTAATTCATTTAAACTTTTGAACGGTAGCGTTCACAACTAATCAATTATTTATGATCTCTTTTGTATAGTATTTAACTTATCGTTTTGCTGTTCTGTACATTTAACAGGACTGGAATTAATTATCATAATTATTATTTCTTGTTTTTACATTTTAATGTCAACATAAATTCTAAATTGACCCTACTTACAGATGTTATTGTGCACAATTCATCCATGCATGCTATTCCAATTTGAAATTATTTATATTATTTAATTATTTATCAATTGGTTAATTAATGAATTAATGAAATCTAACTTTAATTTAAAATAAAAAAAGATTTTATTTCCATATCTTCCACATCTTCCATATCCCTTTGTGCTCAAGAAACAACTGAGGTGTGACACTGCAGTGTGTTGACGCTGGCAAAGCTATTCAAATAAATCTAGGACTCTATCAAGCATTTTATCAAGGATTCTCAGACTCTCCCAATTCCTCGGAACTCATAAACACCTGCAGTGACATCATAGCAGCTCAACCACACTTTACCAAAACTGATTTTAGCATCCCAGCAGGCCTGTAGCCACAGGCAGCAATACGCTGTCAAGCAGCCAGTTCTTGGGCCAAAGGAAAATGACTGGCAATGTTTGAGTGCGTGCGGAGGAAAGCTTTGAGTTTTTTTTTTAAGGCAAAACGTAGCTAATTGCAATTCCTTCTTTGTCTTCTGGAGATGAAATAGCTCAACACAAGCCAGACACTGTAAATAATTTCAACTACACTCTTAAAAATAAAGGTGCTTCACGATGCCATAGAAGAACCTTTTTGTCTAAATGGTTCCATAAAGAACCTTTAACATCTGAAGAACCTTTCTGTTTCACAAAAGGTTCTTTGTGGTGAAAGAAGGTTCTTCAGATTACAAAAAGGTAAGAAAGAGATGGTTCTTTAAAGAACCTTTGACTGAATGGTTCTTTGTAGAACCAAAAATGGTTCTTCTATGGCATCGCTTGAAGAACCTTTTGAAGCACCTTTATTTTTAAGAGTGTAACCCATATGACAAACACATTTCAGATCTCCGTGAGGTTAGCCAGATGTTGTCATTGTCTTCAAAATGTCTAAAAAGTGAGTTTGTGTTTCAGGTAAGAAGATAAGAAATGACAAAAACCCAGCTTAGAAATATAATGCTGTGCCAAAGATACCATAGATAAGAAAACAAAAGACATTTGACAACAACACAAAAAGGTTCCTGTATGACATAAAGTATAATAAAAGATTACAATTATGGACACAGGTCAAAGCTCACACGTTTGGCAAAACTTTGAAAACAAGACCTTCATTTCAGCGGCACATTCAACACACATTTGCATCACTTTCTAATTGACTTCTACATATAATTAAGCTACCATGGATTCATGTCAACAAGCCATGCATTTTTTGGTCGAATCATACGATTCATCATTATTTCATTGCTCCACCTCTAAAACAATCGTTCATTTTGACCGCTGTCACAAATCCAATACTTTTTCACCTCCCCCCTCTGACCACCTGACTCCATTCTGGAATGTACCGTCCACCTTTCCAAAATTCCTGATGGATAAATCAAATTCCACCCAGATTACAGAAGTGAATGAGGACATTAAATAGTGTCTTTGTGACCCATTTGTCCTTATGAGCGCAACTTGTAAATTTCATGCTAATGTTATCACAGATGAGTAGTCAATGGAAGAGTATGCGTGGGATCTCAAGGGTGTGTGTGTGATTATATTCTACTAACTGTGCTGAGAAAGTGTGTCCTGAACGCCCCCTCATTTTTACTACAGAGTTTATGTGCTGTAAGTGACTGACAGTAATAAAATGATCTCAATCACAGATACATGACTTTTTCTTTGGGCTACCCAATTAAAAAAAAAAAAATAATGTTTTGCTTCAAATCTACTAATGTCAGCAGGTTTGTGTGAGGGTTAAGTTTAGGAGTACAGCAAAAATCATTAGCGGAGTATGAAAATCATTGTATTTTAAAAGGATCTTCCCCAATAAAGCTTCAAGTGTCAATTGTGTGTGTGTGTGTGTGTGTGTGGAGAGGAGATCTGAGGGAGTTGAATTCCTCCATCTCTGATGTGACAGGAAAACATTTCACACTCTGAAAACAGAGCCAGCACTGCAGCAGGTTCAACAAGCACATCTGGACAGGAGATAGAGACAGAGGAATATAGTACAACCAAGCACAAAACGGACATAAATGCATGTAATATGCTTACATAAAAAGTTCAGGTATGCAAATAATTTCCACCTAGCCAACAAAAATATGATCCTTGAACGTTCAAAATGTCTTTTTTTATTATGCTTACTGGAAGAACGTTTGTTCATAACTTTAAGAGAGCCAAAGTTCTGAGAATTTTCCCTGTTAGCCGGGCATCTCCTCTAAAATGGCAGACTAAGGCAATTCGCTAATCTCGTTGAAACGCATCCAGCTGAATCATTCCAGCCCTGAAATTCCCCAGAAATAATCAAAAGTTCTGCTTGGTGACATCTGTGTGAAAAGTCCATTTTACGTGACTAATGTTAAATGTGAAGTGTAATTTCTGAGCCTCTAGGAGCACCAAAAGAATTGAAATTAGTTTGTCGAGTAGCTAGACTGTGTCAGGCACAACGGTCGGTTTATAGCACAACCAATGGCGTGAGTTTGGGGTGGAACTACCTGTTTGTTCAACCAATGGCAAATGGGGTGTTTAAATAGCTTAAAAACAAGTTTTTTTTCAGTTCTGTTTGGGACTTTTTTTTTAGTGGTGCAGAAATTACACACTTTGATATAGATGTTACCAGAGGTGAAAAATATACTTGAGAGAAGATTAAAATGTTTTATTTGACAGAAACAATCACTGATGGTTGTACTATTAAACGTTTACAGTGTTTGCATTCTTCTGATATGCTAAATTGGATAACCCTGATTTATAAAATATGTATTCTTGTATTTTAGATGGTTCGTTTTTGAATAAAAATAGTGCAGGAAAAATGTAACGTGCAAATCATAAATACACACGCACAAAATTGAGTTCAAACTGTGCGACTCCCTTTAATTGTAAGCACATCTGGTGCAGCAGCATACGGTCCACCCCCTACCCGTCCCAGAACCATTCGTCCAGTTGACCAAGACAAGTGATTCATGATTCACTTTCTCTCTTTCTCTCAACACTGACTTTGTTAGGATTAACAAGTATGGACATAACTTAACTGGGCCTAAATGTACATACACAATGGGGTATTTTCATTATGCTGAAAATTATGCTGAAAATTCAGATTTGCATCACAGGAATAAATTACATTTTAAATTGTCCAAAGTATCTTGTCAGAAGCATGCGAGTGTCCACTTTCTCTAGTGTCGAGAGCCTTTCACACACACAATCGCTCAAACAGCCCACACATGCTCATTTATTGTGGTCACTTTTATGTGCAGGTCTCTGGAACGGCAAACAAACTCTCTCTGCCTTTGTTTTTCCCAGTTTTACTTTCATGGACACATCAAAAATATGCCACAATGATGACTGTGAGAATCCTCCGGATTTGCTGGAAAAGCATAAATTTTGCTATACTATTCTACAGGAGGGATAAACTCCGGAGCATAAATTACTCATACTGGCCATAACCCTGTGAAAAATCTAGTCAGAATATGATAGAGATTTGTTGGTGGGCTAGTGGACAAGAACATAACAACAACCCAGAACACCCTACAACCTCATAGCAACTCTAAAAACCACTCAGAATATGCTAGTAAACCCATAGTAACACCCTGCAATGGCACAGCAACTGCTGTTTTCTTCTGAGAATGCAAAATAGCTCTTTAATGAAATTAAAAAACAACAACAATAACCAAAAATGGCATCCACCAAACACTCTAAGATGGCACAAATCAATGAGAAAATTAACGTAAAATTTTAAAAATAATAAAAAACAATAACTTGTATAATACCATTACTAATCAGAAATTGCAATAAATATTCATCTTTAAGCTTTATTCATGTCATTGTTATATCCAAAAATTGCACTTAAAAGCAAAACTATAAGTAAAAACAAAAAGCTATAAACTGTGTGTGTGTGTGTGTGTGTGTGTGTGTGTATTGGCCAGCTGCCACGTCCCAGTTCGGTTTGGCTCTCAGCAGGGACACAGGACACAGATCACAGACCTTACTGTTATTATACACACACACACACACATGCTTGGACCGACACATTCATACATTCCCATTTGCCCTCATGAGAGTCTGACACAACACACACCAATCATAGAGTGGATGTGCCAGATTCAGAGCGTTTCTGAGCGCTTTGATTGGGTGGAGTTTCAGGACACTCGAGGAGCTCTTGGCTTCACCATTTTGTTGCACATTACTCAATCAAAATAACTGAGAATTGTCCTCTTCATTTTGTGTAATTTCCTCTCACTGAAATGTTATTTCAGTTTTCACTAAATCTAAAATGCCATTTCTCAGCGGTCCACCCTGTGCTAAAGGTTCAGTCACTGTACCCATTTACTGTAAATTAATTAGTGCTATAAAAATATGGATTACTGTATCTTTTTCACTTCCAACTTTACCCTGAGACATACCATTCTTTAGTCAGGAAGAATCCAGATGTGGACGAGATTAGACAAATGAAAAGGATTTGTCTGTTAAAAACACATCTGTTATCACTCACATAAAGCATAAAATGAATAAATCCACAAAAGCAGTTCACCCGAAAATGAAAATTCCTCTGAGCTTCCAATTACCATATTTGATGAGCTCCAAATTGCAGTTTCAATGCCGCTTCAAAGAGCTCTACACGATCCCAGCCGAGGAATAAGGGTCTTATCTAGCGAAACGATCTGTCATGTTCTTAAAAAAAATACAAATTTATATACTTTTTAACCACAAATGTGCGTCTTGCACTAGCTCGACTTCATGCATTACGTAGTCACGTTGGAAGGGTCACGCGTGATGTAGGCGGAAGAACTGACACAGCGTTTACAAAGCGAACGTGTAAAGAAAATCAAATGCCATTTACAAAAAAAAAGGTAAAACAACTTTGTCGGACGATTTTGAAGTTGGAGGAGAAAATGAGATGGAGTTTTTCACCCTACCCTACCTTTCTGAACTGGAGTACATAGACGAAGAGCTGACCGCACGTGACCTTTCCAACCTGATTATGTAATGTGCGAATTTGTGGATGTGCATCATGGAGCTAGTGCATTTGTGGTTAAAAAGTATATACATTTATTTTTGTTTAAGAAAATGACAGATTGTTTCACTAGATAAGACCCGTATTCCTCGGCTGGGATCGTGTAGAGCCCTTTGAAGCTGCATTGAAACTGCAATTTGAACCTTCAGCCAGTTGATCCCCATTGAAATCCATTATATGGAGAAAAATCTTGGAATGTTTTCCCCAAAAACCTTAACTTCTTTTCGACTGAAGAAAGAAAGACATGAACATCTTGAAGTGAAGTGACATGTGGCCAAGTATGGTGACCCATACTCGGAATTAGTGCTCTGCATTTATCCCATCCAAAGTGCACACACACAGCAGTGAACACACACACCGTGAACACACACCCGGAGCAGTGGGCAGCCATTTTTTGCTGTTGCACCCGGGGAAAATGAATGGCATGAGGCTGAGAAAACTATGCTATCAGGACATTTTTATTCTGGAAGTGAACTAATCCTTTAAACTAGGCCTACAACAACCTCACAAAGTTCATTTCGACTTGACACATTAAAGTAATGATGACTTGCACAATATAGTGAGTCTGATGGTAACTCAGTGAATGAATCATTAGAGTGGGTTTTTAAGTGTTTTTGATTCACTGAAAGGAATCGGCTCATAAGATTCATTCGTTTCTCATTTTGTTTTCCACAGACGAAAGAAAGCTACACGGGTTTGGAGCGACATGAGGGTACGTAAATGACGACAGATTTAGTCTTTCTCTTGCTCCATGTGTTTCTCCAGGCGACAAGGTTTCCCGCGGTTTCTCTGTGGTGTAAACAGATCTGCAGTGATGATGCCCAGGGCACAGGCTTCAGCTTCAAACACTAATGACGCTCATTACAAAGGATAGCCATTTTACACACACACAGAGAGAAAGAGAAAAGAGTTCAGAAAGACTCGATTCTAGTCAGTTTCCTTCTAAACCACAATTCTTCCTCCTTCACACACACAGACACAGGCGTTTGGGAATGTCTGACCGCATGATCACGGCTTGTAATGTCACACATATCAAACAAGTCTGATGTGGTGCGCAGCTGTCACGGCCTGTGGTTTCCATCTTGTTTTATGCGCTCACAATTGTGTTTTGGGTTTATGCGCGCCTGAGAGAAAAGCAAAAATGAGGAAAGAGAGCAGAAAAGCAGAGCGATATTCAGATTAAATGCAAAGCAAACCTCACTAATCGAATACAACTGTGTTTACGAGTGAGGGAGAAATGTGCTGCGCGCCGCACAAGGCGAGAGGACACTGCTCGGTCATGAGTCACGATGACTTGATCTCCATGGCAACCTCGTTCATTCTCACTCTGGGACAGTAACCGGACCCCTGGAGCAAATTACTACACACAGATGAACTGTTGGTGGTAAGAGCAAGTAAGAACATGAGCTCTGTCCAAAACCAAGTGAGCTGCCTTTCTACCTTTTAAGTGTGCTCCCTAACTGAAAAAGAACCTCATAAGTGATCGATTTAGAACTTTTAAACAGTTTTTGGGAACTATTCTTTCAACATGAAGAATTTAAAGCTTTTTTGAAAAGTTACATTTTCTTTTCTTTGCATGTACACTCTTAAAAATAAAGGTTTTTAATTGGCATTTATTGCTCCGTTAAGAACCTTTAAAATCCATGAAATCTTTCCATTGCAAAAAAAGGGTGTTTAGTGGAAAAAGGTTCTTAAATTTTTTAAATGTGCTTCACCCTGCATGGTTCTTTTAAGAACTGTTGTCTGAAAGGTTCTTTGAGGATCCAAAAATAGGTCTTCTGTGGCATTGCTGTGAAAACCCCTCTTTGCGACCTTTATTTTTAAGAGTGTTTAGTGGAATGGAAAGGTTCCATGGATGTTAAAGGTTCTTCACAGTAGATGCCAGTAAATAGCCTTCGTTTTTTAAGAGTGTAGGTTTGAATTTGGAGACAGCAACTGAATGAAAATCCCACACGGAGAACTGAGGCGAATAATAATGACCACAAACTCATGAGAGGAAACCATTAATCCAAACAATCATCTCTCTCGGTTGCGATATCACTGTACAACATCTCATAAGACCAAAATGAAGGGCTTTCACATGGTTATGACGCAAAAGAAAGAAAGATATGCCAGGATGTGTTCTAATGCAGATAAACAATATAATGATTTCTAATGTTAGACAAGAAATTATTTCTATAAAACGGTTATTAAAGTATGTTTTACAAGAAAATACTATTACAGTCTTTCCAATAAAAATTATTTGTAATGAATGGCGAACTTCACTAGCAGTTTCTGAGTGAAAATTGTTTCTACACCAAATTTCTTTCAGTGGAGGTGTGTTGATAGTTTGAGTGAAGGGTCTTTACAGGTGATTATTAGGAGAGGATTCCTGTCTGAAGCATCTTGTGTGTACAGAAATAAGTCAATGCAAACTCTGACCTCATTTCACAGTGTGCATGGAAAACACACACAGGTACGCCTTGCCA
Organism: Sinocyclocheilus grahami; assembly: GCF_001515645.1. Lineage (NCBI taxonomy): Eukaryota > Metazoa > Chordata > Actinopteri > Cypriniformes > Cyprinidae > Sinocyclocheilus > Sinocyclocheilus grahami. The sequence continues at coordinate 1,682,342 of NW_015505230.1, forward strand.
AACTGAGAGGCGCTTTCACAGTGTGCAGAGAAAGACACAGACACTAACATACACCTTGCTGGGCATACGGAGTAGTTTAGTCTGTGCAGTGTAAACTGTTCATTTTGCAAGCCCCATTAGCAAATGCACGAGGACATTTTTTTGACGTTGAATCCACACAAACACACACAGGTATGCTTTGTAAATCACTGAACTGATTCACAGTATGGAGAGAAAAGCACACACTTCACAATAACATGTTGAAAACAGTTGTGCTTATTAATATTTCAGTGGAAACTGTGACATTTTCGGGATACTTTAATGAATCGGAACGTCAAAAGAACAGCATTTATTTAAAACAGAAGTCTTTAACATTCAAGACATTTTAAGTGTATCTTATCTGTCTAAAAACTCTTTATAGTCGCTGTAGTTTTGAGTCCTGTTGTTGCTAATGGAGTTTATAGTGGTTTAATTGAGTGGAGTAAATACACGGAGCACATCAATGGAGCGGCAGGCAGATGCTGCCGGAGATAATAAAGGACGGTCTATTCTCAAGTATTCAAAACTAATTCAAGACTCCATTATCCCTTTCAACCACGCGCAGGATGGCGGAGAACCACAGCACAGATGGCAGGGGTGACCGTTTGGGCCGGAGAAGAGCTTTCTGAGATGCTTTCTTTCAAGCAAATGCAGTGAAAAGTGATGGGCTCTTTATTGACTATTCATTGGTGGTGAACACAGGTCCCTACAGCTGAATGAATGACCAGTGGAGGACAGAAAGAAGGACCCAGAGCTACAGTTGCAGACTGGTTTATGTTGGTTACTGCTGGTCTGGTCATGATCTGGCTGATAGATCACTCAATTGAGAGCTGAATTATTACATCTATCTATCTATCTATCTATCTATCTATCTATCTATCTATCTATCTATCTATCTATCTATCTATGAACTGTCTTTTTGAACTATCTTTTTGTTTGCTTTTGTTTTGTCTTTTTACTTGCAGTTTTGTCTTGTTTAGTTTTGTTTGCTTTTGTTTTGTCTATTTTTAAGGTCCAGAACGGCCTTTTCTTTGATGGAATCTCTGGCAAAAGGTGTGTAACATGCTCTCATAATGACTTTCTATGAGATGGACACACACAGCTTGAAATTATTATTCAAGACTCCATTATCCCTTTCAACCACGCGCAGGAGGGCGGAGAACCACAGCACAGATGGCAGGGGTGACCGTTTGGGCCGGAGAAGAGCTTTCTGAGATGCTTTCTTTCAAGCAAATGCAGTGAAAAGTGATGGGCTCTTTATTGACTATTCATTGGTAGTGAACACAGGTCCCTACAGCTGAATGAATGACCAGTGGAGGACAGAAAGAAGGACACAGAGCTACATTTGCAGACTGGTTTATGTTGGTTACTGCTGGTCTGGTCATGATCTGGCTGATAGACCACTCAATTGAGAGCTGAATTATTACATCTATCTATCTATCCTTAAGGTCTATGAACTGTCTTTTTGAACTATCTTTTTGTTTGCTTTTGTTTTGTCTTTTTACTTATTGGTTTTTCTGTTTAGTTTTGTTTGCTTTTGTTTTGTCTTGTTACCTGCTGTTCAGTTTAGTTTAGTTTAGTCCTTTTTTGTTTGCTTTTGTTTTGTCTTTTTACTTGCAGTTTGGTCTTGTTTAGTTTTTTTAGTTCTGTTTAGTTTTGTTTGCTTTTGTTTTGTCTTTACTTGAAGTTTGGTAATTTTTTTTTGTTTTGTTTAGATCTGTTTAGTTAGGTTCACTCTTGTTTTGTCTTTTTATTTGCTGTTCTATTTAGTTTAGTTTTGTTTAGTCTTTACTCTTTACTTGCTGTTTTGTTTAGTTTTTAGTTTTGTTTGCTTTTGTTTTGTCTTTTTACTTGCAGTTTGGTCTTGTTGACAAGAGATCAAAATTAAATTGTAATTTTTTGGAACATTGTAAAGTATGGTCCTTGCTGATTTTTATTCAAATGTATTATGTTAAAATGTTAAAGGCAACAAATAACGTTTTTTTTTTTCTTGGATTGAAAATGTTTATTTTAAAATCTTTACAAATATATTTAAGATTTACATTTTAAAAATATATTTGTAAAATATATTTACATGTCAAAAAATGGCCAAAAATATATTTTGAAACTAATTTTAACAAACATACTTTTTGGCCTTTTTTTTGTATGTTTTAAAATGTATTTATTTGCTTATTTTTCTGTATGAGAACATTTCATAAAAAATACGTTTATTAAGTTTAAATGTTAAAACAGTAGATATGCTGTTAAAAAATGAAGATACCAATGAAAATAAGTTTTGAGACAAGCTTTAACAGGATTTGTTTGTGAATACAATGAAATTCAGCCACTTGTAAGTGTGGCTAAGTGTCCAAATACATCTTGGGCACATTATGGTTTCTTATTGTGCTTTGCCTGTTTATGTGTCTGCCATAACCAAATCAACCATCCTATAAAAGCAAACTGATGTTTTATTAACCTGATATTTTAATATAACATTTCACAAGCTTTACCACAGCAGTTTAATCTCAGACTTTATGGAAAAGCAAAGAAAACTGACTGGATCTATGAATAGAAGAGTAAACATAGTATGGGTCTCCACACGAACATTAAAAAAGAACCATTTTGTGTACAAGCCGACCATAACTACTGTAGACAGGCAAACAATGGTCATTTCCTAGTTTAAAAACCTCTAAATGGCCTAGAATTGGTCTGAGAGATACAAATCAATGCCCAGACAATAAAATTGTGGCTTGTTTACGGACCCCTTCCATTAGGTCGGTGCCTGTCGGAGTCTGACTGAGAGACCCGTTACCCAGCATTCCCCAAGGCCGAGGCCTCTATAGTGTAATTAGTAAATCATTACGTAAAGCCTTTGCATCAGTGCAACAAGGGCAGCGTCGCATTCCTGTGACTGTTTTTGCTGTTAAGCTCCAGTCAAGCTGCTTTCCAGGGTCAATGTTCAGTCAGAGGTTTGCAGGCCGTGGGATTCCAGTGATGGGTCTGAATATTTGCTATTTTATCACTAATAAAAGAGATTCTTTGCAGTCTGTGAATTTCGCACACTGACCTCGATGTTTAAGGCTGAGGATGGTTAGGATAAATGGTAGATGTCTAAAAATGTGTAAGGTGCAGAAATCCAGTATCTTTTTGTAATGCATGTTTTGTCAGTGGCAAGAGAAAGTGTTTATAAAAAAAGTATGTTATTATTAGATAGTCTTGCCCATTATTTATGAGCTAAACATTCTTGTATTAGAATGATCCATTAATTCGCTTGTTACAGCTGGCAAACTGAACAATCTGCAAAGATGAAAACTCTTTCGTCATAGTTGCAGATCAGGAGCACCTGAGGCAATGTTCACAATGTATGCCATTTCTATTTAAAATAGCATTCTATAATTTTAGTTTTCAGAGTTTCAGCTTGATTTCCTTAATGATAAATTAAATTCCAAAAACGTAAATTGGGTTTTACAGTGCAGGAAAGAAATAGAATCCAAAAACGTGATACGATATGATATATATAAGGATGTATTAAAAAAATAAATAGCATATTATAAAATAGAAAATAATAAAAGAAAAAAAATGCAAAAAAAAAAACCCGTCAATTTGCAACGATTGAAAAAGGTTATAAATTATTCTAAAACCTTGCATTAAGCGCCACCTTCTGGTATATTACGATCAATGCAATTTAGGTTTAAAATATATAAATAAAATAAATATTTTATTTGGCATTAAATAAATAATTTGGTAGCAATTCTTACAGCAAATATTTGTAATTTGTGAGAAACACCGTATCACATGAAGACACGACTGTAACAACAGTCTAAAGCAGCACTATGTAACTGTTGGCGCTCTAGCGGTTAATAAACAGACCTGCACACATCCCGCGGAAGAACATTCCAACCGGAGCTACTTCTCTAAGTTTATGTCTATGGCGATTCACGCAGGTATGTGTTCCTCCGCAGCGGTGACCAGGCTACAATAGTCCAAATATAAGTACTTATTATTATAAGTGTACCGGAGTGATTCGGAATAAGACAAAAACGCGATTTAGAAGACGAATTCATGATGTACTCGCTCATTATATACATTTAGCAAATTTTGAACACAGAAAACGTTACATAGTGCTGCTTTAAACATCAGTTTTAGTCTATAAATATTAACACAATCCAAATCAAATATAGAAAGTTCATAGTACCTACTGTTAGCTGCAAGCAGTACTTTATTCTCTTTTTTTCCTTATAAATAATAATAATAATAACAACAACAATTGTATTTTACAGCGCATGCGCAGTCCGTCAGGCGGATTCTCCGGTCATGGAGGATGTTGATGTGCAAACCAGCTGAAAACTTTCCTCTATCGCTAAACCTGCTGCATTAATCAACCTCTGGTAATTTACTCCTGTTGACCTGTTATTGGTTGATGTCGCGATGGTGTTTTAGTTTGATGTTTTGGGGGTTTTGTAGGTTTGTGAGCTCGATGGCTGCTTTTGTTTATTTCCTGTTGCTTGCATCTGAATTCAGATCATCATCTGTTATCATTGATATTACAGTTATCACACGATTTACTAAATGCGTGTGCTTCTAGATCATTCAAACACGTATTTAACAGTAGTTATTGCTGTTCTGGGATATTTGGATGATCATCGCAGCTTTAGCTGTGATTGCTAACTGTTGTGTCAGTCTAGCAATGAATGTGAATTAGCTGAGCTTCTTCTGTGAACTGCTTCATTTAGCGCCAATCCCAAATAGTCTTATGTGTAAGATAACAGGGATGAGAAGACCTATTAAAATGATTTAATGCTTGCTAATAAAAATTAGGATTGATAATGTCATATACACATTATTAAAGCGATAAGAATATGCATAAAAAGAGTCATTTCAAGCGTTTGTATTAAAATGATTTCTTATGAATGCTTTTTGTGTCATTCAGAATACCTGGAGCGTTTTGTCTTTCCAGTTTCACGGGTTGCCAGATCCTCTGCCATGAAATCCTCCTGATTGATTGACATGTGTTGGTAAAATGGCCGCTGAGCTGTTTCCTGCCAAAAAACTGGCCACTGTTCAACAGTACCAGCAGCAGAACATCAGCAACAACAACAACATTCAGGGATGTAACTGGCAAGGCTTGTATCCCACTATCAGAGAGAGGTGAATCACTCTTTCTCTTGTGCATTGCTCTGTTATGCTGCCTACCTAGACAGCACGTGATGTTGCATTGATAGCACTGTATGTGAAGGGTCTCACTCATTTGTCCTCTGCAGAAACACAGTCATGTTCAACAACGAGCAGATGGCCGATATTCATTTTGTGGTGGGACCTCCTGGAGGAACCCAGAGAGTGCCTGGACACAAGGTACAGAATTACCAGGCTTCAGCCATGTTTCAGAAATACTGACATGGAATCACTCCAGTACATACAATAAATTAGAAATGAAATATTCGAGTATTTTAATTAGATTTCTTTTCTTTAATGCAGAATTTATTTATTTTGATCGGGACATGTTCTTGAGCGATGCTTATAATCTGTTTTTGAATGCATTTTCTTTGTGTTTTTCAGTATGTCCTGGCTGTTGGTAGTTCTGTATTTCATGCCATGTTCTATGGAGAACTGGCTGAAGATAAGGACGAGATCCGGATCCCTGATGTGGAGCCAGCGTCCTTCCTCGCCATGCTCAAGTACGATTTTCAGACCCTAGCGTATAGATAGACACTAAGCTAATATTTAATTAAAAGACACAACATTTTTTGCACATTTTGATGTCGTGGGGTCATGAAGATATAAATTTACCCCTTTTAATTTTAGCCTTTTTTTTATTTTAATAAATGTTTATTCTACTTATGTTATGGGCTTAGATAGTCCAGAACATGTATAAAAATTCTAATAAAATAAAACAAATTACATTTATTTATTTATAAATATTTTGAACTAATACCATTTTTCATTACAAATGACATAGTAATTAGCATTTACCATGAATTTCAGAATGTTTATTATTGTCGCTCATTTGCTTCAGTGAAGGAGCATTCATACATTTTTTTTAGAATTTATTTGCACGTTCTTTGCAAATTTCAAAAAAATTTTGCACTCTGCTTTCAGGTATATCTACTGTGATGAGATCGACCTGTGTGCTGACACCGTCCTCGCCACGCTGTACGCCGCCAAAAAATACATTGTACCCCACTTGGCCCGCGCTTGCGTCAACTTCCTGGAGACCAGCCTGAGCGCGAGAAACGCCTGCGTCTTGCTCTCTCAGAGCTGCCTGTTCGAGGAGCCCGACCTCACGCAGCGCTGCTGGGAGGTGATCGACGCGCAGGCTGAGCTCGCGCTCCGCTCCGAGGGCTTCTGCGACATCGACGCTCAGACTCTGGAGAGCATTCTGCGGCGCGAGACGCTCAACGCCAAGGAGATGGTGGTGTTGGAGGCGGCGTTGAGCTGGGCGGAGGCCGAGTGTCACCGACAGGAACTCCAGCCCAGCATCGAGAACAAACGGCTTGTTTTAGGAAAGAACATCTACCTGATACGGATCCCGGCGATGGCGCTCGATGATTTCGCCAACGGCGTTGCGCAGTCCGGCGTGCTGACGCTCAACGAAACCAACGATATTTTCCTGTGGTACACAGCGGCCAAGAAACCGGAGCTGAAGTTCGTCTGCAAACCACGGAAAGGGTTAACGCCGCAGAGGTGCCACCGCTTTCAGTCCTGCGCCTACCGCAGCAATCAGTGGCGATACCGCGGGCGCTGCGACAGCATTCAGTTCGCCGTGGACAAGCGTGTCTTCATCGCCGGGTTCGGGCTGTACGGCTCCAGCTGCGGTTCGGCGGAGTACCAGGCCAAGATCGAGCTGAAGCGGCAAGGCGTGACGCTCGGCGTCGCCATCATCAAATACTTCTCCGATGGCTCCAGCCAAACCTTCCCCGTCTTCTTCGAGTACCCGGTGCAGATCGAACCCGACACCTTCTACACAGCCAGCGTGGTTCTGGACGGGAACGAGTTGAGTTATTTTGGCCAGGAGGGCATGACGGAGGTCCAGTGCGGGAAGGTGACCTTCCAGTTCCAGTGCTCTTCGGACAGCACCAACGGGACGGGTGTGCAGGGGGGGCAGATCCCTGAACTCATATTTTATGCTTGAGAGAGTGTCCCATTCACAACTGATTAATCAGAAACCTGTCTTGTTGTTCCTTAATGAAGTGCTGCTCAGATTTTGCACAAAGGCTGCAAAAAGATTATTAGAGATTACTGACAATCCATATAGACTATATTAGAAGTGTTAGTGCACCTGAAAATTAAGTTCGGTCATTTTACTCAGCCTCGTTGTCTTCAAAACCAATATGTCTTCTGTGCAACATAAAATTTCATGCTTCTGGTTTCCATCCAGGATCAATGGAGACTGAGGCTGTCAGACTTAGAAATCTTAAAGTGGTCCAAAAAACCTAATTTACACCATGAAATACACTTTACCGTGCAAACGTTTGGGGTCAGTACTATTTAAAAAAAAAATAAATAATAAGTTAATACTTTTATTCAACAAGAACCAATTAAATGGATTAAAAGTTACAGTAAAGACATTTATAATGTTAGAAGCTTTCTATTTCAAATAAATGCTGTTATTTTGAACTTTGTTCATCAAAGAATCCTGATATTATCTTGAATTATTGATAATAAAAAGAAATGTTTCTTGAGCAGCAAATCAGAATGATTTCTGAAGGATCATGTGACGCAGAAGACTGGAGTGATGCTGCTGAAAATTCAGCTTTGATCCCAGGAATACATTTAATCCTTAAATATATTTAAATAGAAAACGGTTATATTAAATTGAAATACTATTTCACAATATTACTGTTTTTACTGTTTATAAATAAATGAAGCATTGGTGAGCAAAACAATTTACCAACCCCAAACCTTTTTTTAAATATTATTATTATTATTGATTAGTTGAGGCTCTCAAGCTCTCAAGTCTCATTTCCAGTTGCGCACATTCAAAATGTGGTGTTTCAAGACATGCTTTGCAATGTTTGATGTTGATGGAAGCAAAGGCAATTGGTTATTGCAGCTAAATGTGATGGCGAGTTAAAAATCTGTGTGCAAATTAGGTTTCAGTGAATGATTTATAATTAATAACGACATAAATGTCCTCACGTAAAAGCTGTCATACGACTTCAGATCACTTGGAAAATGGTGCATGGGTGAATTAGATGACACGAGGTTGAGTAAATGACCTAATTTTCATTTTTGTGTGTTGTATTCTGTTGAGAGCAGAGATTATGATTCACTTATTTAGCTGGATAAATCTTTCTTGAAAATGACACTAATAAGAACGTGTCTGCTAAACATAAAAGTACAACTTAAAAGCTTCAACATCTGCATCACGTAAATCCTCATGAAGTGAGTTTTTTGAGCATTGCTGAAACAGCTCTCGTCTCCTTTCGTTTTAAAGGTCACGTGAGGTTCACGTTTTCTGGTGACTGACAGCGTTTAAGCTAAATAATCATTTACCGCCTGCTCTGACTGACGGCAGACATGTTGTGTTGTGAGGAAGATGATTTAATATCTTCAAAGCTAATTTGTGAAGTCACACACTTGATTTATTCTACAGAATCATTTTATTGCCTTGTGTGTCGTATCGTAATGAAACTATTTTACTGAACTCTAAAGTATTTGTATAATTTTTTTACTGAACACGTGAAGCACACTTTGTCCTGAAGCGTTTCGCTGAAAACTTATTTTCTCTACTTAACATTCATGTAATCCTATATTTTGTAACATTTTGGTGCAACACAACATTGTATGTAAGCGGCATGAAGTTAAGAGGGGTTTTACAAAGACTTTGAGAGAAAAGATGAGGAGAGGGATAACTAGTGGTGCTAATTAAGACAATATCACTATTATTATTACTCAAACTCAAATATGGATTTTATTAAAGGGATAGTTCATTCTAAAATGACAATTTGCTGACAATGTACTCATCCTCAGGCCATCCAAGATGTAGATGAGTTTGTTTCTTCATCAGAACAGGTTTGGAGAAAATCATCATTGCATCACTTGCTCAGCAGTGGATGGGTGCCGTCAGAATGAGAGTCCAAACAGCTGATAAAAGCATCACAATAATCCACACCACTCCGGTCCATCAGTTAACATCTAGTAAAGAGAAAAAAACGAATCCATCATGATGTGTTTAACTTTAAAATATGAATCCATAATTCATAACAACACTTCCTTCAGTAAAAAAAAGTCCATCCCTTGTTGTCCTCTCACATCAAAAATCGACCAACATATTTGTTTGGAACTGTTCTGGATGGTTTTCACTTGTAAACGGTGCTTGATCAGTGCATATTTCTCTCCTAATTCAGACGAGACGACTTTTCCTCTGGAGAAAGCTATAATATGGATTGAAGTTAAAAACGTCTTAATGATTTGTTTCTTGCAAACATGCAACTTTTCACTTCACGACATTAATTGACGCACTGGAGCGGTGTGGATTATTGTGATGTTTTTATCAGCTGTTTGGACTCTCATTCTGACGGCACCCATTCACTGCAGAGGATCCACTGGCGAGCAAGTGATGTAATGCTAAATTTCTCCAAACCTGTTCTGATGAGGAAACAAACTCATCTACATCTTGGATGGCCCGAGAGTCAATTTTAAGCAAATTTTCATTTTATGGGAGCTATTCCTTCAAAGTTTTGAAGTTTGGTGTAAAACTCAAGGTGTTCTGTCACTTTTCCAAACAATCAGACTTGGGATTTGCGCTATAAAATGGGCAAAAAAAGACACTGAAGGAGGGACCTGACCCATATAGAGACCAGAATATCATAGACAGTGGAATTGTTTACTAAGGCCGTTAAGAAACCACCCAGAACACCTTAGCGGCCACGTAGCAACACCCCGTCAATCATCCATAACAGCCTAGCAGCATGGCGGCGAGGTCGAGCACCATTTGCATTTGCTTCGGAAACTGGACAAATTATATTGTGGTGATAAAATATGTGATAACCTGAAACACAACACAACACTCAAGCTCTTTCAGATGGTGTACATGTGTATGTCAATGCCAAACCTTAATTGCACTATTTCTCATAACGTAGCTGTTTTTGTAACACTGAGGCACAATCTAGAATCATTTCATTCCGTTGGTTTTACTTCTGAAATGCTTGTGATCTGGACTGGAGTTCCACTTTATTTGGTCAAATCAAGCCCTGTGTTATTAACATTACTTGGCTCAAATCTGTCATTTGTGCCTTTTCTGGATTGGGTTTAATGATGTGAAGTGGATCTTATTAATGTACACTATATTCCTGGACCATGAATTGAGATGTTTTTACATGCTCTGAGCACTGGTCAGATTCACTGGAATTTGAAGTGTAAGAGGTGTTCATTCATTCATTTACAGTTGTGCTTTGATATATGGCACGAGTGAGGAAGCCTGTTTCTCCTGTTATGTAGAAAATGAGGTGCCCGTGAAAGTGCCAACAGACTTTTTTTGAATGTGTGAGCTGCGTTGTGTGTCAACATGAATAAAGATAACATTAACTCCATCTTATCCATGTCTATTTTTCATTAAAAGTGACACTCTGAATCTAAATCTGTTTGGCTTTGTTCAAATATAAAAACTTTATATTTTTTATTGTATATTTTTATATATATATGTATTGTTATATGTATGTATATGTATATATTTTTTATGCAATATGTATATTGAATATATTATTTTATATTTATTTTTTATTATATGTTTAATATATTTACAGAATAAAAATACATTATATTTTTATTATACATATTTTTACATATAAAATAAAAAATGAAATGATTAAAAATAATTCAAAAAAAGATACTATTAATATGTATACTAAAATGTTTAGAATTAATAATCTATTAAATATAAATAAATTAAAAACTCTGATACCTGGTACCCATGTGACTTCCATATCCATGCTGTCATCCTTCTCCTTGTCTTTGTCCTGATAGCTCTTCAGTAGTTCTCTGTATTTAGTGATCTGCTCTGCGCTCCTCTTCCCTTTACTGCCCTTGATCTCCTCAGGAAGAGGCTCAGCGGGCTTCTCAGCTGGGTGAACATTCAAGGCAACACAACAGCATTTCTGATTGATGCAAAAGTACCAGTAACAGTTCAGAATAATGTTGATAGATGAGATTTAGTCATCACTAACTGTCTATCTGTTCTTCTGCCTCTTCCTCATCCTCTTCTTCCTCACTGGAAGAGGCCAGGTAAGCCTTGAAGTCATTGTCCAACAGGTCATCTTTATTGAACTTCCTGCAGAGAGCCGTGACCCGGTCGTGATCCGTTTCATCCCACGTCAGCTCCACCTAATGACAAGATACACAGACTCACATTATTGTACACTGAGTCAGCAGCTCAGATCTGACGTAGGATTCAGCGTGACGGACCTTGGCTGTGGTGGTGGCTGTCGATGTGAAGAGTTTGGGCTTGTAGGAACTGTAATCCACATCAGTGGCTCGGTCTTTCGGCTCGTCGTCAAACATCACGTCATCAGGGATGAACCTGCAAAACGCCCAGAGCCAATGACAAATAAAGAGAAACGAGAGATCTTTTAATAGTACACAAGTGCAAAGTTATTTAGAAATGTTAGAAATCAGTTTCATGTTCTTGATGGTTTCAGTTAAATATTTTCGACCCCAGTTTTGAGGGAATCTCTCCGTGAATGTGAGGTTCTCACCGCAGGTCGATCATCGAGCAGCTGCTCTCGTACTCATAGCCGTCACACTCCTCGTAAATCTTTGTTGCCGTTTCGACGGAGTCACACTCCACCACGGCGTAGTAATACCTCAGACGCTTGAACTGATAGTCACGCACTTTCTCTCGGTAGATCCTAAAAAAAAACACGGGAGACCTTCATCGTGAATCATTTGGCTGAAATAACTGCTTAAGATGATGGTTCCACTTTCATCCTTGAAATCCATGCAGAGTGAATATAAAAACAGAGGACATTACATATTGTCAAAAGGCTGAAAAATATTGAGATAACAGTGATATACACTTTTGCTCACCAAGGCTGCATTTATTTGATCAAAAACACAGTAAAAACAGCAATATTGTGAAATATCATTACATTTTAAAATAACTATTTTCTATTGTAATCTATTTTAAGAAATAACTGCTTAAGATGATGGTTCCACTTTCATCCTTGAAATCCATGCAGAGTGAATATGAAAACAGAGGACATTACATATTGTCAAAAGGCTGAAAAATATTGAGATAACAGTGATATACACTTTTGCTCACCAAGGCTGCATTTATTTGATCAAAAACACAGTAAAAACAGCAATATTGTGAAATATCATTACATTTTAAAATAACTATTTTCTATTGTAATCTATTTTAAAATGTAATTTATTGCTGTGATGCAAAGCTGAATTTTCAGCATCATTACTCCAGTCTTCAGTGTCACGTGATCCTTCAGAAATCATTCTAATATTCTGATTTGCTGCTCAAGTAATATTTCTAATTATTATCAATGTTGAAAACAGTTGTGCTGCTTCATATTTTCGTGAAAACTGGAATTTTTAAAGAATTCTTTGGTGAACAAAGTTCCAAAGAAGAGCAATTATTTGAAATGGACATATTTTATAGCATTATTCACTTCACTGTCACTTTTGAGCAATGCACTGCATCCTTGCTGAATAAAAGTATTAATTTCTTCCAACAAATTTCTGCACTAGTATAGCTAAAATCATTATATCCCTTTTTTAGCTATCAATGTATCATGCAACACAGCATACACAACTCTAATAATAATACACAGCATTGAGTAAAACAGTCCAATTTTATTTAGACTTGATTTTTAGAATTTAATGAATAATAAGAATGTTTTAAATAAATATTGGCCATCTAGAATGGATTTTCTTCACTAAGTTTGTTTGCAATGCATTCTGGGATGGTCCTTGACTCCTCGCTGCAAATCCTGGTCGGCCCAACCCCAATAAGCTCCAGATGATGACTGCGTCCAGTAGGCTTGCCGTGATAGACGGTGCTGACGGTGATACCGGTTGTAAGCCGCAACACCGGTTACGTCACTTGCCCACCGTGGCACCGACCCCCACCGTCGTTTTGATTTTTTATAGTAATAAAAATAATTTAGTTCAGTAAAAGAACAGACACTACAATTAAAAACTGAACGCGGCTGTTCAATGCAGCGTGCCGAATAACAGTCGCATCACAGATCAGATTTAATTTATCCAGTGAGGAGAGTGAGTCGAGCTGACTGACAAGAAGAGTAAAATAATATCAGAATGCAAAAAAAAAACATTATGGCTGTAAACATTATAATAGAAATTACTATATTAAATATATTTTATATAACAAGTAATATCAATTTTATTTGAATTTAATAAGTACACTACTGTACAAAGGTTTGGGGTCAGTAAGAGATTTAAAAAAAAATAAAAAATACTTTTATTCAGCAAGGATGTATTCAACTGATCAAAAGTGAATGTAAATAAATTTACAAGCTTACAAAAGATTTATATTTCAAATAAGTGCTGTTTTTTTCCCCTACTCATCAAAGAATCATGAAAGTATCATTGTTTCCACAAAAAAATATTGAAAAGCAAAAACTATTATCAACTTTGATAATAATGAAAAAATGTTTGGAGTAATGATGCTGAAAATTCAGCTTTGCCTCATAGGAATAAATTACATTTTAAAATATATTCTAAAAAATGTGTAATAGCATTTCACAATATTACTGTTTTTACTGTATTTTTGATCAAATAATTGCAGCTTTGGTGAGCAGAAGAGACTGCTTTCCACATTTAAAAAAAATCTTACTTTGAATGGCAGGTTATGATTAATAAAGCATTCGGATGAATCTCACGTTGTCACTGCGTGGAGCATCTTTCCACATCTCTCCCCAGTCATGCTCAATCTCCTCTTCCTCGTGACGAAGATAGTCCTCCAACTCATCATCATCATCATCTTCATCTTCATCAGAGCTGGTCTCAATGTTACCCTTCCCTCGGGCCAGATCGGGTCCACTGTCACCGTCTTCACCTGACTCACTCTCGTCATCTTCATCAGCCTCTTCATCCTCATCTTCAGAGGGACCCTCTTCCTCATCCTCTTCAACACCAGATTCCTCATCCTCATCTGTTAAAGCCAATTCAAACAGTATCAAGCCATAAATAACAAACGAATCACCGTCTTCAGAAGATCCATATCAAAACGAAACAATCAGATGTACATAACGCAGATTAATAATGAACATAAAAGCAATATAAAAGCTAACGCAGTACCTTCTTCAAAAACTCTCACTCCCTTTACCAGCGGCTCTTTAGTTTGCTTAGCTTCTTTTGGCTTCAGGATCTTCTCGGCTTCTTCCTCCTCTTCAGATTCATCGCTCTCTTCTTCATCCTCAACTCGAGGTTCCTCATCCGCCTTTTTCCCTTTCTTTTCCCTCTTGGGCTTTTCCGTCTGCTCGTTCTCCTCTTCTTCGTCTGACTGCTCGGAGTCAGAGAGCTTGTAGAAGCGCTTGAGGTCCTCGGTGGACGTCTGGTTGACGGGTCGGCCGCGTTTATCGACTGTATACGTCAGTTTAAAGCGTTTGTCATGAAACATGGACTTGAAACGCTTGTCGATTTTGACTTTGCGTTCTCTGCTGGGCATCTCCCAGAAGCGAGGGTCCTTCTGGACCTTCGAGAAGCGGTCGTCACCGCTTACAGTGTTTTTGGAGGTCATGGTGAATACTTGGAAGAGCTAGATAAAAGCATCAACCTGTGAAAAACACAGAAGAGGTTCATTTCAAGTACATGTGAAACCAATTACCTACAAGTATATCAAACCGTTGTAAATGCATATTCAATAAAAGAAATGCCATGAAACATTTCCTACGCAGATAACCGGCTCATGTTTCCATCTGTATAGAAAACACTCAAGTCCAAGTCAAACAAACAAACAAAAATCTGATAAATTATGAAAAAATTGAGTAAAGTGGGGCTTGTTGCCACACTTTATACTGCAGTATTACCTATGGTTGATAACAGTGCATGCTGTCAAATTATAATTTATAATGTATACTTGTCATTTGGCTGTATGCAAGTTCTTTTTGTATTTATTTGTTTACAGCGTCTGTCTGTAATTGACACAGCACACATTCTGAACCACTGTAACGTTACAGACTGTAACGACACAGAACTAAAATACTGAGCATGTCGCTAATTGACGAAAAATCCAAGAATTCAGTACAAAACAGACTGCGCAGTAATTAAAAACACTTCCATAAAGACCGATACTGACCGACTGGGTTTTCGTGCGACGTTCCAGCACAGCTCCACACGTGTTTTCCCGTGATGCTTCACTACTTCCGTTACCACTTGGAAGCCACGCCCTCTTTTGCATACGGCGAGGCGAAGAGCTCAAAACACACCATAGTATTGTACTGTACATCAGTACTGTACACCACTGTACTGATGGTAGTACAGTTCTTTTCCATTCTGATATTTCTGACAATAAGGAGTTAAATGATGTCTTAAACTTTATGTGTATGATGGGTAAATACCATATCCACAATACCTTAAATTTAAACCCAGCTGCTAAATATTTGCTTCTGATCTACATTTAAAAAAGCTGTGGAGACATCTCGTATTATAGAAAGGTTTTTAAGTAGCCTAAATGATATGGTATTTTTGTATTTATTTTTCTTCTTCTCTCCTCTGTGTTCCCCCATATGTTCTATGTTCTTTGTTCTGTATTCTTTGATTCTTTTGTATTGAATTGTATTTCTGCAATAAAAAGGGTATAAAAAAGCACACTAGACGGGAGCGTCTTTCATTTTACTTTTGACATTCTGTGTAGATTTTATAGCTAACTTACAAAAAAAACATTTAAAAAAAGTGTTACTTCAAATAAAATAAATATAAAGAATGTATTTTATTCAAGCGGCCAGTGCAATATTTCTCGTTTTCATTACATTTTAATTGATGTAGGCTTACAATAACTGAAACTAAAACTAAAATAAAAATGTATTAAAAAAGATTTGTAAATAATAATAATAATAATAATGACAAAACACAATTAAATTGCTAAAACTTAAAGACAAATGAAAATGGAAATATAAAAATACAAACTAGTTCAAAATACAAATAAAAACTATAAAAGCTACCAAACACTGAACTGAGGCTATTATTTAGTTTAATTCGTGAGTTTGTAGCTGGAAATATAAATAAACGTACAAATAAAAATAATATAATACATAAACAATAAATATAAATAAATTCACAAATAGGAAACTTAAAATTTAAATTTTAAACTTAAAATGTGACCCTCTAACTCTAGCACTTTCTATTTGAATTCTACTTTATCTATGTTTATCTTCTTTTTTTATTTTTTATTAAAAAAAACAACAACAAAAAACAAACAAACACTAACTTTCTATTTTTTCTATTCTATCTACTTGTTTTTCTTTGTGTGTGTGTATGTGTATAATATATATATATATATGTGTGTGTGTGTGTGTGTGTGTATATATATATATGTGTATATGTATGTAAATGTATATGTATATATATATGTATATGTGTATGTATATATATATATGTGTGTGTGTGTGTGTATATATGGTGTATGTGTGTGTATATATATATGTATATGTGTATGTATGTGTATATATATATATACACCTTGCTACATATACTGTGTTAGGCTAACCGAGACTTGTCATTTGCACTTATATATTGTTGCTCTTACTACTCAATGAATGTTTTTGCAGAATAGAATAGAATAGAATAGCCGTTTTTGTCTCGACTCCAGTCCTTACTACTCAATGAATGTTTTTGCAGAATAGAATAGAATAGAATAGAATAGAATAGCCGTTTTTGTCTCGACTCCAGTCCATGTTCCAGTGTCCGGGAAAGCTCCAGTCCATGTTCCAGTGTCCGGGAAAGCTCCAGTCCATGTTCCAGTGTCCGGGAAAGCTCCAGTCCACGGTTTACCGCAGATGTCTGTGCTGTGACGCAGAGCTGAGCTCCGTTCAGAGGCACACAGATGAGTGTGTTTGAAAGTGTTGCGCGAGCGCTAGAAATAAAATGTTAAACTGAGAGCCGATGAAGAAGCATGAATATCACTGTGAAAAGCCTCCGGTCTGTGCGCTGTCTCTCCTCCAGGCAGGGGGGCGCGATGAACGTGTTTGACAGGAGCATGAAGCGCAAGCAGAAGCAATGGGCTTCATCTTTACTAGACAGCGACAAATACGATTACCTCCGAGACGAGGTGAGGTGCTTCACTGCATGATGCCTTTGTTTTGAGGAGAACTGAAGCCGAGTCTCTGAACTTCTGCTTTCCTTGTGTTTGCAGGCGGGGAGCAGAGTGGCAGACAGAGTTTATGATGTCTCAAGGTCACTGTCCACATCTTCCATGCTTTTTAAACATCCTGTCATCAGCTCTTAAAGAAATAGTACAGCCAAAAAAAAATTTTTTTTACTCGCTGTCTTGTAGTTTCAACCCTGACTTTATTTTGTTTTGTGGGATAGAAAAGTAGATATCAAGCAGAATGTCCAATCTGCTGTTTACCGTGCAATAGAAGTGAATGGGGACCGGGGCTGTTAAGCTCCAAAAAAGCATCATGACAGTGATCCATATGACGTGCGTGCTATATTTGAAGTCTTCTGAAGCCATATGATGGCTTTGTGTGATGAACAGACTAATTTAAATCATTTTTTGGCATTTTGTAAGCTCGACAACTCCAGTCCCCATCCACTTTCACTGTAACAGCAACTCTGTCATTCTGAATAATGTGTCCCGTTAGTTCTCACAAGACAGTCATGTGGGTTTTGATTAACATGTGGGTGAGTAAACAATAACAAAATTGTCATTTTTGATCCCCTGAATGTCATTGCAGGACTTTTCCTCTGGCTCTGGATGTAGGATGTGGGAAGAGTCACGTCGCAGAGCATTTGAGTAAGGTAGAACCGTTTGTAATATTACAGTGAATAGCACTGGTAAAAGAAA
The DNA here is from genome assembly GCF_001515645.1 of Sinocyclocheilus grahami. Taxonomy (NCBI): domain Eukaryota; kingdom Metazoa; phylum Chordata; class Actinopteri; order Cypriniformes; family Cyprinidae; genus Sinocyclocheilus; species Sinocyclocheilus grahami. The sequence goes on from NW_015505230.1 coordinate 1,700,316, forward strand.
AGCTTATGTTTATGTGGTTGCGATGCGTAATGAGATCTTTTGATGAATGTTCACATTACTCTGTTTCATGTAATGAAAGTGAAAGGAGACTAGGACTGTCAAGCTTCTTGTGTTCTATATATATTTTTGGTTTTTAACATTTTTCATATTCAAACAGAAGGTTGACAGCATGTGCTTTGATTGTATGAAAAAGAGCAGTGGGAACATTCTTTACAACATCTCTTTTTGTGTTCTGCAGAAGAAAGTAAGTTTTGTGTTTTCATTCTGTCCTGACACTGATTCTTTCTATTCTCAGGAGATTGTTGAACGTCTCTTTTTAACAGACATTTCAGACTCTTCCCTGGTAAGAGACTTATCATGTCTTTATTTTATTAATGCACAGTTGCAACATAAACCTTAACATTTTATAAATGGCTTTAGTTATGCCCGTTCAAACTTTTGGGGTTTTCTTTTTTTTTTTTTAAAGAAATTAATACTTTTATTAAGCAAGGATGCATTAAAGTGATCAAAAGTGACAGTAAAGACATTTATAATGTTACAAATAAAATTATATTTCAAATAAATGCTGTTCTTTTGAACTTACAATATGGTTTCCACAAAAATATGAACTGTTTTCAACATTAATAATAATAAAAGCAAATAATAAAGCAAATCAGCATATTAGAATGATTTCTGAAGGATCATGTGACGCTGAAGACTGGAGTAATGATGCTGCAAATTCAGCTTTGATCACAGGAATAAATTACATTTTAAAATATATTACAATAGAAAACAGTTATTTTAAATTCTAATAAAATTTCACAGTATTTTGCTGTATTTTTGACAAGCAAATGCAGCCTTAATGAGCATAAGAGACTTCTTTCAAAAACATTAAAATTCAGATTATCAACTCGCATTTTCTTGAAACTTCTTTCTCTTCCTTGTTCTTTAGAGAAATCGGAGGAAATGTGAGATTCCTGGTCACTGTGTTTTGGCAGATGAGGAGTTCCTGCCATTTAAAGAAAACACATTTGACCTAGTGCTCAGCAGCATGAGGTACCGTACTGCCCCAGTGCATGATGGGAAATTTAAAGAATGAACTGTCATTTATAAAGCCTTATTTGTCTCCTCAGTTTGCACTGGATCAATGACCTTCCTGGAGCTTTGAGACAGGTATGAGGATCTAACCAAGTGTGCAGTCCTGTTGTACATAATAAATAATCCAAAAATACCCCGTTTTTGTCGTTCAGATCTACCAGGTGTTGAAGCCGGATGGCGTGTTCATTGGAGCAATGGTCGGCGGTGAGACGCTCTACGAGCTGCGATGTTCTCTGCAGTTAGCCGAGCTGGAGAGGGAGGGCGGCTTTGCACCGCATATCTCACCCTACACAGCCGTCACTGACCTGGGCAACCTGCTGGGACGGGCCGGCTTCAACATGCTCACTGTGGTATAAATATTAATTTATTTAAAAGTTTGGTTACACTGATTCAGCTACATAATCTCCAAATCTGCTGAGTTGAATCATGTGTGATTACACTGAGGCCCGTTATTGTGTTGTAATTCAGGACATTGATGAAGTTCAGGTCAATTATCCTGGTATGCTGGAAGTCATGAGCGATTTACAAGGTAAACTCTGCGTCTTTTAGATTTGGTGTCTTGTTTTGTTTTGAAATGGAAGGAGAATGTATTTATAGTTTATTCATGTACTTCAGGTATGGGTGAAAGCAACTGTGCATGGACCAGGAAGTCACTCCTACACAGAGACACTATACTGGCGGCAGCTGCCATTTATAAAGGTGAGACCGCAAACTGGGAACGGCATCGAACGCTTGGAGGACCTCTGATATTATCGAAATGTTATTTGTTTAAAATTAACAGTGTAATGACCATTTAAATTCCCATAGTATTTATTTTATGTATTTATAATTTCTACAATGATAATTTTAGGTAGAACAGTGGTTCTTAACCAGGGAGCCGCAATATGTTGTAAAAGTATTTAGAACAAGACCAAACAAGGTTTAAAATAAGCTTAAACATCTAATAATCAAGATGTAAGCTGAGATCATATTTCTTAATTTGTTCCTTTAACAACTGACATTTTAATTTAAGAATCAGGGTTTTCATGCTCTTGGACAACCTGGATATACTGTATGAGCAAATATCATGAAAGTCATTTACATTTTTATATACATATTAAATTTTTTTTTTTACGTTTAAGTCATTTTTTATATTAAATATAATTTAGTCAATCTCCGAAACATCTTATCATTTTGAAATGGCTATTTCAGAGTAAAAAACCTAGAAAATTCTTGTAAATTCATTGGTAATAAAAAGCGTGAACCATGAAGAACATTCAGCTTTTGGAATTATGGAATTTAATTATTTTCATTGATTTATTATATTATATTTCCATTGCTAGTTTCAATAAATTAAACATTTGAAAATGAGCAGCTTTGTCATTTAGAACCACTGATGCAGAAACGGGTTTTATTTATCTGAATGTGATTGAAGATACTAGAAATCGTGTAATTCTATTGTAATTTCTTATAGAGATGTATGGCAATGAAGACGGCTCGGTTCCAGCTACATTTCAGATCCTTTACATGATTGGCTGGAAGCCTCATGAGTCTCAGGTCTGTTGCATTTCCATTGGTCAAGCATGGAACAAACCACAGCCAATCACATTTCTCCAAAAGTGGAATGTAGTGAGATTCTGACTTTGCCATCTTGTGATGCATTTACAGGCGAAACCAGCAAAAAGGGGTTCGGCGAATGTCTCGTTTGCCAATCTGTCAAAAATAAGCAAACTTCAGACCGTCCACCAGAAAACCAATGAAAAACCCTAGGACAGGAAGAAGTTCCATCTTTCAAATCAACTCTGGATCTGCTTTACTTACATGAACGTGATTACACAGAGATGTTGCATCAACAAACTGTATTTTTGCAAAAGCTTCTTTGACAAATGTACTCCAACAGAAACGATGAGGTGCATGTTACTCTATAAAACTGAGTTACCAAATCATGTTACTCACAAATTATTACATTCAGTTCCAGAAATAAAAAAGCAAATGTATAAAAAAAATGTATACATCTTACTCTCAGTACTCTTTTAGAGAAAACAAGCATTCTAGTGTTCAAGAAAATCCTAACGGCTAATATAGCAGTAAATCCCTTTCCTCCAAACATCATGAGATGTTCATGACAAGCTCCTCTGTACAGATCAAGTGTACAATACATTTACATATACATATGGCTTCATAGTGCTGAAGATTAACTGTAGAGTTCAACAGCTGTCAATGGACATGATATTACAGCGTATTCTACTTAAACTGCATGCAGGGGGTTGAGTATGTTGATCATTTTGAATCAAAAGCATTACTTGTTTTGCTGGAAGACATTAGCTCACACGTCATGTGCTATTTTGTCAGCTTTGACCTCTTAGTGGTTATATAAAACAAAAAAACTAATCTGCTCAATGTTAGCCTGAGTATCATGGATATTAGTACAGATTTGCTGTAATTCACTTAATCTGGAGTACATGTGGATTGGAGCCAATAACAGGCTGCCGTTCTCATTACATCATCTAAATCCAGACTAAAGTAGTAGAGATTCATTATACTGTACGCAGCAACTAAAACATGATTTAAAGTGAATCACAAACCGAGTAGCAGCTACAGGACGTCCTGTCTGTCCACAGAAACAGGCTTCATGGTCCTCGATGTAAACACAAGACGTTTGGAGCAGGTTATGGTGACCATCTGTTGTCAGTTTAAGTCCATATTTCTCATTCTTTGAAGCATTTAAAGCTCAATTAATGCCAACAAGGCACAAACAAAACTATTTACATCTACTTTGGATCCTTTTTTTTTCTCCATTCATTCTCTATTTCAAGTCACTCTACCTTTCCTGCTCTTGATTTCCAACTTTCCTGAGTGAGTTCATGAGTGTCTTTATGAACCCAGGTCATATTTCACCTCAAAAAAAAAGAAAAAAAAGCCTAATTTTATATTCATAGGATTTTTTCCATTATGATATTATTTTCATGGCAATAATGATGAAATTTTATTTAAAATGTTAAGTATTTTTACATCATGACAATATTGTTGTCCTGTTATTTCGATTTATGCTACTTTATATAATACAAATAAATATTTTTTACTTTTTAGGATTTTTAACTTTAATACAGAATAAAACTTTTTTTAAAAAAAAATCTGTATTACTATGGGAATCACACTTGAGAATAAATTTCAAAAAAAAAAAAAAACGTACGTCAAAAAATCTAAATGTATAGTATGAGAATGTCTTTGGAATAATATGCTTAATTGTCATGAAAATAATGTCACATTGCAAAAATCTTTATGGTTCCAAAATCAGGCTTGATTTTCTTTATGCTGAATATAATTTCTTATTTTTTTCTTTTTGATTTTAGAGTGAAATGTCTTTGTCTCTGTCAGTGCATCAGTCAGTTTGTATTTATGTAAATGAGTGTTTTTTTAATTGGAGTGTGTGTGTGTGTGTGTGTGTATCAGCCCGTCCCGTGACTGCTGTAGTCAAACACTCCCTTCTTAAAGAAAGGAGAGATGCTGCACACGGCGTGTTTAGAGAGGTGTAGTCCAAACTCGTCTGTTCTCAGAGGAGAAGAGGAGGAGGATGACATCATCACATGGAAGAAGTTCCGCAGGTATTGCTGGGAAAACACAATGGTATCATCAACATCTTAGATCAGTAAAACCCCTGTAGTTTTCATGAGGTTCTCATTCAAAAACATATCTGATTACCTCCAACTGATTCCGGCGTTCCGCAACCATTCGCTCATCTCTGTTCCCAAAAATCTTTTTGGGAGGGAAGTCCAAAGCCGCAAGCTAAAACAAGATTCAAGATTATCTAAAATATCTCATTAGTTTGGGATGAAATATATTAATATATAATAAAGAAGAAATCTTTTTTTTTTACATATATGCATGTATCAAAAGCAGCTTATGCATGCATTAATCTTAATTGCATATAAATATTGCAAAAAAATGTGATGGTCCTAAATTGTATTTTGGGGTGAAATTTATATATATATATATATACATACATATATATATAAAAAATGACAAATATTTCAAAAATTGCATGAATAAATCTGATCTGAAATTACTTAAATTTACTAAATTTATGCATTTATCCAATGCAACTTATGATGCACTCTCATGCATTTAATTAGTATGTACATTCTCTGTGAATCAAACCCCGTAACCTTGGTGTTACTCGCGTCATGCTCTACCAGCTGCATCACATTTGTTTCTTAGTATACATGTGGGTCATACCTTTGGATACTTCAGCTTCAGAGATTTGTGCATCTCCCGAAAACGACTGTATCTTCTGAACACCGTCCACGTTTCATCCAAAACAGTGATCTGAACACAGACACAAAACCCCAAGAGGTTTTTTTTTTTTTTTTTTTTACAGGAGGTGGCCAGATGGTCAATTTAATCATTCTTACAGATAATGCGGTGATTGTGATTGTATGAAATGCAGACGAACCTTGACTTCAAACTCGAAGTGTTCATCTTTTCCCTGACCACAAAGGACGTAACGGGGAATACTGATCTTGACTGGATCTTTAAGACTCTCTGGACTCGGATCCAGAGGAATTGACACCAGCCGCTGAGGAAAGACGGGCACTGACGGTCAGAAAGCATCCTCAACTGAAGTGTTAATGAAATAAAATTACCTAAATATACAAGACAGTACCTCATATTTCAGTTTGCGTTGATCAATGCGTTTTTTATCGTTGTCCTGAGAGATTAAAACACATTTCATTAGGTTCATAAAATAATTAACAAAACTTTAACAATCTCAATGACTAGTAGCTGATTTCAGAGAACAAGCAAGCACTTGTTTGTCATTTCCCATAAGTGAGGTAGAACAAAAAAAACAGTTTCATTGCAGGAACAGGTGAAATGCATCTATGCAAGACATCGGTGGGCAGGCTGCATGCTCCCAAAGTAGTAAACCACAGGAAAGACCCAATCTACTGATATCAGAGATTGTGAGCGGTATGCAAATTAAGGCTGGATCATGCAAATCACCGTCCACTCAGCTGGTGCTGATTGGCTGAGGCCTGTGCTTACCTCATCTGTCAATCTCACAGAGCTACCCTCACTATCCTGCTCCTCCTCCTGCAGAGTTAAACAACTTTGTTGATGCCAAAAACAACTCTGTGGGTTTTAATGCGTTTCTTGTGCATGACGAGGGTAAAATTAAACCATTTTTCTCCTCTTTTGCAAGCCCACACCGAACCTGTGCTTGCACACAAATCTCACAGAGAACAGTTTGGCTAATTCATTTGTGCTTTCGGCTAAAATCAGCACAGAAACAGCCCAAAAATAAGTGAATAAAAATGTATAGATTCTGTTTGGGCCTGCTTTTTTCAGTTTCACAAATGTACAAATAGTTGGCATCCAAACCAAAAAGAAAAGCAATTGTGCAACAGCATGTATATTTTATAATAGAATAATGATAGTAAGAACATGATGTTTTGGTCTTCAGTTTAAAGACAACATGAAACAACATATTTCACTTCTGTGCGGTAAAGTATTCTTGAGCGAGACAGAATATTCTGTAGAAAAGAATACAATTTTATTTGTTATAATAGTTTATTATTGGTTAATATTTTTCTCTGGTTATGTTGCCTTAGTTACATAGGCCCCAAAAAAATTGCTAGATTTTCTGAAGAAAACAGTTGTAAATAAATAAGTAAAAATAAAAAAAAAATGTTGTCTTTAAAGTGCCAGTCTGTCTGTTACAGTTTAAATGAGTGAGTGTGTTAGCTGTAGATTTATACCTGCAGTGAATCTGAAGACAGTGAGAGTGTGTTGTTATTCTCTCTATTCCACAGGTTCAGTTTCTGCAGCCTGCGCTGCACCTCTTCTTCAATATACACGTTAATCCTGAGAGGTAAACGGCCAGTTCAGCCACAAATGAAATTACTTACTGACAAAATCACAACCAAGCAGTAAGTCTTTACTACACACTGCTTGTTTGAGACCGTTAAGCAGCAATAAAAGGCAGCAGTGGTGCGTGTACCTCTCGTCTCCTATAGACAGGACAGTCGGGAGGGTCTGTATGGGGCTGACGGGTGACTGGTTCACATTGTTTTTTTCTTCCCCGCTCACACTGAGACTCCGCACGCTTCCTTCACTCTCACTGATCCTCTGCTTCAGCTCCGCGATCTCTCGCTCCATCCTGAGAAACACCCAGAACAAAATCATAAAGCAAAGACACAGCAGAGCGTCTCTAGGTTTATCACATTGGATTCCAGACAACCCCTGGAAGGGGTATCTAGAGTCCATAAAAAATTAGAGATTTTATTTATTTATTTTAGGGCTGTTAAAATTCATCTGTGCACTTAAGATTTTAATGAAATATAGTGTGTGAAACAATTATATTTTTACGTTCACATTCACTTTAATTTAATAGTATTTCATTATGCTTTCTAAAGACTGGTTAAGATTAAGACATTAATTATTCAAAATGATTAATGCATTATTTAAATTATTTTATATAAAATTTTTCTCATAATTTGTTTTTCTAAAGTAAAAATCTTTGAGAAGAATGTAAGTGTCAATCTCAGATACACTAAATAAAAAGTAAATATTTTCCAGATAATCTTTTAACAATTTGTATTAATATAATGACAATGTAAAAATCCAATTGTTTAATTTTGGAAACAATTATTTGTCTATAATATTACTATTAATTAATTTTATTATGTTCTTATACTTGCATATTATTGAGCTGCATTTTAGAGGGCAATATCATGTTTCAATTTGTTTTGACGCTTACAGGTATTAATAATATCACTATTAATTAATTTTACTATATTCTCATATTGTCTGGGTGCATTTCTAAGGTGCAATACCATGCAATACATACATAAGACTTATGTTTTGTGAGTGGTCTGGCATGGAAATATTCCTAATGAAATTAATATAAAGTTTTTACCATACCTTAATCATTGTCTCAAACAGTATAAATATGTATTTTTACATAACAATATACAGCTGTCTTTATTTTTATCAAAAGGGTCCCCTCTCAAGCTGTGCTAGTGTACTTCTAAAAAAACAACTACACACCTGTCCTGGTCCAGGTCTTGTGTTCCTGTAAACCTGGAAGTGCTCTGTCCTAGAGCGGACTGTGACCTCTTTCGGGGCCCTTCGGCGTCCGGCTCCAGACTGAGGCTCCTGCGGTAAGTGGAGTGTCTCCTCTCCAAGCGCGCGACCGCCTGCTCCAGAACCTCCCGCTGCTGTTTCTCCTTCCACTCCAGAATCTCCTTCTCCTTCCTGCGGACCTTCTCCTCCTGACGGGCCACGTTTGCTGTGAACTCGTACGACTGCTGGAGCTGCTGCAACTGCTCTGCGCTCGCGCTGTACTGAGACAAACGCTCCTCCTTCTCCTCCAGCTCCTTCTCTACCTGCAGAGAAAAACAGAGAGCAAAGAAAGATAAAGATGGATAAAAGCGAGATAAATAAGTATTTGTGAGATGCCACTACCAATACAAGTTTGCAGCTTATTCAGGTCAAGTGCCGCCCACTTAGACAGGAAGAGATCATCTGATTGATCAGAGTTTTACCTGATATAGAGTCTCATCCAGCTCTTTGTCCATAGCTTCTGGACTTCTGTCCAAACCAGGAGACCCTGTTCCTCCTCTAACTCTCTCCAGTAGCTCAGTGGCTCTTTGCCGCTCCTCTGAGACAGCGGGGAGGTGTTTCTCACAGAGAGATTGGAGCTGTCTCTCTTTAAACTGCAGCCTGTGCTCGGCCTGCTGGATCAGAACCTCCTCCTGTCCCAGACAGGACACGTCCTGAACGCCACGCTCCATCATATCACAGACCTGCAAGGACGAGAAGAGTGAATCACCAGAGTCTTGATTCAATTTGATTAGATTTTTTTTTATTCTCATGTTGATTCAATTACGATTCTATTACAATGTCCATTTTGCTCACATTTGAAAGAAGTTCTCTCTCTGCTGATGCTTTAAATTATTTAGTTTTTCTAATTCACTAATTCAAACCGGCAATTTGTCTTATGGAACTATTCATTAAAAGAACCGATTCCTAAGAGTCATTTGTTTCAGTAATCAGCCTATATTGGTCCCGATGGATGTTATAGACAGAGGCGGACAGTAACTAAGTACATTTACTTGAGTATTGTACTTAAGTACACTTTTAGAGTATCTGTACTTTACTTGAGTATTATTTTTTCTGGGAACTTATGAGTTTAACTTCACTACATTTGAAAGACAAATATTGTACTTTTCACTCCACTACATTTCTATCAAGGTCCTCGAAGTAGAAAGTCGTTAGCAGCTTTGAAAGTCAGTGGGTGATTTCTTTCTTCTCTAAAAACTATTTTTTTCAGACAGTTTATCAGTAATCACTCTTGGGGCTACATGAAGAGCTTTCCCAGCATTTTTTGAACACTGCCCAGTTCCAAATATGATATTTATTTATAACAATTCAATAATAAGAAGTTAATATTGTGGTTTATATTAGACACAATATTGTCTGATTTTGCTAAATTGTGTACGTGAAAATATTACCTATAAAGCCACAGAAGAACTGTTGTGCGTCTCCTAATAAAACACAATAGGTGTTGGACTTGAAGCAGCACTGCACAGACTGTTCTGTGTATGATATCAAAGTACTGCAAGAGCGATTAGACAGCATTTTTAAAATCTTGCTGTTTTGATTTTTTGTTAAAGCAGTGTTGCTGTTGTAAAAGTTATACAGCTACAGTTGTGTTGCTGGGTTTTAAAGCAGGTTTGATTTTTCTTTCTTTCTTATCACTCTGTATTTACAGCAATTTCACTGTCCACTCTGTTCAAATGTAATTGAATGGCTACATAGATGTGTGCACACACTGTCAGAGCTGTGAGATCACTACCATCCTGCTTTTGTGGGGGTGGGTAGGGTGTTAATTTTTCCCCCCATAGATTTTTAACATTCTAAAAGCTCTTTATTCCAAAGATACTACAAGCTAGTCAGTGTATTCAGTAGGTGTAATGTATTGTAAGTTGCTTCAGAAGTATTGCAAGTATTACATACAACAATAAAACAGTGCATTGACATAAAAAAGGAAATTTACTTTTGCTACTTAAGTACTTTTAAAAGCAAGTACTTCTGAACTTTTACTTGAGTAAAAATCTGTCTTTACAACTTTTACTTGTAATGGAGTAATATCTGACCAGCAGTATCTGTACTTTCACTCAAGTAATGGAGTTGAGTACTTTGTCCGCCTCTGGTTATAGATTTACTAAAAAGAACCATTAAAAAAAAAAAAAATTTGCTCATGAATTAACCTACACAGGCCTTGCTGCATTATGGTTGGATTAACTAAAAAGAATAGTATCAAAAGAGTTTTGTTCATGTATTGGACTACACAGGTTGTGCTGCATAATTTTTTGATTCACTACAAAGAATCATCTCAAAAGAGTAATTTGTCTGTGAATCAGACTACACTGGTCCTGTTGCATGTAACAGATTCACTAAAAAGATTCATCTCAAAAGAGTCAGTTGTTTGTGAATCAGACTACACTGGTCCTGTTGCATGTAACAGATTCACTAAAAAGATTCATCTCAAAAGAGTCAGTTGTTTGTGAATCAACCTACACTGGTCCTGTTGTATGTTACAAATTCACTAAAAAGAATCATCTCAAAAGAGTCATTTGTCTGTGAATCAGACTACACTGATCCTGTTGTATGTTACAAATTCACTAAAATAATCATCTCAAAAGAGTCAGTTTTTTGTGAATCAGACTACACTGATCCTGTTGTATGTAACAGATTCACTAAAAAGAATCATCTCAAAAGAGTCAGTATGTTACAAATTCACTAAAATAATCATCTCAAAAGAGTCAGTTTTTTGTGAATCAGACTACACTGATCCTGTTGTATGTTACAGATTCACTAAAAAGAATCATCTCAAAAGAGTCAGTTGTTTGTGAATCAGACTATGTTGTATGTTACAGATTCACTAAAAAGAATCATCTCAAAAGAGTCAGTTGTTTGTGAATCAGACTACACTGGTCCTGTTGTATGTTACAGATTCACTAAAAAGAACCTGTTTAAGAGAGTCATTTGTTGGTGAATTGGCCTACACAGGTAGCGCTGCATTATGTTTTGAGTCACTAAAAAGAATCATCTCAAAAGATTGTTACTTCGAACTTAAATTTAAATATTAATTTAAAAATGAACAAAATGGTATTTAAGTGTCGTAAATGTGCCACACTCTTATCACAATCATTAAAAATAAAACAAACAATGAAAACCTCCCCACATCAGTTTTCCTCTTGTTTGAGTGTGCTTTTGAAATAAGGACACCTGTACCTGTCTCTGTTTGTCCTTGTGTGTGTGCAGCAGCAGGCCGAGTGACGTGCGTTCATTGGCCACCTCCTGTTCCAGCCGGTCCTTCTGCTGGATCAGTGACTCCTCCAGCAAACTCAGCTCCTCCACCTGCATCTGTTTGAAATGTTCATACTGTGCCTGCGCGCTCCTCCGGGCCTCCTCCCCGCCCTCCTCCTCTCCATCGATCCGCGCCTCCTTCGCTCTGAGCAGCTCCTCCCTGAGCTCGGTGAGTGTCTGTCTCTCCTCTTCCAGTCGGCGCGCTTCATCCGGCGTGAGCAGGGCGGCCGCCTCCTCACTGCGCTCCCTCAGCTGCTCCTCTAGACGCCCAACCAGACTCAGCTGCTCCTTCTCTCGCTCCTCCAGACGCCTGGAAGTTATTATTGTGAAATATTGTTAAATAACTGATCTCGGTTTGAATATATTGTAAAATGTCATTTATTCCTGTGATGTTAAAGCTGAATTTTCAGCATCATTACTCCAGTCTTCAGTGTCACATGATCCTTCAGAAATCATTCTAATATGCTGATTTGCTGCTCAAGAAACATTTCTTATTATCAGTGTTCATATTTTCCACCTGTGTTCCAGCTTGAGTTTGATGGCCTGCTCCGCGCGCTCTCGTTTGAGCCGCTCCAGCTCACGAAGGAGCTCGGTTTGTTCTGCTCGATCTCGCTGGACCTGAGCCTTTTCATCCTCCTCCAGATCCTCCTCCTGCACTTCCACCTCCTCCAGCTTCTGCTTCGGCTGCAGTCTCCTCTGCTTCTGCTGTTCCTGTTCCTTCTGCTCTCTGTGTCTCTCCTCCTGAACACAACAGACATTAGCATATAAAAAAAGCCTCTGAAGTGCAAAAATCGATTTTAAAGTTTACAATATTTAAAATTTTGGCTCTTGGCTGGAGACAAAAACTAACCCTATAAAAAACAAATGAGTTTTGCAGCCATGTAGAGGGGAAAAAAACTGAACAATTCCAAAAATTGACAACCATAAAACGGCCTACTTCCTGATCAGCAGTCTGACCTGAAATCTCTCTTTCTCAGCGATCAAGTCTCGGAGGCGGCCCTCGATGTCCTGACTGCGTCTGCGCAGGCTCTCCTCCTGTCTGCGGATGCACAGCTGCACCTGCTCAGACTCCTTCCGCTGAGACTCCACCTCCTGCTGCATGCGCTCAAGCTCCGCCTTCTCACACTTCTGCTTTTCCTCCATCTCTTTTATCAGCCGCCTGGACCAGCAACAAAACAAAGGAAAAGAATTCTGATTAGGCCCAAAATTAATTAATTTGACATTATTTTATATAAAAGAATATATATTATTAGATAATTATTATTTATTATATAATAGTGATTACAAATACAATTATTTTACAAATAACTTGTATATAAAAAATATAATTGTAATATAATTATTATAATTTACAAAAATGATTCATAGTTTTATTATTGTAATTAAGTTACAAATTTACGCAGCTCGCCGTTTTGTTTGCAATTTTGTTTATTTGCCTAAGCTGATTTGGATAAAATCCCAAATTACATGTAAATAAGTGGATAGGACTGCTTTATGTAAATTACATATTTCGCTGAAGTATTTTGCGTATATTAATGTTTTATAAGTCACATGACACACCTTTTATTTTCCAGTTTTTCCAGTTCTTCTCTTTGCTGCCTTTCAAACTCTAGTCTGGAACATATAAGACACAATTAGTTTACACCCTTAAAACACACACACACACACACAAACCACAGCAAACTCACAATAGCACATGGGATGAGGGTCTGCATTTTTATGAGCACTGAGCGGTCACATTGCATGCGCTGCAACTATAAGCACGTGCTGCAGAATACACAACTTTAAATAAAAGAGATGGAAACACACAGTCAACTAAAGTGTTAGGATGATGATGATGAAGTGCTTCTCACAAGCATGATGAACAAAAAATGGAGAGACTGAACTGAACCCACAAATACTGACATTAATATGTATATAAAAACACAACAGTTAACATGAGAACACTAGTTGTGCTTTGGTTCTACCTGAGAAAGATGGGACCCTTTTCAGTGAAGAGACTGCCATGAAGAAGTTCACAAAGAGGAAACGTTACCAAATACTGCTGCACAAATCCAGACTATTAGTCTGAATTAATTTTATCTAAGGATAATTGAAAAAAATAAATGACTGAATTTTTGTGAACAACTCCTTAAAATAAAATAATATAATAAAAATAAAAAATAAAATTTCAATGTTTGGTGTTCATTTATGATATGTAGTTGGTGTAGTAAGTCATTGCCCAGGATCATGATCAGTCATTTTAGGGTTTTACAGGCCAATCAGTTTCCACATGCGTGATCGCAGATCCAAACCTCACCAACAAAAATAACAATAAAACCATCATAAAACTAATTTTTACTGTGCATTCTTCTATTAATGTGACAATGCAAAAAGTCAACATGCATTCTGTTGTTGTTTAGGGATGCATCGATAAAAAAAATAATAATAAAAAAAACTATAGCCAATACCCTAAATCTGTTTGGTTCAACCTGTTTTTTTTTGTTTTGGTAAACTGGTGTTTTCACTAGAGCAACCTAGTCCAACCTGAAAGTATTTATGCTCAAATTTTGGCATTAAAATATTACAATGTAAAGCAAAAATGTGTTCAATACTCTTGAGACCGGTCACAGAAAAAACATTGTTGAACTTGTAAAAAATAATATTATTTTCATCCAATAATGACTTAAACCATGGGAATTTATTTACATTAAACAAACTCAAGTACACTAACATTCAAAAGTTTGAGGCCAGTAAGATTATTTTAACATTTTAAATAAATATCTTCTGCTCACCAAGGCTGCATTTATTTGATCAAAAATACAATAAAAACTGTACTATTGTCAAATATTATTTCCATTTAAAATAGCTGTTTTCAATTTGAATATATTTTAAAATGTAATATATTCCAGTGATACAAAGCTGAATTTTCAGCATCATTACTCCAGTCTTCAGTGTCACATGATCCTTCAGAAATCATTCTAATGTGCTGATTTGCTGCTCAAGAAACATTTCTTCTTATCAATCTTTTTCAAGATTTTGTGATGAACAGAAAGTTAAAAAGAACAGCATTTATTTGAAATAAATCTTTTGTAACATTATAAATGTCTTTACTGTCACTTTTGATCATTTTAATGCATTCTTGCTGAACAAAAATATTTATCCCTTAAAAAACTCTAACTGACTTCAAACATTTAAAGATAGTGTAATATACCAAATTTCATGATGATCAGCCATTCAACTGAAACTATTGGCTGTTGTTGGTGGTCATTGTTGTATATTTGTCCAATTCATAATTTTAGGAAACCACTATATACATGCTTTATCTTCCATTAGTCAGTACCAGAATGGTAACTGATTTATCATGCATCCCTATTGGATCACTGATGATCTGGCAAGCTGTTTTAATGCACTGGGCATCAGCAGTACCAGCAATGGAGCCGGAGGGCATGAAGAGAGAGGAGGATGGAGAGAGGAGGGAAGAGAAGGCTCATGTGAAGGAAGAGAGGGAGGAGGGCTGAGGAAGAGGCGGCGGCGTGGGGAGGAAGATGCCACTCGCTCTGTTGCACACGCACTCCCACACACGTGGAGGCTTACCCAGGGTTATACAGCATGACTGTGGAGAGGTTTTCACAGGATTTGGACAGATCAGACATGGATAAGCTCAGGCTGGTGAGGAGGCCGCTCTGGAGAACCGGAAGAGCAGATATATTAACAAACGTGTGTGTGAGATGCTGAAGTTTTGTGTGTGAATTCCTCTCACCTTTCTCTTTTCTCGAAGTTTAGCCGCCTCTTTAGGATGATTGAATCTGAACATATTGGTTCTGCCGAGGAGAATGACAGCACCTGAGAAACACAAATGTACAAATAAATCTACAGTTTAATAAATGGGAAACATCAGCTTTGCATAAAACTGCATTCATATAGCTTATTTAATCAAAAATGAAATTCTTTGTAGAAAGGTGTATGTGTGACCTTGGTTGAGCTGGCAGGGCTCAGTGATCTGAACTCCATTGACTGAACATTGAGCGTCATTCAGAGGAATAAGAGTGACCGTTCCATTCTGATTCTCTATCAGACAGTGCTCACTTTCCAGACCCAAACCATGAAGAACTGCAAAGAGAGAGACAGCAAATATCTTTATGATTGACAGTACTGGCAAAATCTGGGTTGGGGTTAGGCAAAGATCTGAATTTCAATTCAACTCCAGTTGGAAATCTAAATTGAAATTGAACTGAAAATGGCAATCCAAAAGAATTTGAATTAAGAAACAAACAGGATACAGCATCTTGGATGGCCTGAGGGTGAGGACATTAACAGCAAATTTTCATTTTTGGGTGAACTATCCATTTAAGGGCAGGATTTCAATTGAATTTTTTTTTTTAAATGCATAAAACTGAAGCATTATTTTTGATTACATTTTTTAGTATCAATTACCCATAAATGCATCATCATACACAGGATGTTCCACTGATATTTGAATTGTAATTACAGTTAGAGGAATTTATCTTAAAATTGCAATTCAGAGATACCCATTTTGTGAGAAAACATAATTACATGATTAATTCTGATTATTTATAGAATTTTTTCCTCATCTGATCTGACATATTTAACTAAACTACCAGTAAAATAATTAACACTAACATTAAAACAGCACAACTAAATGTCCACATTTTCAAAAACATGAAATCATATCACATTATATAGATTTAATTAATATAGATCATTCTAGAAAACATATGGTGCATAAATTAAGACAGATTTTCATCGTGGCATTTCAAATGCTTATTATTAATATCATGTTTGTGTGCTGTCTCTGAATCAAATAATAACTAAAGAGATGGAGAGATAGTTCTGTCATTGAAGACTGTTAAACTCACTGATGTCCTGTTCATTAGTGGCATCGTCACGGCCAACGTATGTCCTTCCCTCCTGCAAACACACACAAACCCTGTAAATTCATATAATACAATCACATGAAATAAACAACATAATAAAGAAAAACTAATTCATTCGGTTGTAGCGGCGTCTTCATCTTCACTAGCCAATACCCTAAATCTGTTTGGTTCAACCTGTTTTTTTTTGTTTTGGTAAACTGGTGTTTTCACTAGAGCAACCTAGTCCAACCTGAAAGTATTTATGCTCAAATTTTGGCATTAAAATATTACAATGTAAAGCAAAAATGTGTTCAATACTCTTGAGACCGGTCACAGAAAAAACATTGTTGAACTTGTAAAAAATAATATTATTTTCATCCAATAATGACTTAAACCATGGGAATTTATTTACATTAAACAAACTCAAGTACACTAACATTCAAAAGTTTGAGGCCAGTAAGATTATTTTAACATTTTAAATAAATATCTTCTGCTCACCAAGGCTGCATTTATTTGATCAAAAATACAATAAAAACTGTACTATTGTCAAATATTATTTCCATTTAAAATAGCTGTTTTCAATTTGAATATATTTTAAAATGTAATATATTCCAGTGATACAAAGCTGAATTTTCAGCATCATTACTCCAGTCTTCAGTGTCACATGATCCTTCAGAAATCATTCTAATGTGCTGATTTGCTGCTCAAGAAACATTTCTTCTTATCAATCTTTTTCAAGATTTTGTGATGAACAGAAAGTTAAAAAGAACAGCATTTATTTGAAATAAATCTTTTGTAACATTATAAATGTCTTTACTGTCACTTTTGATCATTTTAATGCATTCTTGCTGAACAAAAATATTTATCCCTTAAAAAACTCTAACTGACTTCAAACATTTAAAGATAGTGTAATATACCAAATTTCATGATGATCAGCCATTCAACTGAAACTATTGGCTGTTGTTGGTGGTCATTGTTGTATATTTGTCCAATTCATAATTTTAGGAAACCACTATATACATGCTTTATCTTCCATTAGTCAGTACCAGAATGGTAACTGATTTATCATGCATCCCTATTGGATCACTGATGATCTGGCAAGCTGTTTTAATGCACTGGGCATCAGCAGTACCAGCAATGGAGCCGGAGGGCATGAAGAGAGAGGAGGATGGAGAGAGGAGGGAAGAGAAGGCTCATGTGAAGGAAGAGAGGGAGGAGGGCTGAGGAAGAGGCGGCGGCGTGGGGAGGAAGATGCCACTCGCTCTGTTGCACACGCACTCCCACACACGTGGAGGCTTACCCAGGGTTATACAGCATGACTGTGGAGAGGTTTTCACAGGATTTGGACAGATCAGACATGGATAAGCTCAGGCTGGTGAGGAGGCCGCTCTGGAGAACCGGAAGAGCAGATATATTAACAAACGTGTGTGTGAGATGCTGAAGTTTTGTGTGTGAATTCCTCTCACCTTTCTCTTTTCTCGAAGTTTAGCCGCCTCTTTAGGATGATTGAATCTGAACATATTGGTTCTGCCGAGGAGAATGACAGCACCTGAGAAACACAAATGCACAAATAAATCTACCGTTTAATAAATGAGAAACATCAGCTTTGCATAAAACTGCATTCATATAGCTTATTTAATCAAAAATGAAATTCTTTGTAGAAAGGTGTATGTGTGACCTTGGTTGAGCTGGCAGGGCTCAGTGATCTGAACTCCATTGACTGAACATTGAGCGTCATTCAGAGGAATAAGAGTGACCGTTCCATTCTGATTCTCTATCAGACAGTGCTCACTTTCCAGACCCAAACCATGAAGAACTGCAAAGAGAGAGACAGCAAATATCTTTATGATTGACAGTACTGGCAAAATCTGGGTTGGGGTTAGGCAAAGATCTGAATTTCAATTCAACTCCAGTTGGAAATCTAAATTGAAATTGAACTGAAAATGGCAATCCAAAAGAATTTGAATTAAGAAACAAACAGGATACAGCATCTTGGATGGCCTGAGGGTGAGGACATTAACAGCAAATTTTCATTTTTGGGTGAACTATCCATTTAAGGGCAGGATTTCAATTGAATTTTTTTTTTTAAATGCATAAAACTGAAGCATTATTTTTGATTACATTTTTTAGTATCAATTACCCATAAATGCATCATCATACACAGGATGTTCCACTGATATTTGAATTGTAATTACAGTTAGAGGAATTTATCTTAAAATTGCAAATCAGAGATACCCATTTTGTGAGAAAACATAATTACATGATTAATTCTGATTATTTATAGAATTTTTTCCTCATCTGATCTGACATATTTAACTAAACTACCAGTAAAATAATTAACACTAACATTAAAACAGCACAACTAAATGTCCACATTTTCAAAAACATGAAATCATATCACATTATATAGATTTAATTAATATAGATCATTCTAGAAAACATATGGTGCATAAATTAAGACAGATTTTCATCGTGGCATTTCAAATGCTTATTATTAATATCATGTTTGTGTGCTGTCTCTGAATCAAATAATAACTAAAGAGATGGAGAGATAGTTCTGTCATTGAAGACTGTTAAACTCACTGATGTCCTGTTCATTAGTGGCATCGTCACGGCCAACGTATGTCCTTCCCTCCTGCAAACACACACAAACCCTGTAAATTCATATAATACAATCACATGAAATAAACAACATAATAAAGAAAAACTAATTCATTCGGTTGTAGCGGCGTCTTCATCTTCACCACTCATACTGTAATGATCACTGCCCGATGTTCATTACCTTTAAGTGATAGAGAATGATGCCGGTGCTGAGCAGATCATCATCAATCCCGATGAGATGAGGCAGCTCTGAGTCCAGGATCACTCCGATTCCCTCCTTCCTCAGAGCCAGAGTTTCCTCCTGCTCGAAACACACACTCAGTGCCTGGCTCAGCGAACGAGGCCATAAAAATAAGATGCTGGACTGAAAGATAGCGACAAACCTTCAGGATGTTCTGCGTTTCATTCCATTTGTTCGTCCATTCCTTGGTCAGCTCCAACACCTGCGACAGAAAAACATGCACATGACTGTGTTATTTCATATCCTGCCATAACTAACATTTGAATTCATCACTGGCATTTCGCACAGCATTTATTAGCAAAAATTTGGCAAACAAATCCCTGCTGTTTAGCACATTATGAGCTTCAGTGTGTGAAAATGAATAGCTTTAGAAACTGCTTATTCAGTGCGACTGCGTCAGCTTGGAGGAGTGTACAAGTGCTGTTGTTATGTAATTATGAAAGGGTGCATGTTACCATAGCTTCATTATGGTGCAGTTCCTCCTCCATACTTAACGCTGTGGGGGAATCGAGCAGCGCTATCTGAAAATGAGACAAAATATAACAGCCAAGTCAGGTCACCTTTATTTATAAAGCGCTTTATACACTATAGATTGCTTCAAAGCAGCTTCATAGTAATAAACAGGAAAAAAACAGAATCAATTATGCAAACTTCTTCAAATATGAAACTAAAGCCCCGTTCACACCAAAAACGATAACTACAAAGATAACGATATTAGCGTCCACTAGAGGAATTTATCTTAAAATTGCAAATCAGAGATACCCATTTTGTGAGAAAACATAATTACATGATTAATTCTGATTATTTATAGAATTTTTTCCTCATCTGATCTGACATATTTAACTAAACTACCAGTAAAATAATTAACACTAACATTAAAACAGCACAACTAAATGTCCACATTTTCAAAAACATGAAATCATATCACATTATATAGATTTAATTAATATAGATCATTCTAGAAAACATATGGTGCATAAATTAAGACAGATTTTCATCGTGGCATTTCAAATGCTTATTATTAATATCATGTTTGTGTGCTGTCTCTGAATCAAATAATAACTAAAGAGATGGAGAGATAGTTCTGTCATTGAAGACTGTTAAACTCACTGATGTCCTGTTCATTAGTGGCATCGTCACGGCCAACGTATGTCCTTCCCTCCTGCAAACACACACAAACCCTGTAAATTCATATAATACAATCACATGAAATAAACAACATAATAAAGAAAAACTAATTCATTCGGTTGTAGCGGCGTCTTCATCTTCACCACTCATACTGTAATGATCACTGCCCGATGTTCATTACCTTTAAGTGATAGAGAATGATGCCGGTGCTGAGCAGATCATCATCAATCCCGATGAGATGAGGCAGCTCTGAGTCCAGGATCACTCCGATTCCCTCCTTCCTCAGAGCCAGAGTTTCCTCCTGCTCGAAACACACACTCAGTGCCTGGCTCAGCGAACGAGGCCATAAAAATAAGATGCTGGACTGAAAGATAGCGACAAACCTTCAGGATGTTCTGCGTTTCATTCCATTTGTTCGTCCATTCCTTGGTCAGCTCCAACACCTGCGACAGAAAAACATGCACATGACTGTGTTATTTCATATCCTGCCATAACTAACATTTGAATTCATCACTGGCATTTCGCACAGCATTTATTAGCAAAAATTTGGCAAACAAATCCCTGCTGTTTAGCACATTATGAGCTTCAGTGTGTGAAAATGAATAGCTTTAGAAACTGCTTATTCAGTGCGACTGCGTCAGCTTGGAGGAGTGTACAAGTGCTGTTGTTATGTAATTATGAAAGGGTGCATGTTACCATAGCTTCATTATGGTGCAGTTCCTCCTCCATACTTAACGCTGTGGGGGAATCGAGCAGCGCTATCTGAAAATGAGACAAAATATAACAGCCAAGTCAGGTCACCTTTATTTATAAAGCGCTTTATACACTATAGATTGCTTCAAAGCAGCTTCATAGTAATAAACAGGAAAAAAACAGAATCAATTATGCAAACTTCTTCAAATATGAAACTAAAGCCCCGTTCACACCAAAAACGATAACTACAAAGATAACTGTAAAGATAACGATATTAGCGGCCACACCAGCGAACGATATCGTCTGTTTATTCTAAGCGCACATGCGTCTGCCGCTTTAAATTCTTGAGCTCGTTACAGCAGGATGGATTCTGATTGGCTGTCAGTGTTTTATCATTCATCAGCTGGAAAAAAATAGTTTTGAAAGTGATCACAACCGTGATATCGTTCCTCTGTATCGTTATAGTTGTGGTGTGAACTATGCTATTCTTTAATATTGAGAACGTTTTTTAGAACTATATCTTTATCTTTATAGTTATCGTTCTTGGTGTGAACGGGGCTTTATTCAATATTAGCTGCTCTAAAAAAAAAAAACTGTGTAGTTTAATTCAATAGTAGTTCATTTCAGTAACTGCGTAAAGTTCATCAATTATGAAACAAGTTCAAAATTCAGCTAGAAACAGCTTGACAGAAGACAATAGTGTGCTTATTCAGCTTAAGTCAGTTCCATATTGATTCTATTCAGTTCAATAACTGTCAATGTTGCAAAATTAATCAATTATAGAACGAATCTGAATCAACAAAGCAGCTCCACAGCTCTAATAGCAAGTGAAAAGATCTATTAAAACTGATACTTAGATAAGAAAAGGAGATCCATCATTAAGACGTAAATAGCTTTAATCTTTTAGGGTAATTAGCAATTGTCAAATTCACGTTCAGACCTGATTTCCCTGCGCGAGCAGCGCTCTCAGCCGAGCGATCTCTGCCCGCAGTTCTCGTATAAGTCTAACGTTGGAATCCTCATTAATCGTGGGTTTGTTGATGATGTTTTTAGCACGATTAGCATAGCGCAGCGTGCTCAGCGTCTCGCCGTAGTTTACGTCCGCAGGCGATATAGCTGTACAAAAATATTTGAGATCTCACATGCATGACAAAAAACTGATTTAATAACTTTAAAGGTGTCGCTAAAAGTTTCACCATCAAGAAAACAAATGGTGTGACAATCAAGTAAAATGTAATAAATGATGTTCCTTTCTTCAAGCCATTGTCTGTGCAAATTACATAAGTGTTATGTAACAACTTAACAGATCCAGCCAAGACATCGAGTGTCACGTGATCCCTCACTCACTAGCGATCATGATGGTCTTTGAGTTTCCTCCCAGACTGTCCTTCAGGAGCCACGTGAGCACTGAGTCTCTGTAAGGAACAAACACTTGCTTCTTCTTCAAATGACTGTTCGCTCCTTCCATTGACAGATCAGCTACAATGACAGAAGGAGCCATCAGAATAACAATTAAAAGAGACAAAATTTTACCCATCTGTACCCAAAAGTTAATGTGAATTTAAGGAAATGAATCAAGACAATCAGAAGTGTGTCAGGGCAAAACAGCGCCTCTCACCTAAGGCGGAGATGACATTGCCCAGAGTGACCAGTGATTTGTTGATATTGCTGCCCTCTTTGAGCCGGACACCCGTGGCCCCTGTGGCATCGGCCCTCTCACTTCCTGCCAGGTCCACCAGGTGAATCTTACTGACTGTCTCACTCGGCATCACAGCATCAAACTTAGCCTGAGAAGAGGGAATAAAAACAAAATGTATGATATTATCCTTCTAACTTTATTTACTAGTAAAGGTATTTAGCATCTTTTGCTGACATCATGGATTTCTCAGCTGGTTCAAGCTCATGCAAATCCACATTCTATGGCAATAACACAAGTGTAGATACCTGTGTGAAGTTGATGGTGAAGATGGCGTGTGAGCGGCTACTAGTGTCGTTCATGCCGGTGCTGGCAGTCGTGCGGTTGATGTTTCCCGCCTCCATCAGCTCCTCCACATCATTATAGTTCTGCACGAGGTGCTTCGACAGGTCTGAAATCAATGAGGAAGCATTTATAAGAACTTACAGCACCTACACATGCAGACACCTTTGAATGCCGCATTCAAGTGTTTTTGCAATATTTACACAATATTTATTTAATGTTTAAATAATATTGACATTTTTACTCAATATGTATGCAATGTTTGCATAATACTGCAATATTCACTCAATATATACGTAATGTTTACTTTGTTACAATATTTAAGAAATGTTTACATAATGTTGTAATATTTACTCAATATTTATGAACTAATTAATGTTACAATATTTACATGTTTACGTAATATTGCAATAATATTTACTGAATGAGTAAATATTGCAAGATTAAGTAAATAATAAGTCAATATTAATTAATATGGCAATATTTACTTAATGTTTACATAATATTGCAATATTTACTGGTACTTAATATTACAATATTTACTCAATATATAAATAATATTGCAATAATTACTCCGTATTGTAATATTTACTCAGTATTTACATAATATTGCAATATTTACCAGTACTTAATATTACAATATTTACTTACTACATTTACTGAATATGTACTTAATATTGCAATATTTACCAGTACTTAATATTACAATATTTACTTACTATATTTACTGAATATGTACTTAATATTGCAATATTTATGTAATATTTACTTAAATGATTCCTTGAAAAAATTAAAGCAACGGTTACTTAATTGAACAATACCAGAAAGCTACATGCCACTGTTTTGATTAATTTACTAATATTTATATTAATGTTTTTTGTTTTTTAATTAGAGGAGTGTTATCCATAACATCTTTGTTTGGCTGTGACACTGAACTTAGTATGAGAATCATAAAATTTCACTAGTATTGTCACTGAGAATGTTTATCTTATGCATTGATTTGCAGAGTTTTGGTTAAGGATTGAAGTCATGTTCTTACCTTCTACATAGGGTCCCTCTTTAGGATGCTCTCTGACTCTGAGGTTATATGTCTCTGCCAGCTTTCTCCTTAACAAGTCCCGCACCCGTTCATTGTAAATCTCCAAGTAGCTGCCAGCATAATCAAAACATGACAGCTTCAGCAGTTTTTAATTTTTTTCTGTGTATGTATAGTATACTGCAACAGATCTTTACTTTGAAAATGTGCATGTGAATAAATATTAATTCTGTGCTACTAGGAGCACCAAAAAGAACTGTAATCTGACGTAAGCAATAAATGTGTGAGTTTGTGATGGGGACTGCTTGAAACTTTTATGCAACTCTGTTTGCTGCCCCTAAAGGTGCAGAAACATGGTGCACACTTCACCATTTGACTATCAGACTTTAGCTATCGAATACTGCAGGATTTTCACATATGACTTCTGAACTCAACTCACCTGACCTCTGTACGGAAAGAGGCTTCATCTCTCCGAGTCATTCCTGAAATTCGGCTGAATAATCCTTCACAGATCCGTGGGATCAGCCCGACGTCACCCTACGGCACAGCAAGTCATGATTCAGAGCCTGTATTCAGCTCAATACCTCTAAAAGCAGTCAAGGCTGATAAATCAACTGCCTGAGAGATTTACTGACATATATTTGAAATGACAAAACAAGCCTCAACCTTGGTTTTGGCAAAAGAAGACACTTGGATTAATAAAAAGGCTTACAGGGATGCCCATCATGGTGTGTGACTTCCCTGATCCAGTCTGGCCGTAAGCAAAGATGCAGGCATTATATCCTTCAAACGCTGCCTTTAACACATCAGTGCCCAGATCCTTGAACACCTGAAATCACACACACATCATGCTTGTGATATTACGGTATTTTTATATGCACCAGTGAAAAGCTGAAAACTGATAGTTAATCATAAAGTCAAGATATGAGCTCAAATGTACTGTTAATGATGGCTGGGCATTTACAATCTCTTTAAGATCAGGATTTGATTTAATCAGCCTCTGGGAAACCAACCATGAATACCAATATTTTAGTTTTCACTATATAACACAACACCCAAGATTGTTATTACGTGTCATCGTTTTGAGTAACAAACCTTTCTGAACACAAACGCTAAGAGGATTAGCTCCTAATGAGATCTGATTACTTTATTATACGTAAACAGTATATTAAAATAAACCCTTTTACAAACATGCTCTAGTTATTATTATCAAATGCTCATAATCTTTTTGAATGATATTGCATTGTGAATAGCATGAAGATATTTATTTGGCTATTAGGTCATGTAATTAAACTAGTTCGGTGATCTTGCAAGTAAGTGCACATTAGGACAAGATTATCTTTATATTCATGCATTAAGCAGATGCTTTTATCCAAAGCGACTTGCATTGCATTAAACATTCTCAGATTTAAATCTTAATAGTACAAATGATGTTAGAATTGATATGTTTGATTCATATCTGTGAATCAGTTTTTACTATTATTATGTATTGTTAATTTGGTGCATTTATTTTTTTTCATTTAATAAAATAAGTGTGGAAAGCATGTTCATATTTCCACTGACCTTCTCCTGTGAGACAAAGCTGGCGTTTTTACAGTCCGAAGAGTCGTAAGAGAAATCATACGTGAAAGTCTTTGTTCTCTCTCTTACAGAGTCTCCAGTCACTCCATCTGGTATCTGATGTAAAAATAGAATTAGCTCAAAATTGATACTTTTTTGAAACTATCATTTAGAGACTTTCAATGCAACATACTTTTAAGTTGGTGATGGTGGTTTTGTTGCCTTCCATTTCGATGATGCATTTGGCAGACAGGTCTTTCTCCCTGTGCCAAAAATCAATAATACATGAATAAAATATATATTTATGCACTTCATCTATTATTCACACACACTGTAAATCCATAGTCCACAGGCATTTACTCTCGAGGGAGACGATTTAATTTAGACCAATCAACAGATCAAACCAGGTGTCCATTTTCGACCTGATGCTTTTATGAGCTGTTTAAGGTGGAAAGCAGATTAAAACCACTAGTTCGTTTTTTTTACGCAATAATTTTTTTATTATTACAAATTAAATTATCAATTAGAGTTAAAGGGGTCATATGATGCGATTTCAAGTTTTCCTTTCTCTTTGGAGTTTCCTTTCTCTTTGGCGGCTCGTTCTAACACGCCCCCACATATCTACCTCACTATGTGCAAATATTAGCATAATGCCGCCCAAATGTGCACGCACAGAAAGAAGGCGTGGTTTCAGTAACCGCAGTTAGTGTTGAAGCAGCATGTCAGGGAGACGCCGTGTATTTCTAAGCGAAAGCAAAAGCACTTTATTTGGCCTTCCAGAAAGTAGATGCATTTAGGAATCTTTAAGATAAAAAGAATGTGTTTTTTGAACATTAAAGCATGTCAACATATTCTGTTACACCAAATAATGATCTTTTAAAAAGCATCATATGACCCCTTTAAAATAGTTAAAATGAAAAATTAATTTTGGATCTCAGTATTAGCATTTTTTTGTCAATTTTATTGAGCACTGCCATATACAATCTGAATCAGACACAGGAATAACCAGAAAATTACTGAATTAAGTAATGATATTTCTGCTCTACTATGACAACAGCACCATGCAGTTAGCCACTCCAGTGAAAATCCTCACACAGCGCGTCTAGGATCAGGAGATGTTTCGGAAAGAATGATTCCCAGAGACATACAGAAGCTACACAAGCTGTATGCTAAATCCACACAGGTTTGTGTGCAATGTGCATTTAGCCCCACAAATTCTCAGTCTTACTTTAAAGCATGTTTATACTTCTTATTGCACTCATGCATGATTTCTTGATGATATTCACATTATTGTAAAACATTCATTAAATTCATTATATGCTGCAAATTAAAGACAAAAATTAACAATATTTATACAAACATTATAATTATTTTATGTATTATTAAATGTATTATTATGAATCATATATTTTTTATTTATTTTTTATTTTAATTGTGATAATAACAAAAATATACTTTTATTATTATTATTATAAATGACAAATATTATGATAATAAATACATGGTCTGGGACAGTCTCAAGACAAAGGGGGCTGAAAATGGAGAGAGAGAAAAAAAGATGAGTCCACTTTCAAGAGAACTTGGGCATTTTTCATCCGGTTCACTTTCGATCGGATTATTTACAATAGAGTCCAGTGTCAGCTCAGGGACCGCCAGGTTCGAATCTGACCTGCGTCGTGACAGCTTTCCAAAGGAAAAAAACCCTCAATAATAATGAATAGAATATTAATACATGCCGAATGTTAATAACGAGAAAAACAGCTCACTAGTTTGATTTTACGTGTATTTAATGTTTGTGTTGTCGTGCCTTTCACTCCGCAGCTGCTGCGACATTATTCACGCCGATGTTTACGTGTTTGTTTATTCGGTGAATTATGTGTTTAAGACGCACTCACCGTCTGTTCATGGGCCGGACCCGCACTGCCACCCGAACCGATGCCATGGCACATCCCTGAGCACCAGAACCACACACACACACTTCAGCAGTCAGTTCTCATAGGTGACTGACACAACTCTGACCGGCTCCGGCTGGTGCGACTGTATCCGCGGAAAACAGCTCAGTGTGTCCGTGAGAGGAGCTGGTGACGCTCGTCTAGTGTTCACTCAACAGTCAGCATGTAAGAAGATTAATTAGTCCGGGACGCTGTTGTTCAGTTCGTATTATTTTCCCGGAGTGATTCTTCACAGCGTCCTGCTCTTTGCTGGCAGTAGGGCGGCATACGGAACACATGGCGGACGCGACGCTGCCACCTGCCGGCCTGGAGTTATCATGGATCATGCCTGGAACAACATCACATGGTCTGATGATATCAATGTAAATCAATTCATTTATATTAGAACAAAACTACCTGGTATAATAACACAAATACGAGGTATCAGCGCATTACCATTACAAAATAATAAAATGTTGTTTTGTTCTCATGCCTGGAACAACATCACATGGTCTGATGATATCAATGTAAATCAATTCATTTATATTAGAACAAAACTACCTGGCAGGGGCGTAGCCATCATTTCAAAAGTGGGGGGGACGGAATGTCTAGTGTTATACCTGTTTTTTCCCTTGTCTAATTGACAGGTTTTATTTTTAATCGTACCTTTTTTGCTTTATATGCTTATTTATATACATCGCTCCATTAAAACCTCAACATGTCGTAAACACAACTCTCCAATAAAAAAGTGCGGGGGACGAATTTACTTTTTATAAAAAGTGGGGGGGACATGTCCCCCGCGTCCCCCGCGTAATCTACGCCCCTGCTACCTGGTATAATAACACAAATACGAGGTATCAGCGCATTACCATTACAAAATAATAAAATGTTGTTTTGTTTTATTGGTAGAATAGCTCATACGTATTAGTACAGAATATATAAATCAATATATAATAATCTAAAAACAAAATAAATAAACATAACATAAACAATGTGACATTTCTCTTAGCAACAGTCTTCTTTTGAATAGCTCTGGATATTTATTTATTTTTAATTTACCTTAATTTTTGCAACATGTCAATTTTTTTAAAGACGTTTTTGGATATTTCTCTTAATTCTCCACATTGAAATAAATAGGCTTTTGTCTATATTGCTATATGCTATTTTAATCTTCTCTGTTCTAGACTATTGTAATTAAGTGTACTTTAGTCTTTACAAGTTTGCATTTAATCCAATAATAACAGCATGCTCTCTTGGTTAGGTCAGTTTACACAGAGACCTTACATTATGGCTAATATCTAGTTAATGTTCAAATTATTTTATACCTTTATGTCTTCACTGACCCCTGACTGATTTATTATTTTATTTTATAACTTTAACTTTAGTTACCGATGGCACATTTTGAGGCATTCAATTATAGCACCTCATGATGAACACAATCAATAAAGAATTAAATACGTATTTATCAGTGCTGTTTATACAAATTAGTTTTCTTTGAAATAAATTGAACATATAAATATAAATATTTGATTAAAAACGTAAATGAAAACTGAAATTAAATAAGTTTAGGTACTAAATTACTAAAACTGAAAAAAAAAAAATAAAGCTAAAAAGAAATACAAAAAAAAAAAATGAAAATGAAAACTGAAAATTCTGAAAATTACAATAAAAAAAATGAATAGATGCTATAAATAGCCTAATACAAAAAAACACTGCAATCTGTAAGATGTATCAATAAGGACAGATAAAAATAATTACATTATCGAATGCTTTTATTATCTAAATTACAGTACAGATAAGACATTTAAATAAATGTATAAGTCAGTTATTTGGTAATGGATCTCTAGATGTTACATCCAGAACAAAAATAAATAAATTGTGACAATATTTAGTGACACACGTTGCTGCTCCCGCTGACCATCAGGAACGATGGTCCTTGGATGCTGACCTGAATCCATTCATGCTGTCCTGTGGCTTTAACCTACAACATTACTGTACAGATCATAATCATATCAGCTCTATTAGTTCTCATTTTTCTTCAGCAGAGCCAGCAGACGCTGTGAACATCAGCTCATACACATAAACTGAGTTATAAGGCAATTCCATTATGAGCCATTAGAGCTAAAGTGCCCTGAAGTTCTTGCTTCAGTTTTTAAAAGTGCCCATTCTCTGATCCTGGATCTTTGTTTCCCACAGTTCATAGCCAGCGTCGCTACAGAGTGAGAGGAGAGGATGACGATGGTGGATCCCACAAAATGTGAGGAGGCCCCCCGAGCCGGCACCTTCATTTATAGTTTATAGTTTAGTTTAATTCTTTCAGAGGAGTCCAGCAGAGGCTCTGTAATGCAGAGAAGACATTTGAGCGACGGGAAGTCTCACATCAGCCTCGGCTGGCATTACTAAGACAGATAATTAGATTTGTAAATTATAGTTCAATCAAAACATTTACATTTTTTGCTCCATTAAGTCTTTATAAAAGAATAGGAGACTAATAGTGTTAGCTGTTTTATCATACTAGATACGTTTGTAAGTTCTGTTATAATGCTACTCTGTGCGGTCGTCACCGGTCTATTAAAACACACAACATATTAAAGCATCTTTGGTGTTTTGGAAATCAAGGGGTTATGAAGTCATTGGCAGGCGACACAATGACACTATGGACACGGTCCGTGTCACTAGTTAAAATTGCTTATTTCTCTGGATTTAAACATTCTTCGAAACATTTGGGATAATGTAAGTACACAAGTCAGCAAAATATATAACACTGTTCTTGTGGTTTTTGGATATTTTAATTTTAAAAATCTTACATATTGTGCCTTTAAGTGTAAAAACAAAAACACCCTGTATATTTCCTGAGATGTGTCATTTCCACTGTCTACCAAGAGATGTCAATGTTAATTCTTTCACTTGATGGTAAGCCAGACTTGCATGCTTGTTAAGCATGTGTGTGTGTGTGTGTGTGTGTGTGTGTGTGTGTGCGTGTGTACAGCAAAGCCTCTAGTTGTTGTTTTTTCTGCCAGATGTTACTGAACATAACTTCATTACTGATAATTTTGCTTTAACTGCACACGCCTCACAGAATAACACAGTTAACATTGTCTAAAGCTTTGTTTTGCAGCACACGTTCTTCCTCCTAAGGACTCTGTTTGTCTCAAGGACCTTAATAAAATGCATGTCACACAACTTATCCATGGTATCTGTCTAATTTGACAGATGAATTTGCACCAAAATACTGTTGCATTTTCTGAATTTGAAAAATTGTTTGTCTTTCCTGTGCACGAGCATGACATTATGCATTTTATTATTTGGTTGTAGCATTGTTTTCCTCCACTGTCCCTGACCCTATCCGAACAGATCTGCCGCACATTTTGAAAACTGTGCGAGTTCAGTCTTCACCAGTTTCATACTTTACTTTCCTGCTTATTTTATATATAAAGCAGTGGTGCTGATATAAAATCTGGTAAACAGCATTACAGATTGATTAGTGGTGGTGTTCTCAGTGTACTGTATGTGGATGATCTGATGTAGATTCCTGTGGAGTTTGTCTTTCTCTCATGTAATGGTTTCTACGGCAGCAAAGCTTTTGATTAGAGATTCCTCGTGGGTGCATCTTTTCTTGTATGGCTGATTGCATTCTGCTTGCCTACAGCTTTTCAGCGTGTGTGTGTGTGTGCGAAAGTGAGAGAATATGTGTGAGCGAGCCAGTGTGCCAATTAATGTTCAAAGAAACACTAGCGAATTCACACAATGGATTGACATTTCATCTTTTCAGATAAGAATTGATATAGTATGAGCTTGAGTGATTGTGTTTGTTTGTGTGTGTGTGTTCTGGTATATATGGTTTATAAGGACACAAATGTGTATAATAACATGAGTATTACAACGTAAACATGGTTTATGAGGACCATTCTTGTGTCCTGGTAAAACATAAGGCTTAAAAAACACTAAATGGTGTTTTTTGAAATTCAAAGATTGCCCGTAGTTTTCTGTGAGGGGTAAGTTTGTACAGTATAAAAACCATTACATATGGAGAATACCCATAAACCACATATGCAAGAATGTGTGAGTGACTTTATGCATTGTTATTGCAGCATTAATTTCTTTCTTTGTGTCTATTCAAATGTGCATTTGATACTTGTTAGGCAATGGAAATAAAATTATAATTTACACTCAATCACAAATACTCAAGCACTCATATATTGCTACACACATACAGTACATATGCAGATCACCATTAAAGGGATAGTTCACCCAAAAATGAAAATACTGTCATTAATTAATCAACCTCATGTCGTTCCAAACCCATAAAACCTTCGTTCATCTTTGGAACACAAATTAAGATATTTTTGATATAATCCTCCTAGAGCTTTCTGACGCTGCATAGACAACAATGCAACTGAAACGTTACCAGGCCTAGTATAAGGACATCATTACAATAGTTTGGCGTACTATTTATACACACTTTCATGAGATCGGGTTAATAGTCCATGTGACATCTGGTTCAACCGTAATGTTATAAAGCTATGAGAATACTTTTTGTGCGTAAAGAAAACAAAAATAATGATTTTATTATTATTGTTATTAATGTATTATTATTTAACAATTTCTTTTCTTCCTGTCAGTCTCCACCGCCATTCACGACAGTACCACATACAGGAACTAACCCTTTTAAGATGTGTTTATTTGCATTGTAATTTGTTTTCTTGACTACTGAAAATTAATTTCCTCATATTCTCATTACTGTGATGCAATTGGGTAGTTTCCATCTGATGTATTTTTTTTTCTAATTTGCACTGGAAAACGTCATATGTGACTATATATTTGTCTAGTTTTCAGTTTTTAAATCATATGATGCAAACTAGAAAAATATATATAGTATCTATCAATACCATATGCATTATACAAATAAGAATGTTGTGTGTTTGGGGGGGGGCTATATTAAAATCAATTGTTATAAAAATTAAAACAACATCACAAAGAAACATTTAATTTGTCTTAATATATATATATTTAAAGGTGTGTATAGTATACATATAATTAATATAAAAATGTATAATTATATATATTCTATTTATATTATATATTTAAATATGATATATATTTAATATACGTGTTTAATATAAATATATTAAAAATAGCCATTGTTTTCTTTAAGTATAATATAGAAAATGGTTGTTTAAATGTTGTACTGTGATGTCATAATGGAGAGAATGGCATCTGTTTTTGCTGTTTCTGTGTCTGAGATGTTTCTAAGATACGGCACGTTCTACCATTTAGTTTGACACTGTTGTCATTGTCAGATGGACAATCCCCCCTCAACACTGTTCAAAGGAACATATTGTCTCAGTGAAATAGGTAACAGATTTCATCTAAACTAAACAAGGAACCCACGCCTTGGGGGAAGTCTAATATTTCCACTCACACTCACACACACCCACAGACACACACACACCCACAGACACACACACACAGACACACACACAGAGATTGACTTCTGCTGGGCGCCTCCTACATAGGTTTACTTTAGTTCAGAGCTCAAAGGGTTAACGTGCTTACATACACACACGCGTATGTATTCTCCAGGCTAGTACACTGTGTGTGTGTGTGTGTGTGTGTGTGGATCCCTCAGCAGAGGCGGTAGTAGCTAGTGCAGATTTGACGCGCGCTCTTCAGTAACGTTACAGCAGCACAGGAAGGAATGGTTACTGTACTTCATTCAGACAGAAGCTCGCGGCAGCAATCAAAGCAGGATGCATTTCACATAAGCGATGCCATTACTGCTCCAGCTGCCGGCGAATATGATATGATGGCGATGTCCTCTGGGGGACAGACTGTGGTCCATTAGTGCGGCTGGATGTCTCGTTAGTGCGCCAGATGTCCAAAAGGACCACTCTCCGAAAGCCCGCACCCGCACACGGAGAGAGTGAAGATCAAGATGAACCTTTTACTCGTTTCTGACCGTACAGACCAGGCACTCTGACCCTGGTCGCTGAGATCGGAGCGTTTTGATCATTATAAAACGATATTCCGGTTTATTTCTAAGTTATCTGGTGTGCTTTCCATCAGCCGGGTGTTTGCTGTTGATGTGTAGCGCGCATCGCTTTGCATGATCTTCTCTCTCTAGCCGAGGAGGGAGATGCAAACGGGGAGAAACTTCTGAACGCCAGCTGTAGACGTCTGTCACCACGTGGACGTGATCGGTGACGGGTTTTTAGACTGACAAGACGAGATGAGCGATGCCATGGATGACTCCGGTATTATCCGCCGGCGGAGGATGCAGGTGAGATGACTTTTTGTGTAAATCAACATCTCAGGAAAATGTTATGGGGTTTCAAATCAAATTCCCTAACTTTCTGTTACGAAACAGGAGGTTGATTTCATACATGTCCTCATATGAGGACACTGGGAGTAAAAGTATGTTTATTAGCATTTTGGGAGACATAACAAATGAATAGGGAAAGAAATTATGTTTCAATATTCTATGAAATATTATATATTATTATGAAAATCTTGTCAAATATTACTCCCATTATTACACTTCTTTTTTCATTACATGTTGCCCCAAAAACACATTAATATGCAAATTAGATTTAGTTTATAGATACATTGTATATAATGAGAAAACCTGTTTATGGCCATTTTACACACATTTTGCAGAAAGAAAAATGGTATATCAAATCATTCTGTTATAACATAGTTGAGAATCATCTTTATACAAAGTTTAGGGGGAAAAAATCCTGAAAACTAAAAATGTATTGGTGATTTAAAAAATCTTTTGTTTTTGCCTATGCATGTTCATTCATGTGTTTATTTTATTTTTTTAATTGAGTCCCGATGTCCTCTACCGAGGACATAGCATAACTTATGAATGAAATATCATTTTAACAATGTAAAGACATGAAAAAAAATCTTTTCTCGGGTCTTAAGAGATTAAAAAGCAAAAAGAATAACTCATTTGGCCCATATGAGTTATTCCTATATTTCAACGAGTAAAATGGAAGTGTGAATGTGAAGTGCACCAAAAAGGCCTGAATCTACTTTCAAGGCTAGGCACAGTGTGAATGCAGTTCTTTTTTTTACTTAGTTCACTTTTTAGTGCACTTAAAATCTGAGTTTGTTCTTCGTAAGTAACTCCTGAATGAAAACTCACTGAACTTTGATTAAAAATAAATAAATAAACTGGCTGGTATTAATCTAATGTGGCTTCTTATTAATCTAGTTTGCACAGTGCAGTTTATTAACACTTAAAAACTTTTCTTAACACTAATTCTTTGCCCAACAGAATGTAAATGTGAAGTGTTATCTAAACCAGATTAGATTTGTTTTCATTGTCAGTTACTCACTAGGTTCCAGCATACACACAGGAGTTCATATTTGCTTTGTGGTTTGGGAGTTATTGTTTTCATCTGGTTTTCATCTCCAGTTCTTGCCCAGAGCAACATTAAAAATTTTTTAAAAAACATAAAAGAGGTTTTGAGTTGCTGTATTATTGTTGGTACAGTGTGGCAACCATCTGCTGTTATATGAAGTCAAAACAAAATGTGTGCGTATTACTTTCACTTCCCCTCTTTCATTGCTGAAAATAAACAAGCCGTTTTCAAGCTCCAGCTGATCTGGGTTTCAGAGCGCTGCTGCACTCCACCCCAGACAGCTAGACATTTTGCTAAAAGGTTTCAGCTCTTTTACTGGAAAATTAGAGAATGTACTTTAGCCAAAAGTGCTGGTCATCAGTTTTAGCTGCTCATACTGACAGTATTTATAATCTGTAACTAAACTTCAGAGCGTAACATTGTGTATTTCATTAATACGCCAAACATTACAATATAGTCCAGTGAAAATGTCTTTACTCAGCATTGTGAAAATGAATGAATAATAAAATGAAATGAGTAATTTCAATGAGGAATAAAGCATTCCTTGATCCCTTTTGCGATAAAAGAGTTCATTGTATTATTAAAACACTGTACCTTTCAAAACTCAAAACTTCCTCCTCAGAGAAAAAAGGGCATTTATTGAAACTAAGCTGTAAAATGGCTTGTTTCTACATATTCTCCTGCAACTTTTGACATTTTAGTGTAATGAACACCTGTTTGGTGTTCAGAACCTGGCCTGTTCAGTCACAGTGTTATTGGCTGTGTGTAGCACCCGACACTCTGCAGATCTTTAAATATGAGTGGTGTGATTTCTTTTTCAAACAAGGTTTCTAATTATTTCAGATTATTTATTTAATTTTAATGCCTTTTTTATGAACGTCAGAGTCTAATTCTAAGTCTAATTCTCTTGAGTCTAAGAACGGGGCAGCTAAAACGATATTAAACTCGAGAGAAAACCTGCAGCTCGTGTTTAAATGCAGCAAAGTGCAGCATCTCATTTCACATGTAAAGAGGACATTTACATAGAAGTCTTAAATGTATGCAGTGTTCTATTCTAAATGTGGGAGGATGGAAATTATAAGGCAGAAATACTAAATTACTTTTAACCAACTGTTTTTGATAAAAAGAATACTAAAATCATAATTGGACCTCAGGGAAAAATAGTATATGGTAATAAATATGAAAATGTAAAAAGTCCTCTTTAGGCTTAATGAAAACATTAACGTAATTTCACTCCCATATTCAGGATGTATACCCCACAAGACACTTATCCAGGTTTGCAGCTCTGCTTTCAGCCTAAAAGCCGTCTGGATCTATGAGATGTGAAGTTGCAATGGCTTTCAGCCTGCGAAGCATCATGGGAGATTAAATGTAGACCACAAATTAGTGGTTGCTTTCAGGGATGCCAGAGAGTTTTGAGCAACTTAAGGCTTTGTTTTAGGGAGCACTTCTGAGAAACCTGTTTCACTTGGGAATTGACCCCTCGGGAATCCTGGGAAGGCAGCTTAACAATTGGATGCAGCTTTATTGTGTAATGGTACATCAAAGCTACATAAAACCCACAGTCAGGTAGAAAACGCTCGGATCGGTGTGTGTGTGTGTGTGTGTGTGTGTGTGTGTACATACAGGACACATAGATTTCACTAGCAACCACTTTGAGTCTTGTAAATGCTTACCGAGGCAGAGGCTTACCGAAACAGATACACACACCTCTTCGACACACATTCAAGTCCATACCATAAAGCTATCAGAGCTAGGGTTGCAAAAAGGTGGAAAATTTCCAGTAAATTTCGGAAACTTTCCAGGATTTTTTTTTTATATTCCAGGGATTTTTGGAAAGTTTCCGGAAATTTACCGGAAATTTTCCACCCCTTTGCAACCCTAATCAGAGCCCACTGCACTGGATGTTGAGGTGGACTTTAGGGAGGGTCTGATCTTTCTGGGACAAACAGAGTTTGCTCTTCAAGCCCCATTAGGAAGTTAATGGCAGCCTTATAGCGTACAGCCTTCGGAAATAAATATCATAGAGTGTAAGTATGTATATATAAAGTATAGGGCTGGGCAATAAAAAATTATCTTGATATTTTTCAGCCTTTTGATGATTTTCAATATCTCTCTCAATATAATGTGATGTTTATGTAAGTGCAAGAAATATAATATAGTAAAATCTAAATGATAAATGCATGTTTTCCACATTGTTTTGTCACTGAATGAAAAGTATATTTGTATTGTATTAATTTCTTTTATATGCATGAATGTAACAAAACAGTAAAAAACAGCAATACCTACATTTACACTACCCTTCAAAAGTCTGTTATCCTCACAAATGCATTTATTTGATCATAAAAATAGTAATATTGTGAAATTATTATTACATTTTAAAAACTAAATTTTCTATTTTAATGAATATTTAACATTTTTAGCAGCCATTACTCTAGTCTTTAGTGTTGCATGATCCTTCAGAAATCATTCTAACATGCTGCTCAAGAAACATTTATTATTATTATCAAGTTGTGCTGCTTAATATTTTTGTGGAAACAATGATTGTAACGGATGTTGAAAAACAGTAGATTATGACTGGTAGTGTATTTTTACTCAAATACAAAAATCTCACAAGCAGACTGGGCCTTTTTTTGAATCATGACTCAAATGAATTATTCTGTTAGAGTTTTCAATCAATTAATCAACAGTGTGAACTGATTCACTCAAATGAATCATACCAGTAATTATGTATCGTTACATTTATATTCTTCCATCACTACAAAACAGCATTAAGTTGACTTAAGGGATCCCATTGATGTAGCTATTTGGCTCTTATTTTAAAAACAAAGCATAAAATATGATCAGAAAGTGTCTCATTTTACCCGTTTTCACTATATATTTTTATATGTAGGTATGTGATATATGTTTTTGCATTATATTCTGGCTGCTAAAAGTTTGAAAAAGTAAGCGATTTAGTAAACGGGTGTATATTTGTGGAGTTATTTCAGGTGAATCTCTCTAGCTGTGTTTTGATTGACAGCCTAGTCTGGCAGTGTGGCGACTCTCTTATTACCCTCATTCCTCTTTTCCGTCCCTCGTTTTATCTCCAGTTGGAAGCACGGGGCTTTCTCTTTTCTGGGCGCAGAGCCCAGTCTGTTTCATTAGTCTCAGTTGTCGGCTGAATGTTATTCATCACCGGTCTGGAAGTTCACAGACTTAATGAGCCCGGTGTTTGTCAATATCATCTTTTGCCATTAGGTCAAGTGCATGCTATGGATATGTTATTTTCTGCATCTTATATTGATTCAGTTTGTAGCCACTCCATTGGACCTGAGAGAAACACAGCCTTGGAAAGGTGGATGCATCCCAATTGCATACTTATTTGGCTCAAGTGTGTACGTACAGCAGTGTTGGGAAGTTATCACATCATAAAATTGACTGGTTTTTGAAATCAGACATTGCATTAGTGTTAGCATCTGTTGCAGTTATGCTAGGTCATTTCAAATCACTGATCAATTGCTGTTCAGTACTGCAGCGGATAACCGGAAGATTACTGGTTTAAAGCTACTAGAGATTGGTGCTGTTTAAATGTGTAGAGTAACCGAGATTGAGTTCAAATATCAAATGTCCCTATAGTAGGGTGACCATACGTGCCATTTTCCCAGGACGCGTCCTGGCCAGGATTTCTATATTGCCTAAAATATCTAGGTTTTGGCTTTGTTTGCGTGTGCAGACCGATAGTGTGTGGTTTGCGTGTGCAGACCGATAGTGTGTGGTTTGCGTGTGCAGACCGAGTATAACATCAAAATACCTTGAGAGCATTTTGACTTGGTCTGCACACGCAAACAAAGCCAAAACCTAGATATTTTAATCAATATAGAAATCCTGGCCAGGATGCGTCCTGGGAAATGGCACATATGGTCACCCTACCTATAGCCTTTGCTAAAGATACTGAGACAGTGGGAGAAGACAGCCTTAGCGTAGATCCCTTTTCAACCCTGACCTTTGACCTAAACATCCAAAAAAGGTACAGAAAACAGTGTTCTAATGAATGAACAATTAAGATATACAGTGGGGGAAAAAAGTATTTAGTCAGCCACCAATTGTGCAAGTTCTCCCACTTAATCAGCACAGCAGAGAATCTCTTTGCTTTTTTTCATCACTGTTCCTAGAATAGAGTTCAAAGAGGAGAACGGAACTACATGAAAATGTAAATGAAGTGCAGCTGCAGAGAAAATAACAGCTTCTTTTTCCTGTTCTCTCACTCCCTGCAGAGACGAGCAGAAAGATGCAAAGAGAATGGCAAAACTTTAAGAGTTTGTCTAAGAGATAATGCCGCACACAGTCTTGAAATGGAAATCAGAGCCCAATTTGGGGTGGTTTTCATTATTTTAAGTCATGTACAGGGTCGGGATTCAGCGAAACTAACCCTGATTATTAATCCTCTGCTATTCCTCACTTGTGATCCTCAGCAGTAGTATTTTGAGGAGTTTTAATGCTAGACAATATCTTTAAATGCCTCTCATGGTAATAGACAACCTCTAAATTATCCACTTTTTTCCTATGTAAAAAATTTATTTTATAGGCAATAAACAATATAGGAAAAAATTTTGGCAGAATTTTTTTTTTTACTTTAAAAAAATAGAGCAAAGGTATTTAAAAATTCAGTGCATGAAAGGCAGATGGGTACCATCTGGTGGAAATAAAGAAAATCATATGTAATACAATGGTGTGAGATGCCTGTATAGAGGAGATATGAGCTATTATTTTAATTGGCAAGAGGACTTACTTTTCACCTGTGCAAAAGCATTAATTCTGTCAAAGCATCCTACAGTCAGAGACTGGAAACTTACTATACTGCCATTTCAATTACCCGTCACAAATTCTAACTCACCTGGAAAATAAAGACAGCTACGCCAGACTGCTTTTCATTGATTAAAGTTAGGCATTCAACACTATCATCCCCTCAAAACTCATAAACACGCTGCATAACCTGAGCCTCCTCACCAGTAGACCTCAACATGTCTACCTTGGAAAGCACTCCTCCAGCACCATCATAATGTACACAGGCACTCCTCAGGGCTGTGTACTCAGCCCTATGCTGTACAGTCTTTTCACGCATGACTGTGTTGCTACCCATCCTAACAACGTCATCATCAAATTCGCAGATGACACCACAGTCACTGGTCTTATTACAAACAATGATGAGACTGCATACCGGAAAGAAAAGTCTGAACTGGTCACATGGTGTGAGGCTAACAATCTCACACTGAACATCTGAAAGACCAAGGAGATGGTTGTGGACATGAGGAGGAGTGAGCGTGTCTATCAGTCTCTACTGATCAGAGATGCTGAGGTTGAGAGAGTTGGCAGCTATAAGTTCCTTGGTGTACACATCTGTGAGGACCTCAAGTGGACAGAGAACACTGTGAAATTAGTAAGGAAGGCCAAGCAAAGAATGTACTTCCTTAGGATACTAAGGAAGTTTGGCATGCCACCACAAATACTCCATAACTTCTACAGATGCACTTTGGAGAGTGTGCTAGCTTGCTGCACTGCTGTGTGGTTTGGCAACAGCACAACACATGACAGAAAGACTACAGAGGGTGATAAAGCTGGCCCGGAAAATCACAGGGACATATCTTCCCTCACTCCAGGACATCTACAATAAAAGGATCTGCAAATGGGCTTGCACCATCATCAAGGACACCACCCATCCATCCACAATTTCTTCACCCTCATTCACACCTCACCTTCTTTCATTACTTTCTTTTTTATGCTATTGTTATATATATATTTTGAATTCTTTCTGGTTTATACTTTACTGTATATTCTATATTTTTTATGTTATTTGTATTGTCCTATTAAGTTATGTTTGTTCCCATTCTACCTTGTCATTCTTGTGAGGAGTAAACAAAGTAAGAATTTCATTGTACTAGTACATATGACAATAAACTTCTTGAATCGTGAATCTATAATAAATCAGGCTAAAAGTCAGGTAGACTAGTATGGACCTAGGATGTCAAGAGGCAAGAATATCAGACTTAGAGGTGAGCTCTTTGAACTTGGGCCAGTAAGAAACCACCTAGCAACCACCTAGAACACTATAGCAACTGCATAGCAATGATGTGGCAACCACCCTCAACTCTAGCGCGTTTTGCACTGCCATCTCTCACATTTCCTTCAGAAGATGTCAAATCTTGTTAAAACGAAAATAGAGGCTGTTTTAAATAAGTGAGACATCCATCCACAGAGGGCTTTGAAGGGTTTAGTCTTTTTTCTCATGTAATGAATTGACCTGCTCTCTAATGCCTTTGCTTCCCCCCCATTGTCTCATTGGCCTCATTTGTCAGCTGCTGCATCCTTTCTATTCATCTTTCGATTTCCTCTGGCTCTTCACTCTATCTATCTATCTATCTATCTATCTATCTGTCTGTCTGTCTGTCTGTCTGTCTAGTTTTTCATCTAATATTTTTATTTTAATTATATTTCAGCTTTATTTCAATTAATGAAGACAGTTTTATTTTTAGTTAACAATAACACTGGGATAAATTTATACTAAATACATTCTGTCAGTTATTGGTTTTCATATCGTACTTGTTTGTTACTGCTTTTATATAAAAAAGATCATTATAACTACAATAATACAGTATAAGTATTATAAGAGTTATTATTATGAGACATAAAGGCTCATATCTTATTGGTCTTTTTTATGGTTATGAATTAAAAAATTAAAGTGTCTATAAAGTGTAGAACACACACACACATCGGCCACATACTATTTGTCCACTTAATCCTCCATTAGTTGCTCAGTGGCGCCAGTCATGCTGGCAGGGATGTCCTTGTCACACAGGATGTCATCAAAGTGAGTCACAGTGGGTGAAGTCATTTCCCCCCGACTGAAGCCCTTAGTGTACCATCACATGCACCAGCATGGCCTCTTTCCCGCTATCTAACATGCATGCTCTCGCTCGCTCTCTCCAGTGACCTTGTTTGTGTAATTGGCCAGTTTAATGTTTTGGGGATTGTTCTCCCCTAAGTGCTGTCCTCCCTCTAAGAGATCTGAAGAGCATTATGGGTCATAATGAATGTCAGCTGGCATAAGATTATTCCAGTTTGGTTTCATCAAGATATTTATGTCCTGAAGCAAACTGGTATTGAGCAGTTATTGATGGTATCATTTTACACTGGGTAATATAGTCACTCAGTCTATCATTTCTCTCTCTCTTTTCCAGAAGGATCTTCCCTTGCCCAGGAAGAGCAGTGGGTAAGTGTAGCAAATCCACTTTACCTGATTTAATTCTGCATTTGTTTGTCCAAATGTTGTCTGTGGACCTTTTTCGGGACTTAGTATAATGTGGTACTGAATAAAATCACTTTTCTCAAACCCAATCTAAAAACAAATAACCCCAGACTTGTCCATTTTTCTCTATGCCTGTCAACATTAAAATTACTTGATGTGGTGAATGAAAGTGACAGACTAAAGTTGGAAATCTGAGACTATTATGTAAGCAGAGGAAAAATGTGCACATTTTTTGATGGCATCACAGATGCAGGGTCAGATTAATATGCTGATGCTATGGTGAAGTAGGGCAATATTGTAGGAGTAATGCAGTAGCTTAAGAGCACACAAAGTTATCCACCTTTTTCTTTTCGTAAAAATGGGCCATTTGTAAATTCTATGGGTCTGGCTTCTGGTCTCATCTGCATCCAGCTAGTTTTAGCTGTACAAAACAGTTCATTTTGCTGCTTGATATTGAAAATTGGTGTGTCTTATCATATTATTTTAATGTATTATTTTATTTATGAACACACTGGTTTGTAGTGCAAACAGTTTTACCGTTTACTGCACGTTGTTATTCTCCTTGTTATTTACCTATAGCGGTTAATGATCCGGAAGTCTCACCCATAGGCTTACTTCCGCCTTGAAGAAAAAGGTAGATAATGTAATGCAGGAACACAGTAATACTTCAGTGCAGTAATGATATAGTTCAACAGTATGTGGTGGAGTAATGCAGGAATACTTTAGTGCAGCAATGCAGGAACACAACGATACATCATTGCAACATTCAGGAATGCAGCAATACACTAATGCAGTAATGCAGGATCGCAGTAATCCTTCAGTACAGCAATGCAGGAATGCAGCCATACACTAGTGCAGTAATGCAAGGTCAGTGATACAATAGTACAATGATGCAGGGACACAGTGATACACTAGTGCAGTGATGCAGGATACAATGATACACTAGTGCAGTGATGCATGGGCACAGCGATACATTATTGCAGCCACGCAGGAATACAATGATGCCCTAGTGTAGTGATGCAAGATACAGTGATACACTCGTGCAGCGATGCAGTGATACACTAGTGCAGCAATGCAGGGATGTGTTAATACACTAGTGCAGCGATGCAGGGATGCAGTGA
The DNA here is from genome assembly GCF_001515645.1 of Sinocyclocheilus grahami. Classification (NCBI taxonomy): domain Eukaryota; kingdom Metazoa; phylum Chordata; class Actinopteri; order Cypriniformes; family Cyprinidae; genus Sinocyclocheilus; species Sinocyclocheilus grahami. The sequence continues at coordinate 1,743,546 of NW_015505230.1, forward strand.
TACACTAGTGCAGTGATATAGGGATGCAGTGATGCACTAGTGCAGGGACGCAGCGATACACTAGTGCAGGGATGCAGTGATACACTAGTGCAGTGATGCAGGGATGGAGTGATATACTAGCGCAGCGTTGAAGGGATGCAGCTAAACACTAATGCAGTGATGCAGAGATGCAGTGATACACCACACCAGTGCATTGATGCAGGGATGCAGTGATACACTATTGCAGCCATGCAGGGATGCAGTGATACACTATTGCAGCCATGCAGGGATGCAGTGATACACTAATGCAGAGATGCAGGGATGCAGTGATACACTATTGCAGCCATGCAGGGATGCAGTGATACACTATTGCAGCCATGCAGGGATGCAGTGATACACTATTGCAGCCATGCAGGGATGCAGTGATACACTAATGCAGAGATGCAGGGATGCAGTGATACACTATTGCAGCCATGCAGGGATGCAGTGATACACTATTGCAGCCATGCAGGGATGCAGTGATACACTATTGCAGCCATGCAGGGATGCAGTGATACACTATTGCAGCCATGCAGGGATGCAGTGATACACTAATGCAGAGATGCAGGGATGCAGTGATACACTAGTGAAGCGATACAGGGATGCAATGATATACTAGTGCAGCGATACAGGGATGCAGTGATACACTAGTGCAGCGATGCAGTGATACACTAATGCAGTGAAGCAGTGATACACTAGTGCAGCGATGCAGTGATACACTAATGCAGTGAAGCAGTGATACACTAGTGCAGCGATGCAGTGATACACTAGTGCAGCGATACAGGGATGCAGTGATACACTAGTGCGGTGATGCAGGGATGCAGTGATACACTAGTGCGGTGATGCAGGGATGCAGTGATACACTAGTGCGGTGATGCAGGGATGCAGTGATACACTAGTGCAGCGATGCAGTGATACACTAATGCAGTGAAGCAGTGATACACTAGTGCAGCGATGCAGTGATACACTAGTGCAGCGATACAGGGATGCAGTGATACACTAGTGCGGTGATGCAGGGATGCAGTGATACACTAGTGCGGTGATGCAGGGATGCAGTGATACACTAGTGCGGTGATGCAGGGATGCAGTGATACACTAGTGCAGCGATGCAGTGATACACTAATGCAGTGAAGCAGTGATACACTAGTGCAGCGATGCAGTGATACACTAGTGCAGTGATACAGCGATACACTAGTGCAGCGATACAGGGATGCAGTGATACACTAGTGCGGTGATGCAGGGATGCAGTGATACACTAGTGCGGTGATGCAGGGATGCAGTGATACACTAGTGCAGCGATGCAGTGATACACTAATGCAGTGAAGCAGTGATACACTAGTGCAGCGATGCAGTGATACACTAGTGCAGTGATACAGCGATACACTAGTGCAGCGATACAGGGATGCAGTGATACACTAGTGCGGTGATGCAGGGATGCAGTGATACACTAGTGCGGTGATGCAGGGATGCAGTGATACACTAGTGCAGCGATGCAGTGATACACTAATGCAGTGAAGCAGTGATACACTAGTGCAGCGATGCAGTGATACACTAGTGCAGTGATACAGCGATACACTAGTGCAGCGATACAGGGATGCAGTGATACACTAGTGCGGTGATGCAGGGATGCAGTGATACACTAGTGCGGTGATGCAGGGATGCAGTGATACACTAGTGCAGCGATGCAGTGATACACTAATGCAGTGAAGCAGTGATACACTAGTGCAGCGATGCAGTGATACACTAGTGCAGTGATACAGCGATACACTAGTGCAGCGATACAGGGAGGCAGTGATACACTAATGCAGTGATGCAGTGATACACTAGTGCAGTGATACAGCGATACACTAGTGCAGCGATACAGGGATGCAGTGATACACTAGTGC
>NW_015505230.1:1746707-1758732 GCF_001515645.1 Sinocyclocheilus grahami
GCAGTGATACACTAATGCAGTGATGCAGTGATACACTAGTGCAGCGATACAGGGAGGCAGTGATACACTAATGCAGTGATGCAGTGATACACTAGTGCAGTGATACAGCGATACACTAGTGCAGCGATACAGGGAGGCAGTGATACACTAATGCAGTGATGCAGTGATACACTAATGCAGCGATGCAGTGATACACTAGTGCAGCGATACAGGGATGCAGTGATACACTAGTGCGGTAATGCAGTGATACACTAGTGCAGTGATGCAGGGATGGAGTGATACACTAGCGCAGCGTTGAAGGGATGCAGCTAAACACTAATGCAGTGATGCAGAGATGCAGTGATACACCACACCAGTGCATTGATGCAGGGATGCAGTGATACACTATTGCAGCCATGCAGGGATGCAGTGATACACTAATGCAGAGATGCAGGGATGCAGTGATACACTAGTGAAGCGATACAGGGATGCAATGATATACTAGTGCAGCGATACAGGGATGCAGTGATACACTAGTGCGGTGATGCAGGGATGCAGTGATACACTAGTGCAGCGATGCAGTGATACACTAATGCAGTGAAGCAGTGATACACTAGTGCAGCGATGCAGTGATACACTAGTGCAGTGATACAGCGATACACTAGTGCAGTGATGCAGCGATACACTAGTGTAGCGATACAGGGATGCAGTGATACACTAGTGCAGTGATGCAGTGATACACTAGTGCAGTGATGCAGGTGCGCAGCAATACACTATTGCAGCCCTGCAAGTTTCAGGGCTAAAATGCTATATGCAAATACTGAAATGCAGCCATCCATACAAATGTGCATAGTTAGGGTAGCAACATGAATAGTCTTATCAACTTTTAAAAGAGAGGAGAAAACACTTCTCATATCTTTTAATGTTGACTTCAAAGGCTGTACATTCAGTCAATCTATGATATTTTGGCGTAACATCAAAGATGCCAACATCAGCAAAAGCCATAAACTGTGTAAGGAAATACAACAGTCTAAATTATATATTTGCACATGAATGTCCATGTTTTTGGCAACTGTTTTGCGCAGTAAATTATTGGCTTCAAATAACATGACACCTTGAAATTCAAAAGTTAATCACTTTAATAGTTTATCTGAAGGACATTTTTGTTAACTTTTAAACAATATGCAATTTTAGCACTGTGTTGCTGTCCAGTGTGAAATCCTGCCCTGAAGCAAAACCAGTTGAGAGCCAGTACTGTAGAGTTTGAGCTGTACAGATAATGAATGAAGTGCTGGCCTTGGTGCTGAACCTTTCTCTGGCGTGAGAGACTCCCTGGATGTGTTTACTTCGCGTCTCTATGCCTGTCTATACTGAACACTTGTGTGTGTGATCTTCTGCCTGTTTATTGCCTATATATAGCACCACAACACTGCCGTTTCACACATTTAGTGTCACAGGGTGTGCGAGTGTGTGGGCTTCGTTAGCTCCTGTGAGAGTTTTGGCTTTTTGTATGCTGATCAGACCAGAATGGCTGTTGTTTGTAATGGGCTCTATTGTGGACCGTGCCACCACAATTAGCATTCACATACCTGCCATAAAGAGCCTCTCCACTGACTGACATACACAATACAGGTGCTCAAATGTGTGTGTGTGTGTGTGTGAGTGAATAGAGCTCTCGTGGGAGGCTTGTGAAGAGACAAGGAAATGTGGAAGGTTTTTGTAGTTTCTTATGGCAGCTAATAACGGATGGTTCTTTTGTGCTCAGTACGGGTCACGCTGTTTAATTGGGCTGATACAGTAGATTAATCAGCAGACAATCAATATGACATTTCCAGGACTGCTGAACCGCTCCAGCTATAATCAGGATACAGACTCACTGCTGTCTGGACCGCCATGACTTTTAGAACGTCTTACATCCACAAAACTACACAGCCACTCTAGCAATGTATTTAGCTGTCTTTGTTATCGACATTATTGGATGTTTTTGATGGTATTTTTCATGAAATTGTCAGTTTATTTTGAGAATTTTAAGTATGAAAGTTGTAAGTGATTTGAGTGAATTGCTATGTTTCTGTGCACCATTTTCTAATATTACTATATATATATACTGTTTATATATATTAAAATGTGTTATTATATTTTAAATTAAGTTTAAGTTGAACTGTTTACTGTATATTTACTGATTCCAAATTACATGAGAAACATTGAAGCTATTGTAACATAATCCATTACATATTTTAGGTTAAATAATCAGACTACTTTTTGATTACTTTTAGATTACTTTTGACCTAACTTGTTTGTCACATTGATAGAATAATCTTGTACCATGCTGATATAAGAATACAAAAATAAATAAAATACATTACATTTGTTGTTATTAACATCATGAAGTGCATGTATTATGAATAATTTATTGCTATTGTGTAAATAGTATGTTATCATGTAATCAATAAAAAAGTAACTAGTCTGATTATTAGTATTTTAAAATGTAATATAATCTGATTACAAGTGCTTCATTTTTGTAAACTGATTACATATATATTTTTATACATATTATACATGTTTTATATTTATATAATTACTAGCATATATACTGTATATATTACTTTAAAACCATTTATAATGTGCTTTGGCAATTTGATTAAAATTATTTTTTTAAGCCATATTATCCAGCCCTACTAGTGTGATGTTTCCATTGTGAGACTGGGCAGGTTACACACGTCCTCCCTCCATCCATTATTCCAGGTCATATTTTCCCTTCTATGAATTTGACCCAGTAACTCCTAAAAGCTCATCTGCATCTCTCTCTCTCATCTATATTTCATCTCTCTTTCCACCATCCAGATCATTTATTATTGAAATGAGCAGCTTTTAATGTGTGTCTGAGTCTGTGTGCTTTGGGAGACGGCGGCCCTCCCAGTCCCAACGGACCCTGCCGACTGTGACATGATGCGATTCGAAGGTTCAGATGAGGTTTATTGTTGTGAGCTATCTAGGGCACAGAGATGATGTCAGTTCTTATATACCCTGGCATACAGAGAGAGATGGGTGGGGCTCTGTAGCCACGTCACAATGAAATCGGCCAATCGGATGCAAGCATCCAAGTATAAGTGCCCCAAAACATTGTGGTATGATATGAACCCATTAATATAATGTGCCTCTCTCTTCTTTTGACCCTTCCCATGTGTCTGATTAGTAGTAGTGAAAGTATTACTAGTATTACCTAGTAGTGAAAATTACATTCAGATTAGAAAATTACAAAAATTACATACATCTGCTTGAATCAATTCACACTATTTCTGTGAATTCTTTCAAAACTCTTGATTCATTTTGCATTATCTTACAAAAAATGTCTACACATTTTTATCTTTTTGTGGAATTTTTCTTGTATTAAAATGTTTACTGAAAAATATAAATACAGATTCCCATTAATTATTATTTATTGTTATACTAATTATTTAATATTTTCTTAATATATTTTAAAATTAATATGTTAAATATATTAACCATTCTGCAGATTCCTTCTTGTATTTTGATCACATGAACGGAATCAACACACCTGTGTTACAGGACTTTATATTTATACTTTATATTTTTATTATTACAAATTAATTTATTCATATTTTTAAATATATTTTTTTCCTTGTGTTCAAAATTATGCAGAAGATGCCTTGATTATCTTTAAATGGATTTTTACTGTATTAAGTTCACTTTTGTTCAAAATTATGCTTTATCTGATAAAAAATATCATTATCATCATCATCATTATTATTATTTTTGTTATTCTTAAGACAATTTAGACTGTCTCAGTGAGTTTAATAAAAACTCCTATTCAGTGATTAATTTGGCATTATTTTTTCAAAAAATTTAAAAAATCTAAATTAAGATTTCCATTATATATTATTTTGTATTATACATCTTTGTTATTAAACATTTATGTATTAATATTTTTTTAATTTATATTTTAAAACCATGTCCTTATGTTTAATTGGATTTTTACTATATTCACTACTTGATTTTACTATATTTACTATGTTTGGTAAAAATGTCGTTTTTTTTAAAGAAAAAAATAACTATTATTTAAGACATTTCGGGGCAGATACATAAATATTAATTAAGAAGAAGCAGTAAATCAGCATATTAGAATGATTTCTGAAGGATCATGTGACACTGAAAACTGGAGTAATGATGCTGAAAATTCAGCTTTGATCACAGAAATAAATTACATTTGACATTATATTCAAATAGAAAACATTTTTAAATTGTACTAATATCATTATTATATATGTATTATTATTTAAGACACTTCAGTGCAGATACATGCATATTAAGATATATTTAATATAATTAAAAGGCTAAAATTATCTTGTGCAACAATAAAGTGGATCAGTTCGATTTGAGCAGCCACGTTTAAGGGTCCAAATAACCTGTGGTATATTTTATGAACAAGATCAACATAATCCTTTCCTCTCTTTCTTTTTATCCCTCCCATGTGTCATTCAGATTTCCATTAGCAGTCCTGAGCCCTGAGCTCTGATAGGCTTTTAATGGCCACACACACATGCTGACAGTCCTCCTATGAGACCTCCCTCTCTCTCTCACACACTCTCACTCTTGCTGTCTTTACTTCCTGGCTTGGCACATTACCCTTGAGAGCCACCTTCTCTCTCTCTCTCTCTCTCTCTCGCTCTCTCTCGGTATCTCCATCACTCAGCCACACGCACTCAGACGAGCCCAGAGCATGTGTGAGGAAGGATGCGATGTGTCATGGCATAGTCGGCTGCTTTCTGTGAATGTTGTTTAAGTGTGTGCTGCCTCTGTCACTCTCATCGCCGTGCGTGCGCCTGCCAACCGGCCGTCCTGGCTAGCAACATGTTCCGCCGAACCAAAAGGTAAACGAGAGAGAGAGAGAGAGAGAGAATTATTAGGCTCGTGCTTGCAATTATGACTCATCAGAATGTGCTGCTCGGGTTAGATTTTTCTGATGAATTGGTGATTTTTGGTGATGGTGATGATGGTGGTGGTGATGATGATGCGCTGTGATTGTTTACACTGATGTCATCGTCTCGCGGCTGGTTCATGGAGGGATGACAGCTTGTGTTTTGCAAGTGTGTTTTCATGTGTGAACTCATGAGGTCTTGTCTTTCTGTTGAAGTAGTGATAGACCGATATATCGGTCAGGGTGATTAACTGGTCGTTCATTATTTGGCCATTTTGAGATTATCTGTGTTGGCCTATAACCAGGTTCAAAATGTACTTTTTGCCACACCTGCCAATGGTGCATCACATACATTTGTTTGCATTATTTACTTAATAATAATAATACTTAAAATATATTTCAAATTAAATAAAATATAAATAAATATTATTATATTATAACTATTTAATGCCATGTAATAGAATTTATTATTAATTAGTGTTTTTGTCTTGAATGAGCAGCATAACTGCATCGTACAGTTTCTTAGACACAAAAATGACTAATTGAAAATATATGAAAAAATATTGTCTTAAATCTACAGTACATTTTAGTGATATTTTTTAAATAATGGTTGCCGGAATTTTACTGTAAAAAATACAGTAGCAACATTTTAGGTTTTACGGTTTTAACTTGAATTTACAGTTAAATACCGTAATTTCATTAACTGATATAATGTTAATATACCAACCTATTGAAGTACTGAAATCTGTTTTGTACCTTTGTAATACAATGATAACCACCAAATGCAGGTGGTGATGAGAAAGTCACATGATGAACCAAAGCCCATCACAAGCAGCTTTTAAATAATAACATATATAGAAGGTGCTCAGTGTCATTCACACAAACACTAAACACCATCATGGTAACACACATGAAACTGAAATAATGCAATAAACATTCATTTAACAACATTAGGTGTAACATACAACCCTAATATACAAAACTGATAAGAAAACTAAGACGAAACCTAGTTATTTTAACAAAAAAACATCCAATTTGAAATGTAACGCAGGGAATTCTGGGAATGTCAATTTACGGTTATTCACTGTAAATTATACCGTCTTTTTCACTTCCAAAAACAGTATACTACCGTAAAATTAATTTTCAATACATGTAACGTCAGTACAGTTTTTCACCTTATATAGTAGGGGAATTTACCGTTAACCATTTAACAGGTTTTTACTGTTGCATTTTTACAGTCTTTTACCGTTAAATTCACGGCCATTTTTTACAGTGTACTGATCGCCTAGATATTGCATTTTTAGTTTTGGAAAACTAATGCTGGTTGACCACTTGTGTAAATCTGCTATTGATTGAATGTATGTAGCTAAACTGGTAAACTGTGCATATGCACATACACACACACATTTGTTCGGCTTGGCATGAGCACATATAAGGCAAGCAGCGACTACATGTGTTTATGTTTTGTGCATATGCTGTGTGTGCGTCTGTTTGTGCTCCTATGTGTGATGTTGTGTGTGACAAGAGATTAAAGTGGCTTTGAACACATTTGTGTGTGTGTGTGTGTGTGTGTGTTCACTGTCTCTCTCTCTCTCTCTCTCTCTCTCTCTCTCTCTCTTCATCTCTGTCTGTCCCCCACGGTGCTCCATTCTGTCTACACTGACGCTGTTGAGCTCACATTAGTCACATTCTGATGTGTGTGTGTGTGTGTGAGAGAGAGAGAGAGAGAGAGAGGGCTTATGAATAGTTAAACTTCAATTATTTTGTTCAGCACTGCAAAAAGATGAATTTACTCCTTATTACAGGAGTAGTTCACGCAAAAACAAAGATTTTTTTTATTCTACTTTCATGGTATTGTCTTGTCGCTGGAGTTTGATCTCACCTGATGACCCCACTGAACATATTATTTATTATTCATGTTTTTTAAGATTTGCTCAGTGAGACTTTCTTTTTAACTGTTTCACTATGACAATCGTTGACCTGACCAAGGAGCTCAAGGTTTATCTGAGAGAGAGAGAGAGAGAGAGAGGGCTTATGAATAGTTAAACTTCAATTATTTTGTTCAGCACTGCAAAAAGATGAATTTACTCCTTATTACAGGAGTAGTTCACGCAAAAACAAAGATTTTTTTTATTCTACTTTCATGGTATTGTCTTGTCGCTGGAGTTTGATCTCACCTGATGACCCCACTGAACATATTATTTATTATTCATGTTTTTTAAGATTTGCTCAGTGAGACTTTCTTTTTAACTGTTTCACTATGACAATCGTTGACCTGACCAAGGAGCTCAAGGTTTATCTGCAGTGTGTCTGTATTATATTTCATTGTATTTATTTTATTTTGTTTTATTTTGAGTTATTTAGTTCATAGACGTATGTAAATCCCCAATATTTCATCATATTTTAGTATGTTTTGTTTTGTTTTATTTCATTTATAGAGGTATCTAAAACCCAAATATTTCATCACATTTTCTCTTTAGCGATTTTATTTCATGTTATTGTATTTAGTTTTATTTGATTTGTTTTTTAATCTCTATTTTATTTTAGTTTCAGAGGTATTTCGTTTATAGAGATATGTGAATCCGAAATATTTTATCATATTTTAGTATATGTTTTATTTTTTATTTATTTGATTTGATTTGATTTTAAAGGTATATAAATTCAAATAAAGTAAACGTATTTTATTAGATGTTTTAGCAGTTTTTTCATTTTATAGAGGTATATTAATCCCAAGTATTTCATCATATTTTAGCAGATGACATTTTTTAAATAAAATTTTTTCATTTCTCATTTTTTAATCTATGAAATGGACTTGTGTTTTTCTCTGTTTTCTGCATTTGACATCACAGCTCGGGATAGTCGCTAGTAAAGGCCTTGGGATTGTGCGCAGAATTAAATTTGTGTAGCCATGAAGCATTAGTGCTCACATACTTGTGCTCAGATTATGTTTGGGGAAAGTGTGTTTTGATATTTTGTTGTTGTCTCTGTGAGTTTAGTGCTCTCTGTTCCTCTGTCATTTGGGATGGGCTGCTCTGAGCCTCAGATGCTTTTATGGAAGAAAGCAGACGGAGAGGGAATATGAATGAGAGGCAGAGAACAGAAAGTGTGAGCCTGAGGAGATGTCTTGGCCTATATTTGAGAACAGTGGAGTGGGTTAACTGAGTTCCTCTCTAAAACACCTGCTCTTCATCCTGCACTTCACTTTCCAACTGAGTCATTACTGTGTGTTTCATTTGATCATTTGATCATGAAATCTCAGCGGACAAAGGCAGGACGAGAAAGAGAAAGAGTTTGGAACATCGACTCTTCAAGGACACACGTCCTCGTGATAACTTTAGTTTTCAAAGCTGTGTTTGTGATGCCATCGGAAACAGAAAGTTGCTTCACTTATTTACGCTTTTTGAATTTACTTGGCAGCAATATATCATTTTAATTATTAATGCTAAACATTTATTTACGGTATGTATGTACACTGTAAAAATGATTGTGATTTTAATGGTAAAAGACTGTAATGATGCTACGGTACAAACCTGTTAATTGGTTAACTGTTACTTATCCTTACTATATATGGTGAAAAACTGTAATAGATCTAACTTTACATTAAATGTAATTGTACAGTAAAATACTGTTAAATGTACAGTTTTTTCATTGAAATATATTTCTTCTTAGCTTTTTTCTAATCACTTCTGTACATCAGGGTTTTATGTTACATCTAATCTGTAAAACCTAAAATGTTGCTGCCATATATTTATATTTTTATGATAAAGTTCTGGCAATCACAGCTGCCTTTTGTTTTCTTTTGCCATAAATTTCACCGTTTTTTTTTTTTTATTATTATTAATTTTTGTATTTTTTTTTTACGGTGGACTTTTAAAAAAATTTTTTATTAAATATTTATTTTTCAATTTATTTATTGCCAGGAAAGTTGTGGTAATCTATAAATATTTTTTATTAAATAGTAATGAAAATTATTGATTGATTTATGCATTTTGGAGTATTATTATATAAATATTGGCAGTAATATATCATTCAAATTAATAATTATTAACACATTTTTGTTTGTTTCTATATTTACTGCCATTTGATGCCATTATGCTATTTCCAAATACTCGACTCTCACAGACATTGCGATATATAATTAGGTCTATGGAAATATAAACAGTGAAAACTGTATCAGTAAAAAAAAAAGAAAATGATTTTTATATGGCAATACCAGATGATTCAGATTTCCCTTGAGATCACATAACATTGATATATCATTCTGCACATGATTCCTCGCGGCCTGAAATGACACACCTCCATGGCTCCACAGTCGTATGTAGCAATCTGAGCTCAGGAAATGAAAGCACAGCAGGAAAAATGAAAGGATGACGTACAGCAGATGAACAGAGGAACAGGGGTTGCTTGCGGTGTAATCTTGTTTGTCGGTGACTTTCAGGTAATACGTTAGAGATTATAGCTGGAGTGGATGCTGGGAGCAGGAGAGTTCAGGAATCACTGAGACCACTTTCATTCATAACCACAGCATTCATTCAGAAAGAGTTTGCCTGATCTACTTTGTCCCGTCCACACTAATCTAAATCACAAACATAGATCCCAGATCTGCAGAGAGCAATATGACTAAAATCTTATTTTGGGTATGAGTCATTTTAATATATTTCACTGTATAGTTATTTTTTGCAGGTAAATTGGTGAAAAAATGGTTTATGCCCAGTTTTGATAAGGTATTTAGAAGAAATCTGAAAAAACAAACAAACATTATTTTACATTTAAGATAAAATAAAGATGGAACAATGTGATCAATGTCCATGTACAATAATTGTTCTGTTATCAAGAGAACAAATTATTTTATTTCAAATTTTAATGTATTTTATTCTTCAAAGCATTCTTTAGTGCATTCAGTTTTTAATTTTATTTTTAATGTATTTTATTTTATTCTTTAATGGAATGTAATTGATTTTTATTTCATTCATTCATTCATGCTGACTGTTTATACAGAACTGCCTAAACATTTTATTTTATTTTAATATTTATTTTTCAAGTCAAATCAAGAGTTAAAATTGCTATTATAAGGATGTACAAAATCAAATGATCACAGTCAAGAATTTATCAACATTAGCTTTTATTTCATATGATTTCAGTTCATCAGCTCTGCTGTTGGTAGTGTTTTTTGTGGACTTGCTGCATTAGGAGTGACTATATTTTTCAGTTCAATCTGTGCAGAGAATTATTTGGAATTGAGTTGACTTTTAAAGTCTGTCCATAAACGTAATGTAGCTGATAGACATTAAGTAATAAATGCGGCTCACATACTGAATTAATCGTATATATATCACCTGAATCCCAGTGAAACAGACTTCAGCGCTGCTCAATATGCCAATGCTGTTTTAGAATTAAAGTTTGATGTGAAGCCGGCGTTACTGCTAAGTTGGCAGCGGTTTAAAGATTGCCTGCTTTATCCTTTTTTATATTAAAGCAAAGCCTCTCCTGGAGAATTCCTGAATAATTTAGATCACTGATCAAACACACTTGACCAGCTAATCAAAGTTTTAGGGTTCACCTGCACATTACAGGCAGGTCTTCATTTCATATGACTAGAGATATTGCATTTTCTTTTCTATTTATATATTCTATCTATATATTTTATTTGTATGTTTTTTTTAAATGTATGTTATTCTATTCTATTAAAAAAATTATTTATAGTTTAAATATAATAGTTTACTTTTTAATTGTATTTTATTTTATTTGTTCTTTCTTTTTTAATGACTGACTCATTTTACAGGACTTTCTAGAAAGTGCACATCCCTAATTTGAATGCAGGGACATCTTTTATTTTCTGCAATGATGACACCAGATATTGTCACTAGAGGACTTTGGGGACATAATATTTTATTTAAATCAGTAAGTCTAACAGTTGAAACTGGGCCATATTTAGATTTTTAGTGAAATGTGTCGGAATGCTGAGACACGCACCTTGTGAAAGCAGGACATCCCGTCACCCTGTTTATCAGTCCTTTTTGTTCTTCTTGCCCTCCTGTCAGGAGTGAAGGTCCTCTGTGAGCTTTGCTCTCTCACACTGCTGGCAGAGTCTATATTTATCCCATTCACCTCCTCTGAGCCTCTCTTTCACCCATTCATCTGCACACTCATCTATTCTCTTCACCTTCTGCCTTTTGTTCTCTTTCTTGAAACTGTATCTGCTGTAGTACCCACATCCTATTGTCTAGCAACCAGAAGTCATGTGACCTTACATCACCACACCCTTTGCATTATGAATTTAATTTCCACTCCATATGCATCAAATGTTGGGATGCATACTATATATCCTACAGGGTTATTTGAAGGTTAGGTCCTGTTGTAGAGACGTAGAAACCTGTTTGAAAGCCTGTGGTTGTTTTCGTGACTCTGTTTGGTGACATCTGTATCAACATATGCTAGTGACCAGTCATGTTGCTCTCTACAGCAGATGAAACATCAGAGACGGAGCTCTAGAGGCATGTGAAGAGGAGAAATGTAACAGGTGTGCTGTAAGGATGATGAAGCGTCCCGCCGCAGAGCAGCTCTCTCAGCATTAGTAAATTGACTGCTGTTCTGTAGTGCAAGCAAGCTTTGTGTGTGTTGCATTCAATAAGTCAATCTCCCTGCTGTGTCATTAAACAGATTTAGTGTATTAGTTGTGTTGTATATTATATTATATTATAATGTTAGATTATTAGTCTTTATGTGTGAGTGTGTCTTTGAGAGTCTGAGCAGGTGTTAATTGGGAGGCTGTCTGGGTCAATCTCCATGGTAACCACTGATTTAACCTCTGACCTTGTGATGACTGAGAGATTTCATCCATTTTTGTTTGTTTGTGCCTTTTAAAGGTTTCACTTGTTCACACCACACAGATTTTTGTGTTTCATTCTTCCATGCTCCATTCTTTTTCTTTTATGAAAGTTTTTGGGTGACGTTTTTCTCTATAATCCCTGAATATTTGAGTTGAAGAACAAACGTCACGGTGTCTTGGCCAGATCTCTGCTCACTGCACTCATAATCCTTTAAATCCGACACAAAAGAATCGCCAGCAAAGAAATTCATATATATATATATATATATATATATATA
>NW_015505230.1:1759044-1770038 GCF_001515645.1 Sinocyclocheilus grahami
TGTATTTTATTTTATTTGTTCTTTCTTTTTTAATGACTGACTCATTTTACAGGACTTTCTAGAAAGTGCACATCCCTAATTTGAATGCAGGGACATCTTTTATTTTCTGCAATGATGACACCAGATATTGTCACTAGAGGACTTTGGGGACATAATATTTTATTTAAATCAGTAAGTCTAACAGTTGAAACTGGGCCATATTTAGATTTTTAGTGAAATGTGTCGGGATGCTGAGACACGCACCTTGTGAAAGCAGGACATCCCGTCACCCTGTTTATCAGTCCTTTTTGTTCTTCTTGTCCTCCTGTCAGGAGTGAAGGTCCTCTGTGAGCTTTGCTCTCTCACACTGCTGGCAGAGTCTATATTTATCCCATTCACCTCCTCTGAGCCTCTCTTTCACCCATTCATCTGCACACTCATCTATTCTCTTCACCTTCTGCCTTTTGTTCTCTTTCTTGAAACTGTATCTGCTGTAGTACCCACATCCTATTGTCTAGCAACCAGAAGTCATGTGACCTTACATCACCACACCCTTTGCATTATGAATTTAATTTCCACTCCATATGCATCAAATGTTGGGATGCATACTATATATCCTACAGGGTTATTTGAAGGTTAGGTCCTGTTGTAGAGACGTAGAAACCTGTTTGAAAGCCTGTGGTTGTTTTCGTGACTCTGTTTGGTGACATCTGTATCAACATATGCTAGTGACCAGTCATGTTGCTCTCTACAGCAGATGAAACATCAGAGACGGAGCTCTAGAGGCATGTGAAGAGGAGAAATGTAACAGGTGTGCTGTAAGGATGATGAAGCGTCCCGCCGCAGAGCAGCTCTCTCAGCATTAGTAAATTGACTGCTGTTCTGTAGTGCAAGCAAGCTTTGTGTGTGTTGCATTCAATAAGTCAATCTCCCTGCTGTGTCATTAAACAGATTTAGTGTATTAGTTGTGTTGTATATTATATTATATTATAATGTTAGATTATTAGTCTTTATGTGTGAGTGTGTCTTTGAGAGTCTGAGCAGGTGTTAATTGGGAGGCTGTCTGGGTCAATCTCCATGGTAACCACTGATTTAACCTCTGACCTTGTGATGACTGAGAGATTTCATCCATTTTTGTTTGTTTGTGCCTTTTAAAGGTTTCACTTGTTCACACCACACAGATTTTTGTGTTTCATTCTTCCATGCTCCATTCTTTTTCTTTTATGAAAGTTTTTGGGTGACGTTTTTCTCTATAATCCCTGAATAAATGAGTTGAAGAACAAACGTCACGGTGTCTTGGCCAGATCTCTGCTCACTGCACTCATAATCCTTTAAATCCGACACAAAAGAATCGCCAGCAAAGAAATTCATATATATATATATATATATAGTGTGTGTGTGTGTGTATGTGTGTGTGTGACATAATAACATCTGAATTAATTGCTTTTATTCAAAACAAAAATATTATTTAATATCACTGTATCAACCTAAATATATTCATGATACCAACAAAACTAATTTGTTGGCTTAAATCAAGTAGAAACAACTCTTAATGGTGTGTGTATGTATATATATATATGTATATATTGTTTAGACCTTTGGCATTGTGTTAAATTACATTATTACATTGTAGTGACATTGTAATTAACACTTTGAATTTGAGAAGCACATTTTCAACATACATGTGTTTTATTATTGAGTTTTGTAAAAATACATACATTTTTGACTGTAGCCTATTCAATTAAAATTAATTACAACAAATTAAAACCGAGTTAGTACAACATTTACTGCATTACAGTTGCTTTAAAAATACTTAAAAATGCTATTCATATTATATAATTTTTTGCATGTTAATGAGAGTAAGTTTGGTTTTTTTTATTGGTTTGTTTTGCATTATAGTAATCAGAAAATGGGGGGCTTATTTGTCATGAAAATAATGTGGCAATGCAAAAAATGTCTGGTTCTAAAAATAGTTTACAAAAAAAAAATCATTTATTTGATTGATTGTTTGATTGATTTATATATTTTTTTTATTTTTTATTTGGTGAACTAATCCTGGACATGTTGTTGCTGTGTGTGGTGAGATTGGCTTTGCTGTTCACAGGTCATGTGCCGTAAGTCATGTAAACGTTCTGCCCACAAACAGTGGCTTTACGTTTCTATTCCAGCGGTTGCTATAGTAACGGGTGACATTAGCTCAGCACAGGAGCAGTTGTGAATGTTGATTCTCAACTCTTGTCTTCTCTTTAAAGTGCCCCTATTATGCCATTATTAAGGTTCCTAATATTGTTTTGGGAGTCTCCTACAACAGGTTTACATGCATGCAATTTCTCTCAAATATATGCATTTAATATCACCTCATTTTCCATCAAATCAGCAATTCTAAGATTCAGTCTCTAAACCCCTCCTTTCCGTGAGCCTGCTCTGCTCTGATTGGTCACATGGCCCAGTCTGTTGTGATTGGTCAACCGCGTACAGTGCGTGTCGGAAACTATACGACCATTGCCATAGTTCTGTATTTTGAACGCTCGATAGAAAATATAAACATCTGTTATTATAAGTCGTTTACATTCACATACAGCTACATTACACACGGCATGAAAGGCAATATTCGAAATGACATAATGGGGCACTTTAAGTGTTAAAGCTTCTGAATGTACAGCCTCTTATGCAAAGCATGATATTATGTGGGTGATGCATGAGAAATCAGTGGGATTTAACAGCTTTAAGGATTGCTGGTGTGTATAAACAGATGCTTGAGTCTGTGTTTGCTAGTCCATTACAGACTAGAGAGCTTTATCATGAGCCTGCGTTCTTGGTAATGGACAGTCTCTAGTTTTGATCAGTTATCTACCTTCATTGAACTATACAATAAACCTTAGATTTTGACATTATTTCTGGAGTTTGATATGGTGTCTTACTGTTCAGTGTGCATAAAAACACATGCAACTTTGCTAGCATCCACAAAAATGTGCTTGCTGATCTGCTAGCATGAGGATCACGTCTTTCAGAAGTGCAAAAAATAGCTTGACTTATGTAATGAATATGTAATTTGTGACACCTGGAATGCTGAATGGTGATCTCATGAATATTAAGTAGAACGTGACCGAATATTTGAACAGTTTTTACTGTTTTGGAGTAACAAATCATGAGCAGTGTTAGTATCACTGAGATATTATTATTGTTTGAATTTAGTTTTATATTTAGTTTTCATTTCAATTTGAATGTTTTGGTACTTTTGTTGTATGTTTTTGTCGTTTTTATTCTCTTCTTTAATTACTGTGCGGTTTTTAGTAATTATTTCTAAAAAACAAAAAGTATTTCAGCTTACGTTATTTTAGTACATAAAGTTAAACTAAAAATGAAAACGAGAAATGTTGCTGGCATGATATAAGTTTGGGTTTTTATTTATTTTTACTGTATTTTATTTTTATGGTTTTAGTTTTAGTTAACTATAATAACTTTTCTCATGACATATTTTAACAAAAATCCTATATCTAACATAGTCAGTCATGGGATTTTGTAGGTTATAATGAATATTATGATTTGTCATTGGTTCTAATTCAACAACTTATGTTAATAAACCAAATTGTGTTTTTAAAAGTGATGCTTGTACACTAGATAATTGAATGTAGACAAAAAGACCAAGCTAATTTGACTTTTAATGCTGTCGTGCTTTCATTGTTTATACATTTACAGCTTGTTGATCTCTTTTGTATGTCAAACCAAATGCCATTGCAGACTTACATTTCCAGCATTATTTATTTTTCATTTCAGAGCGTACTGTAGTCATATTCTTTGATATGCAGTTTTATACGCCTGTAGTTCCCCTTGAAACCATAAACTGTGTGCTTTCACCCAGTCGAATAGCATGAAAATGTTTTTCTTTTGTTTAGAGCATTTGAAATTGAGCATTTGGATGAACTTTTCCTGATGAATTGAGCATTACAAATCAACAATGATTCCTCCTGGTGGCCCGGCAGAGGCCGTAAAGGATAAATCAGATGTTTCTCTGCTATTGAAGCGCTTCGCAAACACTGAAAAAAGCTCTGTTTGTTTACAGAGAAACACTGAGGGGAGTTAATGAAAGAGAGTTTGCTAAATGGGTCAGTGCTGCTGAATGTCAGTGTTATTGTAGTTGTGTGTGTGTGTGTGTGTGTGTGTGTGTTTTATTTTTGGCACTGTATAATGCAGTCGTGATTGGCAGCATCAGAAGAGCATCAGGCGCCGGTGTTTGCTCCACGGGTGGCTGTGTGTGATTTATTGCCCTCTTCGGCTTGAACCAAGATCCACGACGCAGATCAAGCATATGCACTCAGACACACATATTTCCTCTCCCGACTATTCTGTTACACACAGAAAAGCTCAGAAACGGGGGATATAAGATCCGCCTGTCAGTCATGCTTTGTGTTTCAGAGATATGAACGCATCCTGTCTCCAGCTATATGAAAGAGATACCGCACCATCCAGCCTTCTCTTCTTTACAGCCACATGTTTGCTTTTTATTCATCTGCTAAGGATTTTTTCTTTGTTTTTCTGAGTTCAGATCACTGCTGTTATTAACAAAAACTAAAACTATTAAAAATTGTTTTCAGTAAAATTGAAATAAAACTGATATAAATATATACTGTATATAAAACTTAAAGTTAAAAGGCAAATGTGACCCTGGAGCACAAAAGCAGTCTTAAGTCGCTGGGGTATATTTGTAGCAATAGCCAAAAATGCATTGTATGGGTCAAAATGATAGATTTTTCTTTTATGCCAAAAATCATTAGGATATTAATCATCAATCAAAGATCATGTTCCATGAAGATATTTTGTTAATTTCCCACTGTAAATATAATAAAACTTAATTTTTGATTAGTAATATGCATTGCTAAGAACTTCATTTGGACAACTTTAAAGGCAATTTCTCAATATTTAGATTTTTTTGCAACCTCAGATTCCAGATTTTCAAATAGTTGTATCTCGGCCAAATATTGTCCTATCCCAACAAACCATACATCAATGGAAAGCTTTTTATTCAGCTTTAATGTGATGTAGAAATCTCAATTAAAAAAAATGGACCCTTATGACTGGTTTTGTGGTCCAGGGTCACAAATAAGTTAAGTACTATATAAGATAAGATACTAAATTTACTAAAACTGAAATAAAAAAAAAGATTGCGAAGTAGAAAAATAAAAAGGACAAAAGCACATAATCAAATTACTAGAAGTGAAACAAAAATTCATTTAAACAAAAACTCACGCAAATGTTTCTTGAAATACTAAAATTGCTAAAACTGAAAAATTTAAGCTAATCATAAATATTTAAAAACATATAAAAACAATATAAAAATCTAATGCAAATTACATAAGCACATAAAAATTACAAAGATGTAAACTAAAATGAAAACAAAAATTGTTAAAATATTAATAAAAATAACTAATTTGCTTGTTGAATTTTCTAGATGATCCCACTCTTACTGGTCAGCGTTAAAAATACATTTAAGCTAAACAGAAATATTTTTGAAAAAATTTACGTAAGCAGATAACAAAATTAGAAAAACAAACAAATGAAAACAAAAACATAAAAATCATTAAAATATTAATAAAAATGTAACTAACTGGCTTGTTGAATTTTCTAGATGATCTCACTCCTACTGTTTCAGCATATACATTTCTTGAATGCTTTCATTGACATTAATGTGCAGAGAACAGCAAGAAGGCCTTTCTCATATTTCAGTAAATGATAGGAAGTGATATTCACTGTACACGACACAGTATTGGACAAAAGACCTTGAACCGAATGATCCAGACAAAAAATGACAAACTCATCAAGAATCACAGTAAGAGAGAGAGACAAGAGACAAGCAATAGAGATATGGACAAAAAGAGCGAAAGGCAGGCAAAGAGAGACAGAATTGAATTTTATGCACACTTTATTTATGCACATTTGAGAAAAAAGTCACTATAACGACTTAATTAAACCTAAGAAAAGAAAAAAAAAAGCAATTTTATGTAAAAATAATAAACAGTCACAATTGAACTGAATATATAAATCTTTCTAAGAGATAGCGGGATAGAATTTAATATTTTTTTCACACACCTTTATTTATACAGTTTGGGAAAATCACCTTATAGCATCAAATTCAATTTAGGAAAGAAAAATAATCACATAATTTAACTATTCATTCAAAAAAACTCATTCAAATTACAAAGAGGCAACGAGATGGAAGAATTTTGGGTAACACTTTATGAAGCCCATATTTATAACACATTATAAGGATATTCTTAAGACATTATAATGAATGCATAATGCATTATAAAATACCTTATAATATGTTATATCATCTTATAAATAATCATAACAACAATTATTATACATTATATTGCTTACGCATTTGTGGTTATAAGTTTTAAGATTATGATTATTTATAACACACAATGAACACCATATAAAATAAATGTTTACATTTATAATGGACTATATATCTTGACATTGTTTATTTAAGATCTGCACAGTATCTTACTACATATTGTATGTGGTTAGGTGTTGAGTGCTCCCTGTGAGGCTAATATTAATTTTGATGTGAACTAGTTAATCATTTCAACTGAAAAAAAAAGTCTTATTACACATTCATCTGATCTGATATCTGATCTTATGGCTGTTTGAGAAAAAAATATTATTATTATTATTATTACTATAATTATAAGTGGTCTTTGATGGCTTTAAGTAAAGTAGCATTAGAAAGATGGCAAGATATGAGACTCATAATACATTATAACTATGAGAAATATAATCCATTATAACTTAAGTGGATGCAACATGTTCACTGTGTGTTATAAATCATCATACTCTTAAAAGCTATAACCACAAATAAGTAAATATTATAAAACATTAAAACTGTTCTTATGAATATTCATAAGATGATATAACATATTATAAGGGTTTTTATAATGCATTATGCATTCATTATAATGTCTTAAGAATATCCTTATAATGTGTTATAAATATGGGCTTCATAAAGTGTTACCCAAAATTCTTCCATCTCTTTGCCTCTTTGTAATTTGAATGAGTTTTTTTGAATGAATATTGTGATTATTTTTCTTTCCTAAATTGAATTTGATGCTATAAGGTGATTTTCCCAAACTGTATAAATAAAGGTGTGTGAAAAAAATATTAAATTCTATCCCGCTATCTCTTAGAAAGATTTATATATTCAGTTCAATTGTGACTGTTTATTATTTTTACATAAAATTGCTTTTTTTTTTCTTTTCTTAGGTTTAATTAAGTCGTTATAGTGACTTTTTTCCTCAAATGTGCATAAATGTGTGTGTTTGAGTTTAAAGCATAAAACGACTACATTGCAGCTAGTAGCAAAGTTATATGGAGCAGAGAGCAGAGCTCATGAATACTGAAAAGACCCTGTCAAACCGAGACACCAACCTGTCAACAACATACCCTGGTCATATTTCACCATCACAAGAAAGAAATGGGGAATTTTATTTTTTATTAAAAAGATACTGACATTTTCAATGCATCTGCATGTTTTACTTATTTTACTTTTTTCTCAACATCTAGTTATTGATACATGAGGGATGCCGCACAACACATCCCACAGTTCACCTGCCAATTTTAGGGAACTGTACTGATTTTTTTTGGGCACAACCATGATATGACATGATATTAAATAATGATTAAAAGCATAAAAAGTATATATTTTCATGCATTATGGTAATGTGCATTTTTAAATTAATGGTTGTACAACAATTTCTTCCATGATATTAGTTAGTTTAATTTGACTTTTTTTTTTTTTCAAACCCTCCGCAGTTCATTCACGAACCCCAGTTTGGGAAACCCTGGAGTAATGTAATGTTCAGTACGCTTCATGATGTTGATAAAGAATGGGATAGATTTTCTTAGGTCAAAAGTCATCTAAAAGTAATCAAAAAGCAGTCAGAATGCATTACCTAATAAGTGTAATCTAATAGATTACAGTACAAACTACAATTTTTGTCATGTAATTTGTAATCAGTAACAGACTACAATTTGTCATTTTGAGATTGAGAATATGTGCATGACAGTTTGTCATGAAAAACACTGTCAGAATGGAAAAAACACTCAATATTTCTTTAGGAAAATAATATTTGTTGTTTACTTCTTTTGATTCTGGGGCTAAAAGTGACATGGATATGTTCTTAACCATGTGTTTTTTTTGTTGTTGTTTTTTTTTGTGTTTTTCTGACACACACGTTAGTTTTTGTGACTTGTGGGGCCATAGGCGTAATGGTTTTTATACTGTACAAATTGTATGTGCGATTGCCCTACACCAACCCTACACCTAACCCTACCCCTTACAGGAAACTTTGTGCATTTTTACTTTCTCAAAAAAACTCACTCTGTATGATTTATAAGCGTTTTGAAATATAGGGGACATGGGGTAATGTCCTCATCAGTCACCTTCTCCTTGAAATACCTATGTCATACCCATGTCATTATACAAATTTGTGTCCTCGTATGTCACAAAAACACGCGCGCACACACACACGCACACACACTTAGATGGAAATCTATAGGGCAACATGCAGCCTGAGGAACTACAAGAAACAGATGAAAGCAAAGCAAAAGAACAAGAGACAGAACAGATGATCAGAAGGAAGGAGAGCAGTGGGAAAAAATGGGAGGATCACTTGAGATTTGAATCAGTACGCACCGACACACACACACACACACACACACATCTACACGCTTAGATCAGGTGTGATGAGCAAGTTGTTCACTCTATGCAAATAAACTTTCCGATTATTGCATCATGTCATTAAGCGAGCTGTCATCCACAGCTGTGTCTTAGGGAGTTTTATTGGACGTGGTGAAGTCTTAACCAGCCAATCCCTTTGCTGATTTGTCCTTCAGAAGCTGTTGGCATTGTTGCCGTGGCAGCATGCCATTTCACTTTCTTGTTCGTCCCTTGTATCCGGCTTCACTTGCTGTATTCACTCACTGTAACTTTATTCCTCAGTCTCAGCAGTTCTCTGAGGTTAGAAAGTCTGTGTTGAGTTTATTATACATATATATATATATATATAGAGAGAGAGAGAGCAGCTGTGTCTCGGGGAGTTTTATTGGACGTGGTGAAGTCTTAACCAGCCAATCCCTTTGCTGATTTGTCCTTCGGAAGCTGTTGGCATTGTTGCCGTGGCAGCATGCCATTTCACTTTCTTGTTCGTCCCTTGTGTCCGGCTTCACTTGCTGTATTCACTCACTGTAACTTTATTCCTCAGTCTCAGCAGTTCTCTGAGGTTAGAAAGTCTGTGTTGAGTTTATTATACATATATATATATATATATAGAGAGAGAGAGAGAGAGAGAGAGAGAGAGAGAGATTTATCACAATTTTTTGGGACTTTTTATTTTTTATTAATTTCTTAAATAATAATTAAAGGCATTACAGGAAACAGAATACTTTCATACTGTATATAAATACTCAGTAACATACACGTTTTAGAGTATTTATATATAATGGAATGTAGATCTATAATTTCATTTGTACAACAAATACTTCCATGATATTTAAATACTTAATAATTGTACTTGTATATATCATATATATATATATTCAATTTACTATAATTATTTATTTGTGCTGATTTTAAGATGCATCAGGTTTGGTCATTTTTAATTTGTGTTATTGGTCATTTATACTTGTGTTATAATTTTTTACAAAGAGTAATATATCAGTAATGTGATTATTTTAACTGATTTCTATCGTTACATTATATAACTTACAAAACTAAAAACGTATTATTTTTTTCAGTAGCTCCAGTCTAGATACAAGCAAATCATTGGCCGTTTTCTTTACCATCCTGAATGTGTATGATTTTTTTTCTTCAGTTGTCGCACCAGTAACCGCAAGAGTCTGATCTTGACGAGTACGTCTCCCACTCTTCCCCGGCCTCACTCTCCTTTACCAGGACA
This sequence comes from Sinocyclocheilus grahami, assembly GCF_001515645.1. Lineage (NCBI taxonomy): Eukaryota > Metazoa > Chordata > Actinopteri > Cypriniformes > Cyprinidae > Sinocyclocheilus > Sinocyclocheilus grahami. The sequence continues at coordinate 1,768,980 of NW_015505230.1, forward strand.
CATTGGTGAGCAGAGCACTCATCGCTGATCACATGATCTGCACCTCTGAGATACAGAAACATTCAATCTATCTACATGTGTTATTCTCTCTGCCCGACCCACAGGAAGCAGTCCGCTGGACAGTCCTAGGACGTTCTCCCCCAGCGCACCGGCCCATTTCTCTTTTGCCTCATCCAGAAGGTAAATAAATAGCTAGACAACCAAGAAGCTGTCCTCCATTTGATCCATTAGACAGCCTGCACAAATCTGATGTTTTTGGCATGTCCGTCTCAAATCTGTTTAGTCATAGCAGTACAGTAATGTCTCTGTGTCTCATGCGCTTCATGAGTTGTCATGATGGACATCCCAGTTATCCGTCCTCTCTTTCCACACTGGCTGCCACTCTCAGCTGTCATGCTTTTGCCAACAACTTACACTGACGACACTGACAAACCAAACAGATCAGATTTAATCGTTGAAGAAAAAATCGAGTTTGTGATTTTCCCTAGTCGATCTTGATTTCACTGCTCAACAACACAACAATCTCAAGACTCAAACAGGCTTAAAGGAACACGTCACTATTTTTGAAAATAGACTCATTTTCCAACTCCCCTAGAGTTTACCGTTTTCGAATCCATTCAGCCGATCTCCGGGTCTGGCGGTAGCACTTTTAGCTGTAGCTTAGCATAGATCATTGAATCTGATTAGACCGTTAGCATCTCGCTAAAAAATGACCAAAGAGTTTCGATATTTTTCCTATTACCTAGCTGGGGACTATTTTAAGGTGCTGCATAATATCATTGCGCCTGCTGCACCCATGGTACGGCAGCAAAGTTCCTTGATTATTACGCCGGAATGAGCGTATAGTTCCTAGCCATGTCGGCCTAGAAAATCGCAACTTTTAATTTTCCGTCGGTCTTAGTACACGATGTAACTACAGAAGAGTCAAGTTTTAAATAGGAAAAATATAGAAACTCTTTGGTCATTCTTGAGTGAGATGCTAACGGTCTAATCAGATTCAATGATCTATGCTAAGCTACAAGTGCTACCGCCAGACCCGGAGATCGGCTGAATGGATTC
>NW_015505230.1:1771333-1774377 GCF_001515645.1 Sinocyclocheilus grahami
ATTGAATCTGATTAGACCGTTAGCATCTCGCTAAAAAATGACCAAAGAGTTTCGATATTTTTCCTATTACCTAGCTGGGGACTATTTTAAGGTGCTGCATAATATCATTGCGCCTGCTGCACCCATGGTACGGCAGCAAAGTTCCTTGATTATTACGCCGGAATGAGCGTATAGTTCCTAGCCATGTCGGCCTAGAAAATCGCAACTTTTAATTTTCCGTCGGTCTTAGTACACGATGTAACTACAGAAGAGTCAAGTTTTAAATAGGAAAAATATAGAAACTCTTTGGTCATTTTTGAGCGAGATGCTCACGGTCTAATCAGATTCAATGATCTATGCTAAGCTACAGCTAAAAGTGCTACCGCCAGACCCGGAGATCGGCTGAATGGATTCGAAAACGGTAAAACTCAACTGTTTAACTCTAGGGGAGTTGGATAATGAGCCTATTTTCAAAAATAGTGGTGTGTTCCTTTAACATCCAGAGCTAAGCTAAAAATCAATACAGACTATACAGACAATACAGACGTTGCTAGTTTTTTCTTTACATTTTTGACCAAGCAATGCAAAACTCTTTGTTCCTTCTGTTCACCAAGGCTGCATTTAGCTGATCTAAAATACAATAAAAACAGTAATATTGTAAAATATTATTACAATTTAAAATAACTGTTTTCTGTTGTAATATATTGTAAAATGTAATTTATTCTTGTGATGCAAAGCTGAATTTTCAGCATCATTACGCCAGTCTTCAGTGTCACACGATCCTTCAGAAATCAGTATAATTCTAATATACTGATTTTGCTGCTCAAGAAACATTTGTTTTTTATTTTTATTGATGTTGAAAACAGTTGCGTATAATATTTTTGTAGAAACTGATATATTTTTTTCTTCGATAAGAAACAGCCTTTATTTGAAATAAAAATCTTTTGTATTAATATAAAAGTCTTTACTGTAAATTTTAGATTAATTTGATTTGTCCTTGCTGAATAAAAGTATAATTGCTTTTTTTTAAATGAAATCTTACTGATCCCAAATGTTTGAAATGGTAGTGTACATTTGAAAAAAATCTTAAAACATATTTTAATCTTCTGAATAAATGTCATTTTTTCGTTTGTTTATCCTGTTTTATTTATTTATTCATTCATTCATTCTTATCATAAAAATAATTGCCATGATATTATAATATTTTATAATAATTATTTCTTTATTAAAGCTGTTCATTTAGGGTCAGAGAATGTTCTTCATTGTAAAATGAAGTCTGCTTTTGCTCTGGTTCTGAGTTTCGGTGAAGTTAAATGTGTCTGTTTGTGAGCAGCAGCAGGAAGGAAGGAGATTCTCCAGATGGCTAACACACACATATCTCAGCATCATCTTTCCCCAGCGAACGACAGCCCATCAAACATCCTTTTGTTTTGAAAGACGAGTGCAAAGGAGAGATTGAGGGACGAGAGACAGACGATTGATCCGCGTGTTCTTTCCTGTCTGACGCACCCCTCTCCTGCAAGGGCTAATATTGGATTTAGCCAGTATAAATCTCATGCAGCGAGATGGTTGCACAGTATATGTCATCAATCCTGTCCAAAGCACAGAGCAGCTGCTCTCAGCAAACACAGGAACATGAAATATAGTGCTTGACGAAGAAGACACAATCCAGCCCAGTGCAGCAATACGTCACAACTAAAGTTTGTGCATGTACACCATCAACAAATGTCCTGAAACTCTCGGGCCCAAGCTGAGCGGTTCGGCCCTGCTGAGATACTCCTTTCATTATAAGGAACTTTTGGTTCTGAGCACACTAGTTCTCCTTTGAACGTGCTCTCTTCTTATGTTGTTTTAATGACCCCACTGGGAATGTTACCCGCACAGAAATACACACTAAACAGTGCAGAAATGCGATGGTTGCCTAGCAACCGCACAAGAATGCCGCCACATGAAACGGACTCATAAACTCTGCCCACAAAGGACTGTGATAACTGCACTTACCCACTCACATTTAATGTTTTACACAAGAAATATCAAACATAGAAGTTACAAACAGCCAAACGGGAAGCCCCGCCCCCAATGCACGCCATTGGTTGAGCTGATGTTTCTGTTTGTTGCTGCTAGTGGCACTGAAATTACATGCTTTACCTTTAATTTATGAAAAGCTGAAAAATTACAGTCAGGAAGATTTTTTTTAATGTTTATGAAACGAGTCGGTTATGCTCATCAGGGCTGTATTTATTTGATTAAAAATACAGTAAAAACAGAAAACATTTGAAATATTGTTACAATTTAACAAATAATTTTTTTCTATTTTTAATAGAGTTTAAAATGTAATTTATTTCTGTGCTCAAAGCTGAATTTTCAGCATCATTACTCTAGTCTTCAGTGTCACATGATGCTTCAGAAATCATTCTAGTATGATGATTTGCAGCTCAAGAAACATTTCTGATTATTATCAATGTTGAAAACAGTTGTGCTGCTTAATATATTTGTGGAAAATTTGACTTTTTCAAGATTTTTTGATGAATAGAAAGTAAAACAACAACATTAATTTAAAAGATAAATCTTTTATACCATTATATATGTCTTTACTGTCATTTTTGATCTAAAACTCAATGCATCTTTGCATTAAAGTATTAAGTATTCATTTCTTTCATTTGCAGACTCATACTGAACATGCCTACATTTTAATTGTGCTTCATACTTTTCATTTTAATGTGGGAGGGACAATGAAACATTTAGCTGAACTTTAGCTTTTAAACATGTACTTGTATTTCATTTTCATTTTTTCACTTAAGATAAACTATAGTAATACTATGCATCTGGTAGGTTTTGGAATGGATTACGAAACTTCATTTTGTCTCTCTCTGTAGGGCTGACGGCAGACGCTGGTCTCTGGCCTCTCTTCCCTCCTCTGGATATGGGACAAACACACCCAGCTCAACGGTACAGGACAGACTCATCCGGATGCTGCTGCATTTATATTTTTGACTAAATAGTCACTTAAAGGTGCTGTTAGCCATTTTGCTAAATTATTGCAGACACTGATATACTCATCCACC
>NW_015505230.1:1774387-1775505 GCF_001515645.1 Sinocyclocheilus grahami
AACAAAAGGTATAAGAGTATAATAATGATTCTGACATAACACTAAATTTGAATTAAATTTAAATAAATTAAAAAAAAAAATTAAAAAGTAACATAACATGTTGTTTGTACGTTTGTACACATACATATATATATATATATATATACACACATTTATAAATTCAATATATATATTATTTCATTTCCATTTAGTTTGTTGAAGTATTAAAATAACTCAAATTCAATAAAACTAAAACTTAACAAAAGACCTATACAGACATAATAAATTCAGACATCATTTAACTAAAATTAAAATAAATAACTAATACAAATCAAATGACATTAGTTTATCAGTAATCCTAAAAAATAACACTCCCAAACTTACATGCTAGAAAACAACAACTTACTTACACATAGTAAGAAATGGTTATAAAAACTGAAACAGAAGCGAAACAAGTAGTAGGAAAGAGGAGAAATAAAAAGCGATACTTGAATTGTTGTAATTTATAAAAAGGTAAAATTTTCATAGATATATTCTGTAAATTTAAATTGTCTGTTAATTATATAATGTAAAATTATATTTAGAATGTGGGTTTCATTAGAGCAACTTGACATCTTTTTTTTTTTTTAGATCAAATGTGTGTTGCATAAAAATTCTGAAAAAGGAAAAAAAAAATGTATGGGGGGGATCATCTTTATATTCTTCTTTATAAAATAATGAGCTCAACTGATATCTGAGTGAAGTTACATTAGCACATATCGTGTGCTCAGAAGTGTGAAGCTACTGGTGAAAATGCTTGTGTTTGAAATGCTTATATATATATGTGTGTGTGACCATGGACCACAAAACCAGTCATAAGGGTCAATTTTTCGAAGCTTTCCATTGATGTATGGTTTGTTAGGATCGGACAATATTTGGCCGAGATACAACTTTTAAAAAATCTGGAATCTGAGGGTGCAAAAAAAATCAAAATATTGAGAAAATCGCCTTTAAAGTTGTCCAAATTAAGTTCTCAGCAATGCATATTACTAATCAAAAATTAAGCTTTGATGTATTTACGGTAGGAAATTTACAAAATATCTTCATGGAACATGAGCTTTACTTAATATCCTAATGATTTTTGGCATAAAATAAAAATC
>NW_015505230.1:1775520-1782691 GCF_001515645.1 Sinocyclocheilus grahami
TATATATATAGAGAGAGAGAGAGAGAGAGAGAGAGAGAGTATACACACAATGCAAAATGAACACATTGTTTTGTTTTCTCTTTTCTTATATATCTCACTCGCTCAGTTAAGCAGCTGATTGACTGTAGCAGCACCTGTCAGAGAAACACAATGTCAAGTTGAACAGTAGGTTCAGGCCACATTTGATAGAATGAAGCCAAGAAAAAAACAGACAGCAAGCAGCAGCAGTAGCCTTACACATATTATCTTTCATTTCTTCTTCTTTTCCATTCGTGCCAACGCTGAAAATAAGTTTGTGTTCATCCAACCATTTGATGACTGTCAATGGCTGTTATCTCTAACCCGCTCTGTGGATCTGAGTGTTCAATGATCAAATGTTTTTCATGGTTGAAATAATAATGGACGTTCATTGGTGAATGTGTTTTCAAAGATTGTGCTGTGTGTTCTTGGGAAGGGTTCTTGAGTTCATCTGTTTTTGCTCATAGACTCAAGTTGCTTTTGGCCTTTTATTGACTCTACAGTGACATATATTTGCGATTAAAGGCAAACTCATTCAGTCATTAACACAGGGGAACATTGAGTAGGAGTGAAAATCATTACCGCAGGCCTGTGTGTTTCATTTACAATTCACTCGACTCATTTGGGTCGTAATCTTCTTTTATAAGTCCGTTCTAGATTTACTGCACAAGACACGTGGAGCATACACAAATAAATGAAGTTAGACAGCTCAAGTGCATTTTAAACCTTGTAAAACGGCTCTTGCAGTGTCTTTGGCTCTTGATATTTAAGCATGCTGTATAGTCAATGAAATGGCAAAAGCCATGATTCTGGAGACATGCAACAAAATAGGCAATAGAATGCAAAATGTTTTTAAAACATGCCAAATGTATTAGCATTTTTTTACAAAATGTGTTTTTTTCCCTCATCATTTTATGTGTCAACGCAAGGGTTATTATCATTAACTAAAACGAAAAACATTTGAAAATAAAAACTTAAATAAATAAATTAAAAAATAATATTAATAATAAAAAAACAAAACATTAAATTGTGCATTAAAATGATTAATATATATTATATTAATAATAAACTGTATATAATTAATATGTGTATATATAATTATTTTTTAATGATAATTTATATATAATTATTAATACATATAAAAATAACTTATTTTATTTCAGATATTCAACAAGGCAACATTTCTCATTTTCATTTAAAGTTCTAAAATCCTAAAGTACTACAAGAAGTAAAACTAAATAAATCTATACAGACATGTTTATAAAAATCTAATTAATAAAATAGAAAAGAAAAAACAAAAAAATTACTAAAACTGTACCTAAAATTAAAATGAAAACATAAAATCTCATTCAAAATATTAACAAAAGCTAGAATAGTACTAAAATAACACTATTGATTGATTGATTGATTGACAACCTTCAGGATAAAGACTGATTTGCTATTATCTGATTTTCTAAATGTTTTCATAAATATAAAAATGTAAGGACACAGCTGTGAATCCTTAATAAAAGTTTTTTTTTATTAACCATTTTCATTCTGTCAAGACATAGTCGCGATGTTTCTTTGAAAGATACTTATTTCTGTTTCTGTTTAAATTGAATAGAAATTTTATTGAGTATGTAGGTGTTATGGTGTCATAGTTTTGATAAAATAAACAGTAAATCAATCTGTTAATTGCATTCTCTGATTTTTTTTTGTGTGTGTGTGTGTAAATGTTATTTTCAAACATTGTGAGACATTTTTTGCCCCATGTCTTAAAGTATAGAAATGTGTATCCTGTATGGTATTTTCCTCACTGGGTTGTGTCGTTTCTTCAGTCTTCCAGCTCGTCTCAGGAGCGGCTGCATCAGTTGCCGTTCCAGCCCACCCTGGACGAGCTGCACTTCCTGTCCAAACACTTTGGCAGCACTGAGAGCATCACTGATGATGACGGACGGAGATCACCGCAAGTGCGACCGCGCTCACGGAGTCTCAGGTACACAATCACACATCGATGTCTTAAGCACATTTCAACCAATTTATGACAAATGTCTCTTAGTCATCTTTTATTTTCCTTCTCTCTGTTTCTCTCTACAGTCCAGGGCGATCACCTTCCTGTTACGACAGTGAGATTGTTATGATGAACCATGTTTATAAGGAGCGGTTCCCTAAGGTTAGCGAAACATAAACACACACTTCAGACTAAGGGGCCGTTCACATATCGCGTCTTTTGCGTGCTCAAGTTCGTTATTTCAAATGTAGACGCGCGGCAGGCGCGCTCATAATGGAAGCGGCAAACCATTTCAACTTTTCAGAATGCCGCAAGCACACCGCAGGTCATGTGACAAGAACCAACCAATCGGCTTCATCCTTTCCCGTAACAACATTGAAAGCTCAGCCAAGATGAACGAACAGCTGATCATAGCTGTACAGGGATAGCTACTGCAAGCTATTTTTAGTGCTGCAAATCCATTTATCTTTTGCTGAAACTTCACTTTCGTCTTCATGGAGAGCGGAGGTCATGGTTGCTTAGCAACGGCAGACGCCTCCGGAGCGCAAGCGCCCGAACGCTTCGGAAAAAAGCAGAAAGCGGCGTGCCTAGCGTTTTCCACGTGTTTTTAGGCGCGACATGTGAACGGCCCTTAATATGAGATTATTAAAGGGGTCATGATATAAGAAATCACATTTGCCTTGATCTTTTGTCTTTATAAACAAAAACGGCTCGTTTGGATATTGTGGGATTTGTGACATCACACAGGCAAATACCATCTCAGGAGCAAGACATCGACAAATAGTTATACAGCACCGCACCATAGGCCCCGCCCACTGGCTTTCAGTCACTTAAAGAGAGACTAAAGAATTCTGCCATCATTTATTCACCCTCAAGTTGTACCTGTATGAGTTTCTTTCTTCTGCGGAACACAAAAGATGATATTTTGAAGAATGTTGGTAGGTAAACAGATTTGGCTCCCATTGACTTCAGTTGTACAGACAAAAATGACAATGGAAGTCAAAATGGACCGAAACGGTTTGCTTACCAGCATTCTTCAAAATATCTTCTTTTTTTTCATCAGAAGAAAGTCACATGGATTTGGAACGACACGAGATTTGGAACGTCTCTTTAAGAGGCTTTAGTGTTTTTAAAATCATATAATTTGTGAATCCATGCACTTGCAGCACTTTATATTTGCCAAACGTTATTTAAGAATTGCAGATACGTTTTGCCTGCATTGCCTTTTTCACATTTTTGCCACACCAGTGATGTTTCACCCCTAAAATCAAATGGAAAAAAATATGAAATCTTATTGTGAATGAAGAAATTGTAGTTTTTAGGACCAAGAGTTTTGCATTGTTGCATTATTTTCCGGAAATATTGACGAGTGTTAATTTTAGACCCGAGTTTGTCTGTAATTGAGCTCAGAGTATAGTCCCTGTTGAAGGCATTATTTAAATGTTGTCTGTTACCTTCAGGCCACGGCTCAGATGGAGGAGCGCTTGGCTGAGTTCATCGAGTCGTACTCACCTGAGAACGTGCTGCCGCTGGCTGACGGGGTCCTCAGCTTCATCCACCACCAGATCGCCGAGCTGTCCCGAGACTGCCTGACCAAATCTCGTGAAGGCCTCATCTCCACCATCTACTTCTACGAGCTGCAGGAAAACCTTGAGAAGCTGCTCCATGAAGTGAGCATATGTGTGGGCTGGATGTGGTTTCAGCTTATATGAATTGATATCTCACTTTACTTGACTGCATTATTCAATTGTTTTATTAGGTCCATAATATTTCATTAACTCAATGTTTGTTTGTTTAAAGAAATTACCTAGTCAATATCTAGTTAAAAGGGTCATTTATAATGGATTTTTTTTATTGCATCTCTAATTACTTTTTTGCATCTCTAATTACTGTTTTGTTTTTTTTACGAATTGTGTTGTAATATCAGAAATTTTAATTCCACACCATCAGACATCATTGCAAAATTCACTATTCATAAATATTTGAATACTTATTTTAATAAACAGTAAAACATTAAATATTGTAATAAATAAACATTTAAAAAAATATTGTTCAGTGACATGTTGACAACAGAAACCCTACAAATGAAAAATTTTATGTCACACGCTTGTGCTTACATGAAAAATCGATCTAAAGTAATGATAAAAAAGGCAAATTATTTGTAAAATGAAATACAATGGATATTTATTAATTTGGTAATTTAAGAATTTATTATTTTAAGTTATTATTAAGTATTTAATGATGTATTTAATGATTTATTCTAATGTGACCCTGGAGCACAAAAGCAGCCTTAAGTCGCTGGGGTATATTTGTAGCAATAGCCAAAAATACATTGTATGGGTCAAAATTATAGATTTTTCTTTTATGCCAAAAATCATTAGGATATTAAGTAAAGATCATGTTCCATGAATATATTTTGTAAATTTCCTACTGTAAATATATTAAAACTTAAATTTTGATTAGTAATATGCATTGCTAAGAACGTCATTTGGACAACTTTAAAGGTGATTTTCTCAATATTTAGATTTTTTTTGCACCCTCAGATTCCAGATTTTCAAATAGCTTTCAGATGATGTATAAATCTCAATTTCAACCCAAAATTGACCCTTATGACTGGTTTTGTGGTCCAGGGTCACAAATATTTTAAATATCTATTGAATTGTTTAAATCGGAGTAATTCGGCCCTCCGTACATTATGGCCATGATCAAATCTTTTCCTTGAGCTTCACATTTTGTAACCAACTATATATTTTTCTACAAAACTCATTTCAAGCATCCTAAAAAATATAAAATCACTCAAGTGTGTAACCGAACTGTTTTTCAGAGATTTCAGTAGTCAAAAGTTTCTCTAACTGAAGAATCACCCACATATGAATCCTTTTTTAATTTAATGGTCTTGTGATATCTGTTAGGCCTATGAGCGATCAGAGAGCTCAGAGCTGACCTTCATCGCAGAGCTGGTGAAGAAACTCTTCATCATCATCTCGCGTCCTGCCCGACTGCTTGAATGTCTGGTGAGAGTCTCCACACACACACACACACACACATACACACACACACACATACACACTTGATCTGCCGGTCGCTGGGCTTGGACGTTTTTTTCAGCCTACTTTGTGCAGTTGTCATGGCAACTGGCTGATGGGGTCACCAGGGGTCAGGAGACGAAAGTACAATGTGCTGAAAGGCTTGAGTGTAACAAAACCCTCGACTGGTTTTATCAAACATAAAAGGTCCCCTGAAAATGTGTCAGTAGAGCAATCACTGGAAATATGGATCAGTGGCTAAATAAATAATATGGATCATCAGATAAATACATATGTGGACATGAAATATTGAGTTATTTTGGTAACACTTTACAGTAAGGTCCCTTTAGCGAACGATAGTAATGCATTAAATAGCATTAACTAACAATGAGTAATAGATTTGTTACAGTGTTTATTAATCTTTCTTAACATTATTTAATGAAAATAAAACTGTTCATTTTTGGTTCATGTTAACTCCGGTCCACTAAATATTAAGACATACAATTTTGATTTTAATAATGTATTAGCAAATGTTGAAATCTAAAATTCATGAATTATTTGTTTATTATTATTTTAGTATTTTTAATTCTTAGATCATGTATTACAGTTTCCACAAAAAAATATTAAGCAGCACATATTAGAATGATCAACATCTTAGCCTTTTAAATTCTGCCTGGCTCAAGGTTGCAAATGCGACTGCCCCCTTTAAGCCTCATAAACACAAACCGGATCTGTGGCAAAACTCTGATACCCGTCTTCTAAGACAAAACTAGAAAGGCAGAACACAGATGGAAGAAGGACAGGCTACATATCTCTCTTCAGATGTTTAAAGACTCACTTACATCTTACCAAACTGCTGTTAAGTCTGCTAAAGCTGCATATTTTTCTAATCTAATTGAATTTAATCACTCTAAACCTAAGGTTTTGTTCTCAATTATTCAATCTGTTGCAAATCCTTCTACTAACTCCTTGCCTGATGCCTCTGATGTTCTCTGTGAAAGCTTCTTGAGATATTTCAGTGACAAAATTACTAACTTAAGACTTAGTGTCTGCCCCACTTTAACTGTCTCTCCAACCCTGTCATCTGCCTCTGCCTTTTGGGATGCTTTCAAACCTATCAATTTCCAGGCATTGAAGGAGGTGATTGACAAGCTCAAACCCTCATTTTGTTCTAACGATATTATTCACCCGAGATTCTTAAAATTAATCATTGATTCAATTGGACCTGGTTTAGTGTCTCTTATCAATAAGTGTCTCCAAACTGGCGCTGTCCCTGCCAGTCTTAAAGTGGCTACAGTCACTCCCCTACTCAAAAAGCCTTCACTTGACTCTTCTGTTCTAAAACATTTTAGGCCAATTTCTGTCTTACCTTTCATTTCTAAGGTATTGGAGAAAATTGTGCTGGATCAACTTCAACATTTTTTGACTAGTAATTGTATTTATGAGGTTTTTCAATCTGGTTTTAAGTCTGCTCACAGCACTGAGTCTGCCCTCTTGAGAGTGTTAAATGATATTTATCTCTCCACTGATTCTGGAGACCCTGTGGTTCTTATTCTTTTGGATTTATCGGCCGCTTTTGATACAGTTGACCACTCCACACTATTATCCAGACTAGAGTCCTGGGTGGGTCTAAAAGCTACCGTTCTTAATTGGTTTCAGTCATACCTATCTGACAGAAAGTTTTTAGTGAAGCTGGGTAATTTTACCTCTTCCAATGCACCCCTGTGGCCTACCGCAAGGCTCTGTATTAGCTCCTTCTCTATTTTCTCTCTACATGCTACCTCTGGGCTCTATTCTAAGGAAACATGGTGTCTCTTTTCATTTCTATGCAGATGATACTCAAATCTATCTACCAATCAAAAGAAACAATTCTGCAGTGATTACCTCTCTTCAGCAATGCTTAGAGGAGGTTAAATTATGGCTCGCCCAAACTTTTCTCTCCCTAAATGAAGACAAGACCGAAGTAATTGTTTGTGGTTCTAATGAGATAATGAGAATTATTCGCCCTGATTTGGACAGTTTATCTGTTTTTAGATCTTCACAGGTGTCGAGCAGCATTTAAAATTTGAAAATTTGATCTCCTCCGTTATCGGATCCAGTTTTTATCAACTTCGTCTACTGTCTAAAATCAGAGACT
>NW_015505230.1:1785325-1809393 GCF_001515645.1 Sinocyclocheilus grahami
TAAACGATATTTATCTCTCCACTGATTCTGGAGACTCTGTGGTTCTTATTCTTTTGGATTTATCGGCCGCTTTTGATACAGTTGACCACTCCACACTATTATCCAGACTAGAGTCCTGGGTGGGTCTAAAAGCTACCGTTCTTAATTGGTTTCAGTCATACCTATCTGACAGAAAGTTTTCAGTGAAGCTGGGTAATTTTACCTCTTCCAATGCACCCCTGTGGCCTACCGCAAGGCTCTGTATTAGCTCCTTCTCTATTTTCTCTCTACATGCTACCTCTGGGCTCTATTCTAAGGAAACATGATGTCTCTTTTAATTTCTATGCAGATGATACTCAAATCTATCTACCAATCAAAAGAAACAATTCCGCAGAGATTACCTCTCTTCAGCAATGCTTAGAGGAGGTTAAATTATGGCTCGCCCAAACTTTTCTCTCCCTAAATGAAGACAAGACCGAAGTAATTGTTTGTGGTTCTAATGAGAATTCTCAGTATATTCGCCCTGATTTGGACAGTTTATCTGTTTTTAGATCTTCACAGGTGTCGAGCAGCATTTAAAATTTGATAAACATATCTCCTCCGTTATCGGATCCAGTTTTTATCAACTTCGTCTACTGTCTAAAATCAGAGACTTTCTCACTCCAAAAACTCTAGAAATGGCTGTTCATGCGTTTGTTACATCTCGACTAGATTACTGCAATTCCTTATATTGCGGTATATCTAAATCTCAAATTGCGTGCCTTCAGCTAGTCCAAAACGCTGCGGCCAGACTTCTTCTGAAGTGTCGCAAACATGAACACATTACTCCAATTCTCAGATCTCTACACTGGTTCATCAGAGAATAGACTTCAAAATTCTTCTCTTTGTTTTTAAATCGTTACATTACCTAGCTCCTGTCTACCTCTCTGAACTTCTTCATTTATACACTCCATCTAGAAGCCTAAGATCTTGCGACCAGGCTTTGTTGGTAGTTCCACATGTTAGACTTAAGCGTAGAGGGTAGCGTGCATTTGCGGTGGCAGGGCCACGGCTTTGGAATACCCTGCCTTTAGAAATTAGAATGGCCCCTTCTCTGCCTGTCTTTAAGTCCCTGCTAAAAACCTATCTGTTTTTCTTAGTGTATTGATTACTGTTATTCTGTCATTTTTTAATGGGTTGTTCATATTTTTATTTGGCTTGTTTTCTGTGTATGTTTTTATAAATTTCTCTTCTGTAAAGCACTTTGGTCAGCCTAGCGGCTGCTGTAAATGTGCTATGCAAATAAAATGAACTTGAACTTGAACAGAAGTTTATTGAGTGCAGAATGCAGCAATTGACCAAAAATGCCAATATTTCCATGTTTCTTCAGGAGTTTAACCCCGAAGAGTTCTACCACCTTCTGGAGGCAGCAGAAGACCACGCTAAAGAGGGCCAGCTAATGAAAGCAGACATCCCGCGATACATCATCAGCCAGCTCGGCCTGACCAGAGACCCTCTGGAAGGTGAGAGAGAGACGAACACGACTGAACATCCTCACAGTGAGCGTGTGTGTCTCTGGAGGGAAAAAAAGTAGAAGAAGCTGGGGAGAGGAAGGGAAATGTAGGTCATACTGAGAGACATTGTTGAGATTATCGAGCAGGTTAAGGTGGTGCACAGGCGGTGGGAAGTTTGTATTCCTGCCAAGAACACAGGGAGATGTGTAAGCACCGCTGTGAACCTGGCAAACAGCAGCCGGCTCTGAGTAATGGGGCTTTTTATAAAAACATACACTTACTAGCTCTCACTGCACAACTAAACACAACAAAACAATTTTCAGGCACAATTTTCTCTTCTATCTCAGCTTAATTTACAGATATATGTAAGACGTTTTTATGTTCATTTCACCCTATAAACAATGTGACTCAGTGCTCTGTTTCAGCATCTCATTAGCCCTAATTAGTAGCATTTAGGCCATTGACTGACTGATGGCAGACTGATGTAGCATTTGAAACATAATCATTATGTTTGCCATTCAGTTTGGTGCTGCTAATGGCATATAAGAATGATTTCTGAAGGATCATGTGACACTGAAGACTAGAGTAATTATGCTGAAAATTCAGCTTTGCATCACAGGAATAAGTGACATTTTAAAGTTTATTCAAATAGAAAACAGTTATTTTAAATTGTAATAATATTTTACAATATTACTGTTTTTACTGTATTTTTCAAATAAATGCAGCCTTGTTGAGCAAAATCTTGTCTTTCATAAAAATTTAAAATCTTACTGACTGCAAACATTCGAACAGTAGTGTATTATTATTATTATTATTATTATTATTATATATGCTGTATATATTCATTAGCTTTATTTGACTAGGATCTTTAGGCTATTTTAGGTTATTAATTGGCCTAGAAACATGTCAAACGTCTAAAACAACTAATTTATGTAATTTTATTCCTCAAAGCCAGTACATGTTTATTGCATAGTAACATTTATTAACCAAACATGATTCTTGCATGCAGAAATGGTGAATTTGGAGAGTTATGACAGCGAGGGACCCCACACGCCGGAGACGGACGACTCTGCTGAAGTGAGTGTATTAATATAATCATGTTTATATTGTTTTGCGATGATTGCGAAAGATTGCAACTTTTACCTACTAGTTATGTAAGACAAAAAGTTTGGGGTGAAAAAAATGATCAAGATGTGTTATATAAACCTGCAATTTTCTCACTCTTTAACATGGAAACATATTTTTAATGAAGGAAAAGCACAACTGCAGCGGCTGGGATTCAGGATAAAAGTGGTAGAAATGAAACGGCACAGGAAGTGAAATTATACTCCAGTTGATTTATTTCCCCTGCATTGAATCCTTTATCTGGCTTTCAGGGGAAGCTCAAAGTCAAACCGCCCTGTGAATCAGACTTCCAGACTATCAAACTCATCAGCAACGGAGCGTATGGGTGAGCATATCGCTATTCACTCTCAAATTACTCTGAAATGACTCTAAACCATTGTGTAAATATGGATAAAACAGATCTGTCCCTCTCATTTGGATCGTAGAGCTGTGTATTTAGTCAGACACAGAGAGACGCGGCAGCGCTTTGCTATGAAGAAGATCAACAAACAAAACCTGCTCCTGCGGAACCAGATCCAGCAGGCGTTCGTGGAGCGGGACATCCTGACCTTCGCCGAGAACCCCTTCGTGGTCAGCATGTTCTGCTCTTTTGAGACGCGCCGTCACCTGTGTATGGTTATGGAGTATGTGGAGGGTAAGACATTACGCTCATTCAGCAGTTGAATGAATCCTAATTACTACACACAACTCAGATTTTACTCAGTATTCAGCCAATTAAAAACACTTTATTTTTTGTTTAGGCGGTGACTGTGCAACGCTGCTAAAGAATATAGGAGCACTTCCTGTGGAAATGGCCCAGATGTACTTTGCTGAAACAGTTTTAGCGCTGGAGTACATTCATAATTATGGCATTGTACACCGAGACCTGAAACCAGACAAGTAAGTCAGCGCCCCCTGCTGGAGTGGAGGTCACAACTGAAAACAACATATTGATCCAAAGTGCTGTGCAATATAGAAAAAAACTATACTGCAAAAGCATCTTTTACACATTTCCAAAAGTATAAAGATGCTTCACTCATTATAATGCCACCATACATGTAACCCGCAAATATCCTATGTAGAGTTGACTATATAGAGTGCATTCATTCAGCAGCATTTGTTGCTGAAGTATTTTTCCTCTTTTTAGTTAAAAGCCATAAACCAAACCAACCAGCAACAAGGTGAATCACAAGTTCACTTTACAAACTTTGATTTCAGACAAAAAAATGATTTGAAAATCGGACTAAAAAACAAAAGTAGAAGACTATGTGCTTAATGGCTTTCATAAGTGAAATAACTACAAACACATAAAGCACTGCAAATGACATCATTGATTTCAACAGATTAGAAAACTACTGATTTAAAGAATTTGTGTATGTAAAGTTGAATGGAAAATATGCATGCATATATATATATATGTATATATATGTGTGTGTGTGTATGTGTATATATATATATATATATATATATATATATATATACACAAATATTTAAGTATGTTTGAGAGCATAAGAAAGCTGACTAGCATCAATCATAGTGCTTCTCTCAGTCTTCTGATTGGTGGAGATTTCTCTGCAGAATCATGGGTAATGTAGTTTTTCATTAGGAATTCTGATGTTGATTATGACTATTTTAAAAATTTGTTGTAATAATGCAGGGGGGGTTTCTTCAACAAAAGCTTGTATCATCTATTAACTAACTCGTAGTTCAGACTAGGTCTGTCTTTAATGGTTTATAAGTTATCGTTAAAAAATCCATTCCACTATGGAGAAAATAAATGGGATTTTGACTTTTGGAAACCGACTGTTGCTCTCTATTACAAGGTGTAAAACAGATCTCATCTTGTCATTTATTTTTGAAGCGAACGCTCATGGCTCGTGGTTCTTCTTCACAGTCTGTTGATCACGTCGATGGGTCACATTAAGCTGACGGATTTTGGCTTGTCAAAGATGGGGCTCATGAATCTCACCACTAACCTGTACGAGGGACACATCGAGAAGGACGCCAGGGAGTTCCTGGACAAACAGGTTAGGAAACAGGCCTGTCCTCTTGTGATCAGTTCACATGCCAGGTGTAAACAGGATGGTATTGTCTCTCTGTCTCAGGTGTGTGGTACACCGGAGTATATCGCCCCGGAGGTCATTCTCAGGCAGGGCTATGGGAAACCAGTGGACTGGTGGGCCATGGGTATCATCCTCTACGAATTCCTAGTGGGCTGCGTGCCGTTCTTTGGAGACACGACTGAAGAGCTCTTTGGTCAGGTGATCACAGGTGAGTCTGAATCTTGAGGTGAATCCTGATCGCACTTCATGTCCCAGCACATCGGAGCTTCAAAGCAACACCTGAGCTAATATTAGCAGCAGCGGTGTTGATTAGAGCAAAAGCAAACACATTATTTTCCTCCAGAAACCTCTTCCAAAGTGCTCCATTTTTCTAGCAAAGCTTTGTAATTCCATACACCGAAATGTGATGAAGGGCTTCAGTGCTGCCAACAGATTTCTCTGTGTGTGTTTGTGTAGATTATATTGAGTGGCCTAAGGGAGACGAGGCACTGCCTAGTGAAGCTCAGAGCCTGATTTCTGCCCTGCTGCAAACCAACCCACTAGTGCGACTGGGCACAGGTACACATCCACCAGTTTACCACACCTTCACACACTTATGCAAGTCAAGATGACATGAATTCAGATTGGACGCTATGACTTTAATACATATTCTTGGTCTTATTGTGAGCAATTCATCTGTGCAGATTATTTCTTTCTATTGGATTATTTCCTTCTTTTGTAGAATTTCATGTATTTCTTTCTTGTTTCTAGAATTACTGTTCAAAAGTGTTAGGTCAGTAAGATTTTTTAATGTCAAGGCTGCATTTATTTGATCAAAAATACTATTTTAGTATTTTTAGGTAATTTTATGAAATAATATTACAATTTCAAATAACTGCTTGCTATTTGAATATATTGTAAAATGTAATTTATTCTTGTGAATCAAAGCTGAATTTTCAGCATCATTACTCCAGTCTTCAGTGTCACATGATCCTTCAGAAATCATTCTAACATGCTGATATTACTCAAGAAACATTTCTTATTACTAATGTTGCAAACAGTTGTGCTGCTTAATATTTTTAAGGAAACTGTGACACATTTTTTCAGGATACTTGAATGAATACAAAGTTCAAAATAACTACATTTACTCAAAATATCATTCTTTTGTAACATTATAGATGTTTTGAATGTCACTTTTGATCAGTTTAATGTATCCTTGCTGAATAAAACGATTCATTTCTTTAATTAAAAAAAAGATCATTGTTGATCAAAAGATTATTGACAAAAGATCAAAAGATTATTGTTCACCCAAAAATGAAACTTATGTCATGATTTACTCAGCCTCATGTTGTTCAATATGATGGCAACTGTCACAGATAATGAAAGTTGCTGTTCCCTTTTGAGCGTTCACTCTACATCGCGAAACATTAGCAGTGGGAACACCTCCCCTTCTCCGAAAATCCTGAAACCTTATAGGATAACGCCAGTACAATAAACTGGACAATTGTCACTAAATATGCAAATCCCATGCAAATACTGACAAGCCTGCGGGCAGTATATAATGCGGTGAGAGCGATAATTGCCTCCGAATCTTCTCCTTCACGCTGCCATCGTCAAAGATGCACCAGAAGATACAACAGCTTCTTCACAGCATCCAATGGCTATACCTTTTGCCGAATTTGCGTTGGGACCCAGAAATGTTCATCCAGGGGGTTCCCTTGGGACTAGTGACAGCACACACTGTGGTTACAACAGATGCGTCGACCTCAGGCTGGGGAGCAGTGTGTGAGGGCATGCCAGCTTCAGGCCTGTGGTCAGAGCCTCAGAGCAGGTGGCACATAAACCGCTTGGCGGCGTATGCTCCAGGGCCCTGGAGGTGGATCTGTTCACAACAGGCGAGAACACACACTGCCCGCTGTTCTTTTCGCTGTCTCACTTCCCGCTGATGGGGACACTCTGACATTGTGCTGGCCTAGAGCCAGACTTTATGTGTTCCCTCCGGTGAAGATTTTGCCTCTGGTGTTATACAAAATCAGGGAAGAGAGAGTGTCGGCCCCGAACTGGCCGAATAAACCGAATAAACCAAAAGATGTTGGTGGCTCCCCCTCAGGAGGGACCTGCTGTCTCAAGCAAACAGCTCGATATGGCATTAATGTCAAGGCTGCATTTATTTGATCAAAAATACTATTTTAGTATTTTTAGGTAATTTTATGAAATAATATTACAATTTCAAATAACTGCTTGCTATTTGAATATATTGTAAAATGTAATTTATTCTTGTGAATCAAAGCTGAATTTTCAGCATCATTACTCCAGTCTTCAGTGTCACATGATCCTTCAGAAATCATTCTAACATGCTGATATTACTCAAGAAACATTTCTTATTACTAATGTTGCAAACAGTTGTGCTGCTTAATATTTTTAAGGAAACTGTGACACATTTTTTCAGGATACTTGAATGAATACAAAGTTCAAAATAACTACATTTACTCAAAATATAATTCTTTTGTAACATTATAGATGTTTTGAATGTCACTTTTGATCAGTTTAATGTATCCTTGCTGAATAAAACGATTCATTTCTTTAATAAAAAAAAAGATCATTGTTGATCAAAAGATTATTGACAAAAGATCAAAAGATTATTGTTCACCCAAAAATGAAACTTATGTCATGATTTACTCAGCCTCATGTTGTTCAATATGATGGCAACTGTCACAGATAATGAAAGTTGCTGTTCCCTTTTGAGCGTTCACTCTACATCGCGAAACATTAGCAGTGGGAACACCTCCCCTTCTCCGAAAATCCTGAAACCTTATAGGATAACGCCAGTACAATAAACTGGACAATTGTCACTAAATATGCAAATCCCATGCAAATACTGACAAGCCTGCGGGCAGTATATAATGCGGTGAGAGCGATAATTGCCTCCGAATCTTCTCCTTCACGCTGCCATCGTCAAAGATGCACCAGAAGATACAACAGCTTCTTCACAGCATCCAATGGCTATACCTTTTGCCGAATTTACGTTGGGACCCAGAAATGTTCATCCAGGGGGTTCCCTTGGGACTAGTGACAGCACACACTGTGGTTACAACAGATGCGTCGACCTCAGGCTGGGGAGCAGTGTGTGAGGGCATGCCAGCTTCAGGCCTGTGGTCAGAGCCTCAGAGCAGGTGGCACATAAACCGCTTGGCGGCGTATGCTCCAGGGCCCTGGAGGTGGATCTGTTCACAACAGGCGAGAACACACACTGCCCGCTGTTCTTTTCGCTGTCTCACTTCCCGCTGATGGGGACACTCTGACATTGTGCTGGCCTAGAGCCAGACTTTATGTGTTCCCTCCGGTGAAGATTTTGCCTCTGGTGTTATACAAAATCAGGGAAGAGAGAGTGTCGGCCCCGAACTGGCCGAATAAACCGAATAAACCAAAAGATGTTGGTGGCTCCCCCTCAGGAGGGACCTGCTGTCTCAAGCAAACAGCTCGATATGGCACCCCCGCCCAGAGCTGTGGAGCCGTCATGTGTTGCTACTTCAGGGGTCCCAGAGGGGCTAAACTCCCTGCCTCCCTGTGTGCTTGACGTGTGCTTGGTCTGCACAGCGCTGCTTCAAGTCGAACACACCTAATAACTAGAGCGCATTAGCATCAGTTACTGTCATTACTGTTAGTTACTACAGCCCACAGTTTGCTAGCTAGCTATGCCTTCGTCACATTAATGCATATTACCTGGTTGCGATAATCTACAAAACAGTCTCCATATTTTAATTAAGCTGCTAGAAGGAACATTCATTCAGGTTGTAGCGGTATTTGACAGTTGAGAGAGATGGCAGCTTTCCTGCGAGTGGATGTGGTTTCAGCACTGACAGCGGACATGCCCCCATCGTTTGAGAGCAGAGAATACTGCTTATTTTTTTCAATATTTTGATAATAACACATTTTTCTGTGGTGTGACAAACTTGGAACACATATTTAATATTGCTTTACACCGATTTTAACTGTATGTAAAACCGTTGCTTGAACGCATTTTTAGCATATTAGGATAGTTCTGGAAAAAAAGAAAGCAAGTCAGATTTGCGTAAACCAGTTTTTGCATCACAATTCATGGCCATAACACCTTATCTTACCAGGATTGCGTGTTTATCTGTTTGTCTATAAATGTACTTCTCTTGACACTTGTGAACAGGTGGTGCGTTTGAAGTGAAGCAGCACTGGTTTTTCTTGGGATTGGACTGGAATGGTTTACTCCGACAGAAGGCCGAGTTTATCCCTCATCTAGAGTCTGAGGAGGACACCAGCTATTTCGACAGTAAGGACACTCTCACACTTGTTTTTGAGTCTGCCCTTGATCGCCATCTCTCTATCTCTCATCATCATCTCACACTCCCTCTGTTTCAGCGCGGTCCGAGCGTTATCGGCACATCAACTCCTATGACGAGGACGACATTAGCATCAGTTACTGTCATTACTGTTAGTTACTACAGCCCACAGTTTGCTAGCTAGCTATGCCTTCGTCACATTAATGCATATTACCTGGTTGCGATAATTTACAAAACAGTCTCCATATTTTAATTAAGCTGCTAGAAGGAACATTCATTCAGGTTGTAGCGGTATTTGACAGTTGAGAGAGATGGCAGCTTTCCTGCGAGTGGGCGTGGTTTCAGCACTGACAGCGGACATGCCCCCATCGTTTGAGAGCAGAGAATACTGCTTATTTTTTTCAATATTTTGATAATAACACATTTTTCTGTGGTGTGACAAACTCGGAACACATATTTAATATTGCTTTACACCGATTTTAACTGTATGTAAAACCGTTGCTTGAACGCATTTTTAGCATATTAGGATAGTTCTGGAAAAAAAGAAAGCAAGTCAGATTTGCGTAAACCAGTTTTTGCATCACAATTCATGGCCATAACACCTTATCTTACCAGGATTGCGTGTTTATCTGTTTGTCTATAAATGTACTTCTCTTGACACTTGTGAACAGGTGGTGCGTTTGAAGTGAAGCAGCACTGGTTTTTCTTGGGATTGGACTGGAATGGTTTACTCCGACAGAAGGCCGAGTTTATCCCTCATCTAGAGTCTGAGGAGGACACCAGCTATTTCGACAGTAAGGACACTCTCACACTTGTTTTTGAGTCTGCCCTTGATCGCCATCTCTCTATCTCTCATCATCATCTCACACTCCCTCTGTTTCAGCGCGGTCCGAGCGTTATCGGCACATCAACTCCTATGACGAGGACGACACCAACGACGATGAGCCAGTAGAGATAAGACAGTTCTCCTCCTGCTCGCCGCGCTTCAGCAAGGTCATTCTGACACATGGCTGCATTCATTTTTCATGCTTTCTTTTCTCAGAAGCACCCTTGAATGTGTAAACAGACACATTAACACTAATCTTTCTTCTTTATCTTTCTTCTTATTTAATTTTTAATGATCCATCAAGGTCACATTGCATCCTCTGATTCCTTTTAGGGGAGACCAAGCATAATTGTCACAATTTTAACTGCAGTGAATGTTTTTTTTAATATATATATATATATTTTTGCATAGACGTGCAAC
This sequence comes from Sinocyclocheilus grahami, assembly GCF_001515645.1. Taxonomy (NCBI): domain Eukaryota; kingdom Metazoa; phylum Chordata; class Actinopteri; order Cypriniformes; family Cyprinidae; genus Sinocyclocheilus; species Sinocyclocheilus grahami. The sequence goes on from NW_015505230.1 coordinate 1,795,503, forward strand.
CCTCTTCAAGACCACTAGCTGAGCAAAGACCTTGGATTATATATTTCAAGTGATTTCAAGCACCAAAATAACAAAAAAGCCACCATAAAGTATCATATACTGTACATCACTGTTCAAAGTCAGATCAAAGATTTTTTTATCTTATTGACAGAAGTGTCTTATGCTCAACAAGTCTGTATTTATTTCATCAAAAATACTGTAAAACATCAATATTATGAAATATAATTACAATTTTAAATATTTTGTTCTATTTGAATATATTTTCAAATGTAGTTTATTCCTGTGATGCAAAGCTGAATTTTCAACATCATCACTCCAGTCTTCAGTGTCACATGATCCTTCAGAAATCATTCTGATATGATGATTTGCTGCTGAAGAAACATTTCTGCGATGAGTAACCGAAACAGCTTTTGTTCTGTCTTTCAGGTGTATAGCAGCATGGAGCACCTGTCCCAGCTGGAGCAGAAGACCCCTGTAGTTACCCGTCGAGAGCACAGAGGTCGCCGTGATGACAAGATGGCCAAGCGGGAGAGTCTGGGAAGCTTCACTATGAGGGACAAGAGCTGGAGGACAGGCTCACCTGAGATGTATGTTTGAAAGAGTTAAATTGAATATAATTGTATATCACTGCATATGAAGATATTCTATCAAATTTACTGTATTTTAACATTCTTTTTTTTTTTTTTTTTTTCACAGGAAGCGTCTATCATGCTCTGAGTCTCTGTATATGGAGGGAGATTACAGTCCTCCGATGGGTGCCCGGCGTCGTTTTTCAGCCCTAATGGACACTCACCGGTTTGCCACTCCTCAAGAGGGTGATGGGGAGCTCTCAGAAAAACAGGGTGCTGCTAAAGCCCCGGGATCATTAGTAGAGGGAACCACTGCTCCATCATCGCCCAGTGCCAATGAACAGAGGAATGCTGGAAAGGAAGTGATGTCAGCCAGTAAAGGGGCAGGTAAGTGGAAAAGACTGTAGAGTTTTTTTTAATTATAGACTGTAGAGTTTCAGATAGACATATTTTCTGTGTATGTAAATTTTGCAGACAAGCCACTGAGACCAGGTGAGATATCAGCACCACAGGCCATACCAGGAGCCATAGCAGTGGTCGGTAGGGACGTGGTTGCCATGGGTGACACCGTCGGACAGCGAGCGACCAAAGATCTGGTGCTTCGGCAAGCACGTCACCAGCAGCTGTCAAGTGATGGGGAGAAACGCACCTCGCGTCCCGGCAGCAAGGTCATCAAATCTGCATCTGCCACCGCTTTGTCTGTCATCATACCCGGAGGTACAGTTCAGCCTTCATTCCTTTGGAGAAGTCATCATACAATTGTTATATAAATAATGCCAAGTGCAAAAAAATTATAATATATTGATTATTGATTCATCAATATCTAGTTGAGCAGCATGGTAGCTCTCCATTGGCCAGTCCAATGTCCCCACGCTCTCTCTCGTCCAACCCCTCATCACGAGACTCCTCTCCCAGCCGTGATTACTGCCCCACAGTAACAGTGCTTCGTTCACCAATTACCATCCACCGCTCTGGCAAAAAGTATGGGTTCACACTCCGTGCCATTCGGGTCTACATGGGCGACACTGATATCTACAGTGTGCACCACATAGTCTGGGTGAGACAGCAATACAACATGAGAAAAGTTTGATTGAGTATAGAACAGATTTGCAGCAATAGTTTTGTTGAAGCTATGTTGGGTCAATTAGTAATTCTGTCCTTAACTAATCACAGCATGTGGAGGATGGAGGTCCTGCTCAGGAGGCGGGACTATGTGCTGGTGACCTCATCACTCATGTCAATAGTGAATCTGTGCATGGATTGGTTCATACCGAGGTGGTAGAGCTTATACTTAAGGTGAGACACAAGATGTTCTCATCAGCGAGGCAAAAATTGTAAGTTAGACCACACAGAGAAGTAATAACAGACATGACCTGAAAATATAACTATTCAAACAGTCCTATTTTTTTCTTTGCTTTTTCTTTGTTCAGAGTGGAAACAAGGTGACTGTGACCACAACGCCTTTTGAAAACACGTCCATTAAAGTGGGACCAGCACGCAAGTCCAGTTACAAGTCCAAGATGGCTAGACGCAGTAAGAGGACAGTCAAAGAGGGACAGGAGAGGTACATTGTGCCTCCAGTTGTGAAGATTGTCTATATAAAGAATATATTTTTTCTTACCCCTGTCTGTTTCTCTCTTTTTCTTCCATGATCATTCACAGTAAGAGGCGCGGGTCTTTGTTCCGCAAAATAACTAAGCAATCCAACCTGCTGCATACGAGCCGTAGTTTGTCATCTCTGAACCGGTCCCTGTCGTCCAGCGATAGTCTTCCTGGCTCTCCGACACACAGCCTGTCCGGTCACTCCCCTACCCAGAGCTACCGCTCAACCCCTGAGTCATCCCACCTTGGTGAGTAGATCAAAGCATATGTTGTGATATCAAAGGTAAAACCCAACAACTTAAAAGGTTTAATGTATACATTCATTTCAATTGCCTGTTGATATTCTTGACCCAGGTGCCTCCTCCCAGAGCAGTTCTCCTGCCTCCAGTACCCCAAATTCCCCCGCAACAACCCAGCATATGAGACCCAGCTCCCTGCATGGACTTTCCCCCAAACTACACCGCCAATACCGTTCAGCCCGCTGCAAGTCAGCGGGCAACATTCCTTTGTCTCCATTGGCTCATACACCATCCCCAACTCAGTCCTCACCACCTCCTTTGCCTGGGCACACAGTCGGAAGCTCCAACACCACCCAAACCTTTCCTGTCAAACTACACTCATCCCCACCAATCATAAGGCCTAGACCCAAGAGTGCCGAGCCACCCAGATCACCGCTACTCAAAAGAGTGCAGTCAGCAGAGAAACTCGGGTCACCGCTTTCATCTTCATCCGAGAAGAAAGGTGGGATTGGCGTGATGAGGAAGCACAGTTTGGAGGTTGGACATTCAGATTTTCGTAAGGATGGTTTCCACTGTGAGCTTGGCCTCCAGAGTTTGGTGGAAATTGAGGGTGAGAATCTGTCATCTGCTCCAACAACTTCTCCTTCACCCACTCAACCGTCACCGCCTGAAAAGGGCGTTCTGAAGCCGGTCCGGAAGCTGGGCAGGCAGGAGTCACCTTTGAGTAGAGATGCTTTGCTTGCCGGGAGAGAAAGGGATCGAGACAAGGAGAGGACTGGTGAATCAAGTCAAGTTAGTGAGGCTAAACCAGGGGCAGTCAAAGAGACGCTCCCTTCTGGTGGCATTACTCCACCTGGAAGTAAGAAATCTCCAAGTGTTGAAGCATCTCCGCGGCCCCCATCTACACTACAGGAAAGTTGCCTAGCCAAGCCTCAGACTTGGCAGCCTCCGGTAGCATCAGAGTCCAAACCTAGTGTAGTTGCCTCTATTCCATCGCCCCTGACCACAACATCTTCCCCGTCTGCCAAAACAACAGATCCAAGTTTCATTAAGGAAATGGGAAATTATGACCAAGGAAGTCTTACAAAAGATGTCCAAAGACAGGCATTAGGAACCACTAAGCCTTCATGCTCTGTGAGTACATCAGGTGTTATCAACAAAGACTTGTTGGAGAAAGAAGGGGGAAAGGGTACTGGGAAGAAAGAGGTGAAATCAGATTTTGGGAAGACTTCAACTTCAGTCAAGCCAAGTATGCCATGCAGTGATCCTGGGAAGACAACAAGCACAGAGATAACCAAAGCAAGTAAGGGACCAGGTGATGGAGAGTGTCTCAAAAAGAGCATATTAGATTCCCATACCAGAACTTTAGATGTCAGGGCAAGAACTGCTCCATCCAAAGGGGTTGTCCCATCCCACCCACCCCAGGTGCAGTGCTCTGCTTTGGGAAAACTTAGGCAGGACAAGGGCTTAGCTCCGGTCGGCTGCTACCGGGGAACATTGGATTGGGAGGACAAATGTCTCTTGGAAGTTGTTGAGGAACACTCTCCATCTCCCACTCCTTCTCCAACTGGAGTTCCTCCTGATCTGCCCAAAACTCAACTTCAGTCTCCTGGTGAAAAATCTGGTTTGGCTACACAGTTGACAAACACAGGGAAATCTATAGGGCCTGTTAGAGGTGGAACTCAGGAGGGACCCAGTGCCAAAGATACCACCAAATCATTGGAGGTCACCAAGGCTTGTGCACCAGGAAGACCTGATCCTGCTTCTGGGAGTAGACCAAGCACCAAAGGAGTCAGTCAGAGTCCTACTAGCACCTCTCTGCAGGTGAAGGCTGTCATTACTCCTAAGCATGGCTCTTGATCTTGTGCTAGTTGGAATAATAAATACTTTTTTTTGAGGGTTTAGCAGAATTCAATGTTTTTGAGCACTTAGATATTTAGGGACATTCCACCCAGTGAAAAAAAGACACTAAACCATATTACGCTGAACAAAGACCACAACTCCAAGGTTATTTTAAAGGCTGTTATTTAGTGTACATGCAGAGCTGCATCAGAAAAAGATTATAGATGTATTATATTAGAATGTGTGTTGGGTGTTTGTGTATGAGGAGATGAATTGGTGCATGTTTTGTGGTGCTTGTGCTACAAGGTAAAAAAAATTGAAAGTGCTTTAACAGATCAAGCAATGCTGAATACTGTGAACACCAAAACAATGTTACTACTTTTTCTAAGCTGACCAACCACTTCATTTCCTTAAACTGAAAATAATTTGTTCAAGGTAACAGCATATCAAGTTTTTGGCATAGACAGAATGTAATCAAGAACACATTGCTTCCTTTGCTGGGTTTTGTTTTTGGCTTGTTACATGATTCAGGAGTTTATAATCAGGTTTAGCATATCCATTAGTGCAGGGGCAGCGTTTCCGTATGGCAGTCGCCATACCCCAGTTGTTCATTGCCATACCCTAGGCGACCCCCCACGACCCCGGAACGCGATTTCAACTGAGAGGGGACCTCCCCCCAGGGCTTTAGGACGGACCAAGAACAGACTGGAACAAATCGAGGCCAATGCCATACCTTATGGTTCTGTGAAATGCTGCCACTGCATTAGTGGCTAGCGCATATGCATACTGCATACTGCTTTAGTTTACTGCCTAAACCATAGATTCATTCCCCTTATAAAATTCTCTCTTAACTAAGTCTCTCATCATACTGAATTAAGGTTGACATTTTGTCGATTTTGCTGATTGATGCCTTCTGAGGTAAATATCAGTCCATTTACAGCAAGGTGGTGCATTTGGTGGCCAGTTTTGAATGGGGAAAGACTAAAATATTCAAAGCTTACATTGAAATAACTTGTCAAATCACCAATATAATAAATGGTATCATAAATTTAGCATCTTGTAGCTAAATTTTGCTATTTATTCTCAAATCAGACTAACTAAACTAAAAAGGCAATGATGTTCCTCCAAGACAATCATTGATCTGACCATAGAAGAATAAGTACCTTAGTATGCATTGACACGCAGGTGCCTCTATGTTTGCATACTTGCCTAGAGTGTGTTTCTAGCCTTACAGTGTCTCTGTAAATTTACAGTTTACTGGCAGATTTGATTCATACTCAAAAGTAGGTCAATGTAATGCACAGCTCCTGACATGGACTGGTGCATCTTTACTCTATTCTGTGCTACTGAATTCTCCTTGAAAGGGATCGTTGACCTCACTGTGACTCTAGCACTCAAGTCTCATATTCGCTACCTGAATTATAATTCTTCAGCCATGGGGGTTTGCAGTCGGTTAAAGCAAGGGGTCAAAGTTTGGCTGGTTAGCATGGCCCAGTTAGCCCCTGATGTTAGATGCCATAACTACACCATCTGGCTGCAAAGAGAGCATTGACATTATTCATTCAAAAGAGGCTGTGTATTGAAATGAATGCTAATGCATTTTTGTAAATCAGTAAAATGAGAGAAGTGGTTAAGGGTTTGAACATCTTTGCAAGGCACTGGCTATGTTTTCTGGAGCATGACTATTGAAAGTGAGATTATAAACTAAAAACCTTAAGTGCTAAATACATATCAACAAATTTGAAGGACATGAGTATCGTCTTGTCATATAACACAGGTCTTGATTACAGAAATTGTTGGATCAGCAAATGAATGATGGTAGTTGGAATCTGCTTAGTGAAAGAGGATTCTATGGTAAATATATTCTATAGTTACTCAAGCATCAGTAAATGTCACTGTTGTCATGGCAACTTGGAGCCGGTGTAGCCTGCCGTCTGTTGGCGTTTCTTTGTGTGGTCTGAATGTTGTTCACTAACATGCAACGAAAATATCACTAAACATTTGTTACTAAATTAACTCTGTTTTCACTTAAGCTTATGCAAAACAAATGTTTGTAGGGATGACTGATGCTTTTTTGCAGTGTTTGTTCTTTTGCCATTTCCAATGAAACATCAATAGGAAACAGTTGTGAAGATAAAGAGTGGTTTTACTACAGTAACCAAAGTTTATCCGTGGTATTAGTAGTGAAACATAGTAAAGAAATGGTATAAAACAATAATAAACTAATTAGTATAAATAAAATTTTCCTTAGTATTATCAAGTTTATAATATGTAAAAAAAATCAGAAGACAGACTAAAAAAGGTTTGTTTTTTCAAAAGAATCTGCAAGAGCAAAACTAGTGAGTGAGTGAGTGTGTGTGTGTGAGAGTGTGTGTGTGTGTGAGTGAGTGAGTGAGTGTGTGTGTGTGTGTGTGTGTGTGTGTGTGTGTGTGTGTGAGTGTGTGTGTGTGTGTGTGTGTGTGTGTGTGTGTGTGTGTGTGTGTGAGTGAGTGAGTGAGTGTCTTCTAGACATTTTCAGTCATTTATCAGATTTCGACACTTAATTATTTAATAATAATATAGAACTAAGGACATTATTATTTTTGATTAAATGAACATATTGCTAGTTGTAATACAAATATACCATGGAGATGATGATGATGATGATGATGATGGTGAGTTGCGGTGTGGCTGGAATAGATGAAGTTATGCTGCCATCTGATGGCTAACAGGAACACTGTCACTATAGTGTTACATCACTTACATCTTATATTTACAGTGATAATAGTAGTAGGAGTTGCAATCAGTGACGAAACCAAGAGTGCTTTATGTATTTGTATTTCATAGTACCGTACAGAGGTATTGAATTACTGTAGGATGATGATACCTTTGGATAGATGATAGATATCTATTAATACTTCCATAAATGTATTCTGACGTTGTTTATTTCTCATCAGCTCTCATCTCAAATATCTTTTGCTGTTTCATATCTGGTCTCAGTGTTAGTGAAGATTTCTTTATATCTATTAAAGCATTTATTATATTATATAGAAACTCAACACAGAGTATATCAGAGAGTTATTTGGATGCATCAGTGAAATGGAGAAGTGACGACAACATGTGCACAAAGTAATGTAAAGATTTTGGGTGAATGTGTGAATATATCTGATGTTACACACCAGAAAACTGCTTTTCAGATTATTATTATTATTATTATTTTCATATTCGGCCCTTTCCCGTGCAGGAATTCTCAGTTGTGGTTAAAGGCAACTAACACTTCACTGGCCTGAATGTTTCCACTTTATACCATGTGACTGTTATAGCTGATCGAATATGAGACTAATGTTTTATAATGATCGCTTAATCTGTACTGTAAAGCCCTGTGTCTTATTCAGTTCTGAATGATTGGATGTACACTGCAGAATAGATTCACAGAGTGAACTGAAAACAAGAATCCACACATATTAAAAGTTTGTTATCCACTCCTATGTGTCAGATTATATTCTTGTGTGTTTGTGTTTATGTGGCCATATTTGAGAAATTTCTGGTTTTAATGTCATTTCCTATAAAATGTGATCTTTTGAGAATGCACTTTATTTCATGTCATTTTTTTATACGTTCTTTGTTGTTTTATCAAACTGTCCAAAATTCTGTACAATACTGTACATAGAGGTAAATAAAGACATAAAGATATTCCGTTCTAATATGAATGTCCTACATAGGAGAAATGAAGAGTATCTCAGTCTTGTATCACCTGTAATGTGGCATTTTGTACATGAATTTGTTAATTTATTCTATTTATTTGGCTCTGTACATCACTTTTATTTACAGCAAGTGTCAATCGATCCATTAACTGAGGTGCAGTGTGTGTAATCTATTAATAAAGAGATATTGTATAAAATGTCATGCTTCTTTTATTTGCTTTGGAGAATAGCCTACTAAACTTGAACTAGAAAGTTCAAGACAAACGTTGAACAGTGAACCAGAACCTTAGTTTGAGTTGCTAGGGTTTTCATTTTTTATTAAGGTATTGCTAGATTCTTAGTCAAGTCAACATAGTTATAGACTTTTGGTCACAGAGCTTTTGACCTCCCTTATCACAGTTATGGATTATTAGTTAACGCTACTCAAACTGACCTTTTGCAAATACAAAAACTAGGCTGATACTGTTATCATGATCACAATGATGCTATTAGTGCTTTGCAAGCAGAATCTACTCAACTGCAAACAAAGCATAACGCTACCATGACCTTGATTTATACTAGTAATTGTGATTTTTTTAAATATATATATATTTTTTTATTAGAACAGGAACATAAACATATGCATAAACACAAGGGGGATACAAAAACAATTAAAAGGTAAACAAATATACAATTATTTTACAATCATAAAAGTTACAACGTTTTATAAGATTGGATGTTTTTAAGGCTTTTTTATTAGAGGAGATTTTTTTGAAGTGATGAGTAAAACAAAAGTAAATCAGAAGTGAATATTTTACAATCAGGTTTAAAATTAAGGCATCTTGCTTAGTAATTGTGAATGTCTGACACAACTTTGTCTATAAAAACTGGAGCGTGGACATGTTTTCCCCTCATGAATGTAAAATCTGACTAACCAAATAAATACCTAAATTAATTATTTCCTTTTGACACCCCAGACTATTGCTTTACTTTATATTCATCTTGTATGTACATATTTGATCAATTAAATAAATAAATAAAATAATTTATAATTAATTGACTACAGTGTCTCGTACGTGTAGTAGATTGTCCAATCATTAAACGGCAACTGTCAAACCTGACCAATCACGTCGCTCGGTGGGCGGGTCGAGGGTGTGTATCCGCAACGACAACAGGAAGTGGCTGCATACTGGTTTAATCGCTGTTTAATGCACTCTTCGTCTCAGCTGACAGACGGCTCGGGAGCCGCGCGAGATTGTAAAGACGCAGAAACTCATGACTGCAGCTTTAATGGATACTCGCCAGGATGACGGCGCCTGAGGAGGCCTGAGCTCGGTTTCACACAGCGGTCGTCCTTGCCAAGACATCCAGACAAGCGGTCGAGCAGCCCCACACTGACTGGACGACGCTGCCTATTTATAGCAGAAGTAGGAAAATACCCGGAACATCAAACATGCCGGGTCTAACGTGAAGGTAACGCCTCTAGCTGCTTAAAATGACTTCTGAAGCGCGTTAGAGTCGTACTGCCTGGATACATGATATCTGTCTTCACACTTGATTTGAAAATATTCCACACAAACCACACAAACCTTATAAAGATTCACAATGAGCTGGGTCATTTTAGGGCATTAAAAGCTGTATCATGACTAAAAGTAGGCGATTGTTCCGTACTAATATGAATGACTTATTTCCAATGACATTATTATTTGAATATTATCTACAGTAAACTGGATTTTCCTCTTTTAGGCTGTGTTTATAATGATATACTAGTGTACTTCGTATTGCATTATGAGCAATATGTGCATTATATACTTATACTGCCTAGTCTTTTCTACAGTGGTGACCTCAAGAAGTTGCATGTTGAATTGTTTTGAAAGTGTTTTTTTTTTTTTTCCAATTTTTTGTAAAATGCCAAAATTGATTGTTGTTCATAGTAGGACAGGACACTAATATGAATGACTTATTTCCAATGACATTATTATTTGACAATTATCTACAGTAAACTGGATTTTCCTCTTTTAGGCTGTGTTTATAATGATATACTAGTGTACTTCGTATTGCATTATGAGCAATATGTGCATTATATACTTATACTGCCTAGTCTTTTCTACAGTGGTGACCTCAAGAAGTTGCATGTTGAATTGTTTTGAAAGTGTTTTTTTTTTTTTTCCAATTTTTTGTAAAATGCCAAAATTGATTGTTGTTCATAGTAGGACAGGACATGCACTGCATTGTGGGAAACACATTTTGACATATGTAATAGTTTATGCAAGGATTCTGTGCAAACAGAGAATTCACACACTATTATCATGCCAGTAACCTAGTATAAATGTAGTATGCTGTTCTGAATGAAGCCATTGTGATGACCTGGGTGTTCACTTTTTCTGCTGAGCACTCAGTGGTCACATGGTCTAAAATTCACATGCATCCACTTTCCCCAAGCAGGCAAGTGTACTAGAATGAAGTGGAAATTTGATAGATTTTGCATTATTGGGAAATGACGTTGACTGTCATCGTGAACTGGTGACATTGTCTTATTTCCCTTCGTTAGACTGTAAGCTCAAACCTCCTTGAGAGAATAAGGAAATGACACACTGTAAAGTGTGCTTGAACTCTTGTGGCTGTCAGCCGCCACACCTGTCCTCAGTCAGGGCTCATGTGACAGGCTCTTTCTCACACACACAGCTTGTTTGTTTGCGTAACACACAGGTGGAATGTTTTCTAGATTGAAAGGTGTGTATTGTGGTGTCACGTTATAGTGAGTAATTAAAGTTGTGACTTCTTTGATGCTTCTATAAAGTACCGTAACTCTTTTATTGTATTGAGTTGGATTTGTATATTCATGTTGGTAATCACAGGCAGAGTTTCCACAGTCATGGAAAGCATGGAAATATTAGTGAAATTGTGATTTTTTTTTTTTTAGCCATGCAAAAATCATGTAAATGAATCATTTAAAAAAAAAAATATATATATATACACTACCATTCAAACGTCAAGATTTAAAAAAAATAAATAAAAGCCATGCAAAAATCATGTAAATGAATCATTTAAAAAAAATATATATATATATATATATACACTACCATTCAAACGTCAAGATTTAAAAAAAATAAATAAATTTAATACTTTTATTCAGCAGGAACTCATTAAATTGATCAAAAGTGACAGGAAAGACATTTACAATGTTACAATCGATTTAAATTTCAAATAAATGCTGTTCTTTTGAATTTTATTTTCATCAAAGAATCCTGAAAAAATATATTGCGGTTTCTACTAAAACATTAACTGATTTCAATATTGATAATAATAAGAAATGTTTCTTGAGGACTAAATTCAGCTTTGCCATCACAGAAAATATATATTTTTTAAATCAAATAGAAAAGTTATTTGAAATTGTAATAATAATTCAAAATATTACTGTTTTTACTATATTTTGCTCAAATAAATGCAGCCTTGATGAGAATAAGAAATAAAAAATGTTGAATAAAAAATGTTTTTTTTTCAAAAACATTACCAAAAAAAATCCTACCTAGTACCTACCCCAAACCTTTGAACAGTTGTGTTGGTCTGTATATATTTTTCTGTTTGACTGTGATAAGCTCTAAAATAATTTATAAATTACTTTGTGTTTTTTTTTAAATCAAATAGAAAAGTTATTTGAAATTGTAATAATAATTCAAAATATTACTGTTTTTACTATATTTTGCTCAAATAAATGCAGCCTTGATGAGAATAAGAAATAAAAAATGTTGAATAAAAAATGTTTTTTTTTTCAAAAACATTACCAAAAAAAATCCTACCTAGTACCTACCCCAAACCTTTGAACAGTTGTGTTGGTCTGTATATATTTTTCTGTTTGACTGTGATAAGCTCTAAAATAATTTATAAATTACTTTGTGTGAGTCAATCTCTAAAATGATTATAAAAATAAAAAATCCCTGGAATTATACAATTCTAGTAATCTGGATGACTGGAAATTACTTGGAAAGTCCTAGAAAAATCATTGATCAAAAGTTGTGGGAATCCTGTACATCGTGCTGAAATATTCATCAGAGAATACCATGGTATTCTAATGGTACAAAAAATTTTTTTTTTATTAAATTAATTTGTAAAAAAAAAAAAGTTAATTTAGGCTTCTCTACTTAAAAATGTACAAATAAATATAATTGATATTCATTAAATATGTATTATTATTTTTATTGTTGTTGTTGTTGTTGTGTTATTAAATTAATGTTTTAAATATTACTTTTAAGTGAGCGTTAAATTATGACAAAGCTCATCTAAATGAAGAAATGAGCATGCACAATTAAATATCCATAGTCGACTGATATCAATAAATTAAAAAATCTCCAATAACTAATATGGTAGCAGTATTTTAAGCATCTCTAGTATCTAATCTGTTTTCTCAATATAACTTCACCGTGACACTGAATAGGCATCATTAATTATGTAAATGTGGGTGTCACATGTTAATGCTTCAGTGTTTCTGATGTCAGAAATCTGATTTCATATTCAGAATGAGACATTTTTGGCAGCTTTTTTTGGACTGAGGAAGGTTTTGAGTTCTGAAAATCACAGCTGTTTTATTTCAGAAGGTCAAAGAACTACCAATTGCTCATGACATCAAAAATGTACCAAGAAATTAAAGGAACCTCTCATACCATATTTTCTCTTTCTGTCTCTCTGTTTCAGGCTGAAGTTCTTCTGTAATGCTGCTGTATCCAGCCTGAACCATGAACTCGGTGTCTCCCAGTGGCGTTCAGTACATAGTGGGCGGCGGCACTCATGAGGACAGGCCCTCAGCGCAGTCCAGACGCCACAACGGCCACGGCTCAGCGCCTGACGGCATCAGAGAAGGCTCCGGAGAGCCCGATGAAGTGGATCGCCTGAAAGCCAAGTTCATGTCCGCCTGGAACAATGTAAAATATGGTTAGTTTTCAAGCATATTAATGGGATTGTTACGGTTTGCGAACTGGTTTCTATGACTGACACCAAATAATGCCACAAATGCTTAGTTCCTTTTTTCTCAGGCTATTTTTGAAGTCAGATGTAGAGGCACATGTTCGCAAATGACCACAACAAATATCACTGACTGTATCTCAGTGAGTTCCTGTCTTAATTTTCCCAGGCTGGACCGTTAAATCCAAAACTACCTTCAACAAGATCTCCCCTCTGATCCTCCTGGGTCAGTCCTATCTGTTCAATAGTGAAGGTGCGTTATGTGATCTGCCTGAGAGCCGCCACTGGTTGAGTCAACTTAACCTACGAATGCCACATTTTTAGTCTCTGCATTTTAAACTAGAGAATGAATCGTATACAAATGTTAAAGGTTGTATTCTTTTGCATCTCATTCCCAGATGAGGTGGATCGTTTCCGGCAGGCGTTCGTGTCGTGTGTGTGGCTCACCTACAGAAGGGAGTTTCCTCAGCTGGAGGGATCCAGTCTGACCACAGACTGCGGCTGGGGCTGCATGCTGCGCAGCGGACAAATGCTGCTGGCGCAGGGGTTACTGCAGCACCTCATGCCTCCAGGTCTGATCTACTGTCCCATTTGTTTATTTGCATGTAAATTAAATGCAGATTATAAAGCAATATGTTAATGATGCAAAGCAGAATGCCTAAAACCTGCTTAAAGGCACAATATGTACGTTTTCGCCGCTAGAGGGCGCGTATTCAAAACAAACAAAGAAACAATGGCATAGTTTGATGACGCTGTGACTGAGTGTGGAATCATGGGAGTTGTCATCTTCATCCCCACAGCCGAAGCAATCCGACGGGACTCGGTTAGAAATCATGTTCATGGATGAGCTAATGATTTATTAACGTAGTAGAATGAAGCAGGGTGAGGCTGAAAGCCGTCAAAGCGAAACGAGGCCGCTGAACGAGTGCGACACACGGCTGGAAAGCAGCGGAGCTTTTATTATGCCACAGTCGACCACTTCCGCTGCTTCCGGTTGTGTGTATGTGGGGTAAAGCAG
>NW_015505230.1:1811588-1820297 GCF_001515645.1 Sinocyclocheilus grahami
CTGGCAAAATACCCAAGCTTTAATAGTTAGTTCCATGTGTGGCTTTTATTTGTTTCTTTTATTTAAGTGGCTTACCAATTTTGGCTTGTGGTTTGATCAAGTCATATTATGTCATGGGAGGGAGAACAAAATCCCTGTCAACAATAAAATTATGTCAGACTAAGAAAGAAGGGACATGTTTTGCATTTTTGGGTTTTGATACTCTGACTAAAAGTGGTGCATAATCTTTGTGTGTTTCCAAAGGTGGAGATGCTGGAGCGCAAGTATGGAGGGCGTTTTATAACCCGACATGCTGCGCGAACAATCCAGACTGCCTTCCGCCAATATCAGATGAACAAGAACTTTGAGCGCCTCAGGAGTTCTATGTCGGAGAACCGCATGTCCAGACGCATAGTTTTGTCCAATATGAGAATGCAGTTTTCATTTGAAGGACCTGAAAAAGTCCACAGTTCATATTTTGAGGGGAAGCAGGTGTCTCTTACAGACGATGGTTCTAAACTAGGAGCCTTGGTGCAATCGGAGCGTGGGGAGATGGTCCCCACCAACATGAAGTCGCCTGCAGTCCAGAGCGATTTCACGGATGCCATTACAGAGCTGGAGGACGTTTTCTCTCGACAAGTGAAGTCATTGGCAGAGTCGATAGATGATGCTCTGAACTGTCGCAGCCTACATGGAGATGAGGGACAGCCAGAGCCAACTAGAGGTCATCCAGACCTGGAGCAAGGGGTTATCTACCAGGCCAAGCCTTCTCACAGTAGTGACCACCGTAAGCGAGATGAGATGACAGCTTCCTACAGTGACGTGACACTTTATATAGATGAGGAAGAGCTCTCCCCTCCACTTCCTTTATCACAATCAGTTGACAGACCTTCTAGCACAGAATCAGACCTACGTCTACGTTCTTTGAACTCACAGGACTACTGGTCTCTAGCTCATAAGGACGAAAAGGGCGACACGGACACTAGCTGCCGAAGCACCCCGTCTCTAGAGTGTCAAGAGCAGAGACTGAGGATAGACCACCTTCCTTTGCTTACCATCGAACCTCCCAGCGATAGCTCGGTTGAGCTGAGCGACCGTTCTGACCGAAGCTCACTCAAGAGGCAGAACGCTTATGAACGGGGCATCGCCAGTCAGCAGGGCAGCCCAAAACACATCCCCTCTCATGCGCTACCACCAAGGGGACCGGCAAGAGATGATGACGCTCCTAGGCATCGGCCAAGGCAACTGGAGAGCCACCTGGCAATCAACGGCACTGCCAACCGGCAGAGCAAATCCGAGTCCGACTTCTCAGATGGCGATAACGACAGCATCAATAGCACTTCCAATTCCAATGATACCATCAACTGCAGTTCGGAGTCCTCATCCAGGGATAGTCTTCGAGAGCAGACTCTCAGCAAGCAGACGTATCATAAAGAGACACGCAACAGTTGGGACTCACCCGCGTTCAGCAATGATATCATCCGCAAGAGGCACTATCGTATTGGCCTGAACCTTTTTAACAAGTAGGTGAAGTGTGAATGCATGCTTTTGGTTGTTGAAAGCTAGTTGGGGTTTTCCATTCCGGGTTTTCAATTTTATGCTTCTAGAAAAGCTGGCACACTGTTACTGTAAAGTTGCATTAGCGAAAATTTCAACAACAAGGTGGGTCCATTGTCAATAGTGTAGCGAAGCAGCATGAAGCATAGTTCAATCACAGGTCACTTCCAAATCAAGAAACTTCATTTTACTAAACATGGCAAATTTGCATGTTCTAAATACAGACTTGAACAGAGACGCGGGAAGTAGGGGTGCTGAGGGGGCTGCAGCACCCCCTGTTTTCACATGGTTGCAAATGCAACGCCAAGTTTGTTCATTTAAATTTATTCCGTTTTAGCATTTAATAATTTATTTGTAATGATCTCTGAAATGTAAATTGTAAGTGGGCTATAATAAACCCATGTTTATCTTTATAAACATGATTAATTTTACTTGTGATGTTTTCTATATGGGATGATTAGCTTCCGCTCCTTCCGGTCGTGCGTATGTGGGGTAAAGCAGCGGAGCTTTTATTATGCCACAGTCGACCACTTCCGCTGCTTCCGGTTGTGTGTATGTGGGGTAAAGCAGTGCTGTTTTTATCATACTAGATACATTTGAAAGTTCTGTTATAATGCTACTCTGTGTGGTCGTCACCGGTCTATTAAAACGCACAACATATTAAAGCATCTTTGGTGTTTCCATGTTTTCTACAAAACCAAACCGGAAATCGAGGGGTTATGACGTCATTGGCAGGCGACACAATGACACTATGGACACGGTCCGTGTCACTAGTTAAAATTGCTTATTTCTCTGGATTTAAATATTCTTCGAAACATTTGGGATAATGTAAGTACACAAGTCAGCAAAATATATAACACTGTTCTAGTGGTTTTTGGGTATTTTAATAAAAAAATCTTACAATTTGTGCCTTTAAATAAAAAAATAAAAAAACTTTTATTAACCATAATAAACAACTGTAGTTAAGTCGTATAGTTCATTAGTGCTTTAATATATACACTTACTATACTGTTCAAAAATTTGGGGTTGGATTTTTTTTCAAATGTTTTTGAAAGAACATTTTGCTTACCAGGGCCGCATTTATTGGTTTAAAGATAGTGTAAGAACAGCAATACTGTGGAATATTATTACAATAAAAAAAATAAAAAAAAACAGTTTTCTACTTAAATAGATTTTAAAATGTAATTTATTCCTGTGATGCAAAGCTGAATTTTCAGCGTCATTACTCCAGTCTTCAGTGTCACATGATCCTTCAGAAATCAGTATAATATGCTGATTTGCTGCTCAAGAAATATCTCTGATTATTATCAATGTTAATAACCGTTGTGCTGCTTAATATTTTTGTGGGAAGCGTGATTTATTTTTTTCAGGATTCTTCGATGAATAGAAAGTTCAAAAGAACAGAATTTATTTGAAAAATAAATCTTTTGTAACATTTTAAATGTCTTTACTGTCATTTTTAATCAATTTAATGCATCCTTGCTGAATAAAAGTATTATTATTATTTTATTTTTTATTTTTTAAAAATCTTACTGAACCCAAACTTTGAAATGCTAGTGTAATTGACTTCCATAGACTCAATTGTCTGCTGCTCCCTGTATCTCAGACTGGAGGTGGGCGGATTGTCATCCACTGACAGACGTTGATTTTGAGGTGCTGAAGCCTCGCTCGCCCTCCCGTCCGGCTGGCATGTCCCTTCCGTCTTTCAGTTCTTCCTGGACCAGCCCCGTTTCCCAGAGAGACCCGAGCTCTGGCAGCAGTGAGGGTCACAGGCAGACCCCGGGGGGATGTCCTGCAGCCAGCCATGAGCCTCAGGTGGAGGCTTTGCACCGAAAGGTGGTGTCTTGGTTTGGGGACCATCCCTCAACTCCTTTTGGTGTCCACCAGCTGGTGGAGCTGGGAAAGGAGTCTGGGAAGAGGGCAGGGGACTGGTACGGCCCGTCCGTAGTGGCACATATGCTGAGGTTAGAGGAGAGCAAATGAATGTTATTGTATTTAGATGTAAAAGCTTTGTTTTAATAACTGAACAGTGTGAACTGAACTTTTTGTCATTTAATGTCTTTTCTTCTACCAGAAAAGCAGTGGCTAGAACCGCTGAGTTTCACAACCTTGCTGTATACGTGGCACAGGACTCCACGGGTGCGTTTTCATGTTCAGTCTTGTGGGTTGTGCATCCTGCGGTCATTTTAAAAAATCAGTTAGTGAAACTGAAGGTTTTTCCTGTTTCTAAGTGATGTTTAGCTCATGCTTCTACTTCTGTGTGTGCTACAGTGTATAAAGGAGATATCATGAGGTTGTGTGAGCTGTCCGAGTCTGGTGGCACAGGCTGGAAATCAGTCATCATTCTAGTGCCAGTGCGGCTCGGAGGAGAATCATTAAACCCCTCCTACATTGAGTGCGTTAAGGTATATATACTGCACATCAACTCAATAACAACTGTGATATATGTGATGTATGATAAGTGAACAGATATTATATTATATTATAATATATATCCAGAGCAAATTAAATTTACAAAAGTGATTTTATATACATAAAAAGCATAATATACAAGTAAAGTGTTTCAAATAACTTTTGTGAACATAAAATGTCAAAATATGGGTGAAAAAATGTCATCATCATTTAGCATAACACATGTATTTGTGTAAAAATGAAGCAGCTTATATTAAAAACAACCTGTATATTAAAAACTGAACTATATTATTATATTATGTTATATTATATTATAAACAGTAGAATAAAAATTTAATTATATAAACTATACATACAAACTATACATATATATATATATATATTTAAATCAAATATATTACATTTATATATATAATATACAGTATATAATATATATATACTTTTTTTTTTTACATTCATTTAGAATAGTTTAACACTTGGTTAGAATTGTTTAATGTTTTTTAATTACTTGACAAAAAGGCCTTATGTTGACATTTTTTCTTAAATGAAGATCCTCTCTTTTCCTAGAACATTCTCAAGTTAAAATGCTGTATAGGAATTATTGGAGGAAAACCCAAGCATTCCCTGTTTTTTATTGGTTTTCAAGGTATGTGTCTATTAAGAGCTATGTTTTGATTGGTTACTGCGTTCCTATCCGCTCTCTGATTGACTGCTCTCTGTCTTCCAGACGAGCAGCTATTGTATCTAGACCCACACTACTGTCAGCCAGTGGTGGACGTCACCCACGGCAACTTCTCTCTGGAGGTGAGATGGAAAGCAAACCTCTTTACTCAAAGAGAAACAATAAAACATTACGTATCCATCAGAAGACATTTTCATTTCAAAGTTTTGATCATGTATGAGGAACTGAAGCTGCATTGGTCTTTTCTCTCGTAGTCTTTTCACTGTAACTCACCCAGGAAGATGAACTTTAGTCGTATGGATCCCAGCTGCACCATCGGGTTCTACGCGCAGACTAAGAAAGACTTTGAGTCTTTGTGCTCCGCGGTCAGTGAAGTGAGTGTCTTGTTTGAATCAATAGGATATATGTTTATTGTAATAAAAAAATTTATAAGAATGCCAGAAATGTAATTTTTATGCCATTTAAGAATGAATGCATAAATATCAAGAAGCTGAAATAAATATGATTATATATTTTTTACTATGTGCATGTTATTTTTTGTTCTTTTTCAGGCTTTGTCATCCTCTAAAGAGAAGTATCCCATCTTTACATTTGTAGAGGGCAGGGGACAGAACTATGGACTGGAGGGGCAGAGTGGGGGGTCCATGGATGGTCCTGCAAACATTTTCTCATGCAACGGAATGAACAGGAACAGTAAGAGAGGAAGCACAGATGAGTTTGTGCTCCTGTGAGGAGCGTATTGCATGTAACACAGACCCTACCCCAGTGATGCTGCACCCAACTTCATGAAGCTGCTGTTCCTCATGTCTGTGCACTGCAAAATATAAAGAAAACCTGGCATTGAGATTCTCAAGAAAACCTGTCCGAGTCATATTTCACCCCAGAACCAAAGGAAAAAAAAAAAGAAATGATATTTTGCATAAAGAAAACTTTGCATATTTTTAGAACTATGTTGTGATGTTATTTTCATGACAGTTAAGCACATTTTACTCCAGTTTATCATTAAAGTAATGCCAAAAACCTCTCGTTCTCCATACTGTAATGTAAAAAGGCTACATTATTTAAATTGAAAAGTGTTGTTTGCACTGCCTTTAGTTTAATTCGTAAAAATGGTTCATTTTGATTATTGCATTACAATTTAAGCATGTTTTTGCATTACATTAATGAGAATTTTGAGAGGATATATACTTAATTATCAATGTGAAAATATAATAATTCTAAAAATAAGGTTAGTTTTCTTAATGCATAATATACTTTTGGGGTGCATTTCTTTGGTAAACTGCTCCTTAAATGTGGCATTTGTTCATGAATGGATGAGGAGCATTTTCTATTATTGCAATTTTTCAACTGATTCATCCACATTAAAGGGAAAGTTCGCCCCAAAATAAAAAATGTATGAAAATGTACTTACTCTCAGGCCATTCAAGATGTAGATGAGTATCTTTCTTCATAGGAACAGATTTGGAGAAATTTAGCATTGCATCAATTGCTCACCAGTGGATCCTCTGCAGTGAATGGGTGCCGTCAGAATGAGAGCCCAAACAGCTGATAAAAACATCACAATAATCCACACGTAATCCACACCACGCCAGTCCATCAGTTAACATTGTATGAAGTGAAAAGCTGTGTGTTTGTAAGAAACAAATCCATCATTAAGACATTTTAACTTTAAACTGTTGCTTCTGGCCAAAATACGTGCCCATAATCTACCATTTTTGTTGCTTACTCCAGTGAAAAGGTTGCCTTGTCGTGCAGCTTTTCACTTTACAATATGTTAATTGATGGACTGGAGCGGTGTGGATTATTGTGATGTTTTTATCAGCTGTTGAGAGCTTTCATTCTGACGGCACCCATTCACTGCAGAGGATCCACTGGTGAGCAAGTGATGTGATGCTAAAATTCTCCAAATCTGTTCCAATGAAGAGGCCTGATTGAATGGCCTGAGAGTGAGTCCGTTTTCAGCAAGTTTTCATTTTTGGATGAGCTATTCCTTTAACGTGTATATAAACGCATACACACAAACATTTTGTCTCATACACTGAACACATGATCCTGCTGTTGTGTTGCTGTCTTTAAGAAGGTAAACGGGTACTCTTAAGTGTTTTTTTCTTCTTCTTCTTTTCTGAGACTGTAATTATGACAATGAGTAAACCTCCTTGTTGCTGTATGATATGGCTGGTTTTCTAAGTTGTTAAATTGTAAATCTCTCAGCTTGTGTGCTTGAACCGAGTGTGTTTTTGTTTTAAATCATTGTGCTTCATTTGTCACCAGTTGACAGCTTTCTTTTATTTAATTGTATCTTTTATGAGGAATCACAGCCGTAGTACCTCCTCAAGCTCTGGAAGATGTGTGGCATTGAGTTTGATGCTGGAAGCTGTCTGAATATTTGATGTCTGATTTGCTTTTGCTTGTTCAGGTCAACAAAATTAGCTGTTACCGTTTCATTCTTATTTAAGCTGTTAATTTTATTTTTACAACTTGTATTTTTGAACGTTCTGCTGTGAAAGCTGAACTGCTTGTCACTCTTTGAACAATCGTTTTTTGAATAATTGTAGATTTTTCATTGTGTATCTATTGTCTTTTACATTTTGAACTCTTTCCTGGACATGGGACCAGTGAACAAGAGATTATGAGATTATACTTTTGTTTGTTTTGAACTTTTTTCGGAATTGGAAGATGGAAATGATCAATTAAATGCAAGAGAGAAGTAAATTGGTTATAATGCCTCAGCTGTCCTCACTTCAAGTATTTTCTAAACGGCAGTTTTTGAACTGACGTATTTGAGTGCATCTTGGTACCATTGAACGGGTCAGCTACTGTCCTGTTTGCTTTTAATTTTTGTCTGTAATTTTATCTACATTTTGTCAAAATTAGAACAAAAAAATATGAAATTAGTGAGATATATATGTAATTTATTTATTTATGTTTTAACCTGACCTGTCACCTGCACTGTAGTCTGTTCTCACAGTGCTAAACAGCCCATATCATTTTATGTCTTTGATTTTTAAGATCGTTTTGTACATTGTGTATAATATTCGGGGTCCTGAAATAATACCAGTTGAAAACCTCTATCCGTTGAAGGTGGGTATTTTAGGTCATTTATATCTATAAATAGTGTAAAAAGCTTTTATTTTGTAGCTGTACATATGCTTTTGTTTTGAAGCGTCGTGGGAGACTTTTATTTTGAAGAGGTGTGAAGGGCAGGGCGCTGACTTCCGCCTGGCCGAAGACAGCAGCGGCAGCGGCGGCGGCGGAGCTGAGATCAGGGCGGATTCACCGAGTCTGGAGAAACATGGACAGTCAAGGCAGAAAAGTGGTGGTGTGTGACAACGGGACCGGGGTGAGTGTGACTGCGGACCTCATACGGCTCGGTCCGGTCTGAATGATGTTTTATTCGCGGCTGTGTGTGATTTAAAGACGGCTTGCCGGAGAAAGATGCAGCGGAACAGGAAGTGAACTGATAGTACCTTATATTACACCGAGATTATCTGTGATTTACACTCGACCTGTAATGTGGAAAACAGCTCTGGTCGGATGCACGGAAATCATAGATCGGGCCGGATTATAAATGCTTTGCATGTGGATGTTTTGTAGGAGCTTTGCGAATGTATTGACACGATTGATATTTAACTTACACATATTGTCATGGATATTTGAACGAGGTCGCAGGGTGAGCATGCATTATTAATGAAATTACATGTTTATGCAAAAAAAAAATTAAAAAAATTATCAATGATGCATGTGTGTTTGTGTGTCAGTAAAAGATAAAGATGATCTCAAACTCACTTCCGAGTTTGTAACCTCACATCTGGCCGAGAGAGGAAGTGACATACGAGACCTTCCATCATTCTCTCTCTCTCTCTCTCTCTCTCTCTCTCTCTCTGTCTCTCTCTCTCTCTGTCTCTCTCTCTCTCTCTCTCTCTCTCTCTCTCTGTCTCTCTCTCTCTCTCTCTCTCTCTCTCTCTCTGTCTCTCTCTCTCTCTCTCTCTCTCTCTCTCTCTGTCTCTCTCTCTCTCTGTCTCTCTCTCTCTCTGTCTCTCTCTCTCTCTGTCTCTCTCTCTCTCTGTCTCTCTCTCTCT
>NW_015505230.1:1821860-1845237 GCF_001515645.1 Sinocyclocheilus grahami
TCTCTCTCTCTCTCTGTCTCTCTCTCTCTCTCTGTCTGAGGGTACATGTTTATGGTAGAGAATACATGTTCAGAAAAACATGATTAAACAGAACACTATGGTAACTGATTAAAATTGTGCTTATAATCCGGAATATGTGTACACAAAATTGTCTATTTATTAAAATTACCCTGGTACCTTCGAATTTTTTCTGTGTTCTGTCTTTCTGTCTTAATATTTTGACGTTTTTATATATTTTCAGATTTCATTTATTTAAAATTTTAGTTGAAGTTTTACTAAGTTTATTACTAAGTTTTTTTTTTATAGTAATTTTTGTACTTCAACATATTTATTTCTGTCTTATATATAACTCTGTCTTTTCAGTTTGTGAAGTGTGGATATGCCGGCTCTAATTTCCCAGAGCACATTTTTCCAGCTCTGGTGGGGAGACCGATCATCCGCTCCACTGCCAAAGTGGGAAACATCGAGATCAAGGTAAAGTTTCCCCACTAAACTGCACCCTAAATCTTTCCCTACACTGACACCATGACTTGGGCTCTGTCCCAATCACCCAGTGAGCTGCCTTGCTGTATACACCCTACAGCAGTCTCCTAAAGCTGCATCTGTATTGAAATGAAACCCCCATGAGTAACTAAACAGTTCATTTTTGATCAGATGAAACTTTTTATTTACACTTTTTGGTATTAAATTAATTAAAAGTATGCTTATAATGTTGAAATGCTGTCTATGTAGGCCACTCACTGGATTTTGTATCAGAGGTTGTAAATTGTCATTCCAAGGGTTTCAAAGAAATGCTGTGAATTTGGTAACGGGACATACACCGCAACTTGAGTAACTTCCTGCTTGACTCGAACTTCTGCAGAGTCGTTTTCACTGGGGGTGGAGCCGCTTTGAGAGGGTTCTTACAGGTTCCTCTGGCTGAAATATTAATATTTGATTCAAAAGGAAATACAGAAATATTGAGGTATACTGTAAAAATGGTCAGAAGTCTGAAAAAATATTAAGAGGTTGTTTTTTAGCCATATCACCTGAGTGTAGTGTTAATCCTGGACACTTTTTTTTTTTTTTAATACTTTAATTAGAAATGGATATATTTCTAAACAAAGGTCTTTCAGCTAATGAATGATGTAGGGCAGGGGTGCCCAACCCTGCTCCTGGCGATCGACTGTCCTGCAAAGTTCAGCTCCAACCCTAATCAAACACACCTGAAGCAACTAATTAGGGTCTTCAGGATCACTTAAACATTAAAGGCAGGTGTCTTTGATTAGAGTTGGAGCTAAACTTTGCAGGACAGTTGATCGCCAGGAGCAGGGTTGGGCACCCCTGATGTAGGGGAACGTGTTTTATGATAATCAGTGTTGGGGAAAGTTACTTTTAAAAGTAATGCATTACAATATTGCGTTACCCCATAAAAAAAGTAACTAATTATGTTACTTAATTACTTTTTATGGAAAGTAATTACGTTAAAAGTTAAAGTAACGCTAAAGTAACATTACGTTACTTTAGCGTTATTTTAAATCTGGACAGGGCTTGCTTGTTGGTTTTTAAAATAAAAAAGTTCTATTTTTGGCAAATATAAAAAGCCTTTTCACACCAAAAGTGAAATGAATAAGCCTCAGGCTGAAGGGAAAGTAAATTTATGTCAGTACAGTAGAATGCAGAAGAAGACATTTCAGCACACTTCAGCAATAAAAAAAGACACACAAATGTTCTTCTAGAGTCATTTTTGCTTATTAGTACGGTTGAACTGGATCATTGAAGGTCAGAAGCAAAGACATTGGTTAATAAAATGGGATTAAATACATAAAGCATATTTGTGTTGTTTAACATTTAATTATTGCAGGTTTGCGTCATATTCTGAGTTGCATTATTTTTATTCATTTTGAGGAATACTGAATCTGTTTTTTTTGTGAGTGAGATGAATTAATGCATATTCATATTTATTTTAGAACTACAGTAACATCTTCTGATTTCTCTCAACATGGGGACAGGAGAGCTGTCAGTCAATACATTGAAAAAAAAAAGTAACTTGCGTTACTTATTTGAAAAAGTAACTCAGATATTCTCTTGTAAATTAAAAAGTAATGCGTTACTTTACTAGTTACTTGAAAAAAGTAATCTGATTACGTAACTCGCGTTACTTGTAATGAGTTACCCCCAACACTGATGATAATGCCCCAAAATTGACATTTATGTACTTAATAACTCAATTTGTGTAAACTAAAAGCATTCCATTTAAATTTGATCCATCCTAAAAGAGTACAAAATCTTCCAAAAAACAAAAAAAGTCTTGTTCCTAAATCCCTTTTATTATCTATCCTCTTTTTTAATATTAAATATATGTTCTTATGCAAATAAGACCTCATATCATGTAGTACAGTTGACATTTTTTGTGTTATGTTGACATTGTGTCAGAGAAATAAGTGTGCAGTCATCTTTATTATTTTGTCTTTGAGCTTCCATTTGTGCAGTAGCTCTACAGCATGGCTGTTGAACAGCAGTTAGCTGGTGACGTGGATTTACTAATTGTAGAGTTGATGAAAGTTATCAGGTGCATTGTAATGTTTGAAGCGGATGTCGTAACATACGTCAGTAGACCAGGAAGATTTTAAAAGGAGCGCTTCATTCATAAATGCATACGAACTTACTTACTTACCTTCACGCTGTGGAAATACAAACCAGAAGACCGCGAGCGCTGTGCTGTGCTGAAACGGTGCGGAGCTACGTAAAGTCTATATAAAATTAATTAATTGAGCAAAGAATAAAAATGAACCAAAACCTTCATCTGACAGCATTGATGCTTACTGCCAAAGAACCAACGGTTGTTACAACAGATGAAGTACTAACAAACATTGTTTCAAACAACAATTTATGCATTTCAATACAATTCTTTTTAAAATATAAGCAATGAATGCCCCAAGTATACTGATTCCCCTACTGTCTTTTGGACATGTTTTGTCCCTTTTTTCAAGAATCAGTGTGATAAGATCGCTGATCCTGCATCAGTCTTTACTCTTCAGGAGTTTCGCTCTCATCGCTCATCTCCTGTTCTCTCCATATTTGTCTTTCTCTCCTCTGTTACTGTATTGAGATGCTGTAGGAGTATAGGAAGATGGTAAGTGTGTGTGTGTGTGAGAGTCTAACCTGTAGCGATACCCTCTCAGGAGATGCAGAGCTGGTTGCAGTTTGACTTTATTCTTGCATTAATGTTCAGACTAATCATAAATCTTGTTCCCTCTCTAACCCTGAAGAAATTATCTTGCTTGTATGTGTCTAGTGTTTGACATTACCCAGAATGCACTGGTCTGTACCGAATGGCATGAGTGTGCTGTGTCCAAATAGGATATACAGGGTTCATGGTCATAAGTAGCCATAGATGCTGGTATGGCAATAAAAAGTAAATGAATAAATTCAGGAAATGTCAGGTTAAAAATATGTTTTTAACACCTGGGAAAAAATTAAATTTCTATGATAATATTTAATTATGGTTTAAAAAATATGGGAGGCAGTGTTGTTTTAGTATTATTTAAATACATTTATAGTATTATTAATATTTTGAATGAGCTTTTATTTTTATACTTTCAGTTTTCATTTTAATTTTAGATGACGTTTTAGTCATTTTGTTGTGTTTTTTATCATTTCTATAAATTTTTATTAGTTTTGTAATATCTTTTTTTATTTCTGTTTTAGTAATTTTAGAACTTAAATTTAAATTTCATTTGCCAATGCAACATTTGTAATTAAAAAATTTTTTTTGAAAAAAAAAAAAAAAAAATATATATATATATATAATAGTTTTAGTAAAGTGTATTTCATTAAAATCAGGGACGTTTTATTTTGAAAACCTGATGAAATGAAGTTTGTTTTCCCAGTTGTCTCCAGCTCCGTTCGACACTTTTAATTTCTCTTTCAACCTGCACAGCTTCCGTTCAGCTCAAAATGAAAGAGAACATTGAGCCTTCTGACCTTTGACCTCTCCGCTGTGACCTGTAGGACCTAATGGTGGGTGACGAGGCGAGCGAGCTGCGCTCCATGCTGGAGGTGAACTACCCGATGGAGAACGGGATCGTGAGGAACTGGGACGATATGAAGCACCTGTGGGACTACACTTTCGGCCCCGAGAAGCTCAACATCGACTCGCGGAACTGCAAGATCCTGCTAACGGAGCCGCCCATGAACCCCACCAAGAACCGAGAGAAGATCATCGAGGTTTGAGCGCCCGTTTGTTGAATAACATCTGTGATGAACCTCAATGAGGTTTGTGATTATTTTTGACCCTCTTGTCTCCCTGTAGGTGATGTTTGAGACCTATCAGTTCTCAGGCGTTTATATCGCCATCCAGGCCGTGCTCACTCTTTACGCGCAAGGTACTCAACCTTTTTAATTTTATAATAAAAATATAAGATCAAATGTAAAATAATAAATATAATAACATGAAATAAAATGTTGTATAATAATAATAATAATAATAATACAAATATGAAATTAAAAATAATAAATATAATAACAAAATAAAATGTTATATAATAATAATAAATATAATAAAAATATAAAATAAAATTTAAAATAATAAATATAATACGAAATATAGAATAAAAATATAAAATAATAAATATAATAATACGAAATGAAATATTATATAATAAAAATATAAAATAAAATGTAAAATAATAAATATAATAACAAAATAAAATGTTATATAATAATAATAAATATAATAAAAATATAAAATAAAATGTAAAATTATAAATATAACACGAAATAAAATGTTATATAATATAATAAAAATGTAAAATAGAATGTAAAATAATAAATATAATAACATGTAATAAAATGTTGTATAATAATAATAAATATAATAAAAATATAAAATACATTTAAAATAATAAAATAACAAAATGATCACATAATAAAATGTTATATAATATTATATTTAAAAAAGCACAACTCCATGCCAGACTTGATAAGTTGATGTTTGTGAATGCCTGTTCTCTGTGCAGGTCTGCTGACGGGTGTGGTGGTGGACTCTGGTGACGGTGTCACTCATATCTGTCCAGTGTACGAAGGCTTTTCTCTTCCTCATCTCACGCGTCGTCTGGACATCGCTGGACGAGACATCACACGATACCTCATCAAGGTACTGCCCCATAGATACTCTCTCTATATCTAATTAGCTTTCATTTTAAAGGGTTAGTTCACCCACAAATGAAAATTAGCTTGTGTTTTACTAACCCTCGAAGCATCCTAGGTGTATATGACTTTCTTCTTTCAGACGAATCCAGTCGGAGTTAGATTCAAATTTGTCCTGGCTATTCCAAGCTCTATCATTGCAGTCAGTGGGTGTTGCAGTTGAACAGTCCACAAGTCATCAAATAAAGCTTGCGCGTTCATAATAAAACGTGCCGCAGATGGCTCCGGGGGATGAATAAAGGCCCCCTGTAGCGAATCCATGAGTTTTTGTAAGAAAAATATCCATATTTCAAACATAATAAACACTTTCCTCACACTTCCGCTGACTGTCATACGCGGAAGCAGTTCAGGCGGATGACGTAAGATGCGTTGCGTGATTAGTGACGAATGACAAATGCAGAGAGAGAACAAAACAAAACGCCGGTCATGAATTAGAAGCACAAACCGAAGATTTGCAAAGAAAAATTTTTCTTTTTTCAGTATAAACCAAGAGGAGACTGGTTTTCCTTTGCTAAAGTAAGGAAACGTTGCTTCCTTTGCTCCTATAAACAAACTCGCGAGACTAGCATATCTCAGAGGCGCACGCGCTGCGCATACGTCATACGCCTTCCGCCGGAACGGATCCGTGTATGATAGATAACGGAAGTGAGAGAAAAGTGTTTATTACGTTTGAAATATGTATATGTTTCACTTCCGTTATTCATCCCCCGGAGCCATCTGCGGCACGTTTTATTATGAACGCGCGAGCTTTATTTGACGACTTGTGGACTGTTCAACTGCAACACCCGCTGACTGCAATGATAGAGCTTGGAATAGCCAGGACAAATTTTAATATAACTCTGACTGGATTCGTCTGAAAGAAGAAAGTCATATACACCTAGGATACTTCGAGGGTAAGTAAAACACAAGCTAATTTTCATTTTTGGGTGAACTAACCCTTTCATTTTAAGTTTCTTTTTTTTTTTATAATTTTGTTTAGGGCTGTCATGATTCCTCGATTTAATTCGAGTACTCGATTATAAAAAAATCTTAGTCTGTGTCGATTAATTTCTATTTTATTTCAGCTTAATTTCAATTAACAAAATTTTTTTTTAAAAGAGTCATGTTAGATGTATTTTTTTACGGACAAACCTCCAGAATGAATCTTAACGCTGTCCGTTTCTCTGCAGCTGTTGTTGTTGAGGGGTTACGCCTTCAACCACTCGGCAGACTTCGAGACGGTGAGGATGATGAAGGAGAAGCTGTGTTACGTGGGCTATAACATCGAGCAGGAGCAGAAGCTTGCGCTGGAGACCACCGTGCTGGTGGAGTCCTACACGGTGAGTTCAGCCCGATGCAGGAGCTGCGAGAGGGTTATTAACCCATAAGCTCTGCTCCATAACCTAGTGAGCGTTTTAAACCCTAATGACCCTCTGGACAGCAGACTTGTTATTGCCAGCAGAGGGCAGCAGTGTGGTGTGTAAATGTAACTCTTTGAACCTGTCAGCAGTGTATAAAATGGGGAGAATTCACACTAGTTTGTCCCTGGGTTTGTAGCTTCCGGACGGCAGAGTGATTAAAGTGGGCGGCGAGCGGTTCGAGGCTCCAGAGGCTCTGTTCCAGCCTCACCTCATTAACGTGGAGGGAGTGGGTGTGGCTGAACTGCTTTTCAACACCATCCATGCCGCTGACATCGATACCAGGTCAGTTGAAATATTTCATAATCAGTATTAATATAGAAGAGATGTTTTTGTATACTGTATAATGTGTGTATATGTGTGTGTATATATATATATATATATATATATATATAGTTGATTATTATCTAATTTTTTCTCCTTTTTACAAACTAAATAATAATAGTAATAATAATGCATTTTATTTTTCATGTGCTTTTCTTCAACCCAACCTGCCACAACAATAAGACATAATAGCAATATAGTAAAAATTTGTTTGTAAAACGTTTTTAAAAAAAGTTTTAAAATACTAAAAAGTATTATATAAGTAATTGTAAGTAATATATAAGTATTGTATAATTAAATATTATGTTATTGATAATAATAAAATTTTTAATTGTAATGTTATCATTATGTATTTATATTTATATCTTTGTTACAACGTATTATTTATATGTCATATATAGTTATTATGTTACATATATAGTGCCAAAATGATCAATTTTTTTGTCTCAAAAGCATGTTTTTATGTTCACGTACATATACACACTGACATTTGTCTTTGTCTTTATGTCAGGGCTGAGTTTTACAAACACATCGTTTTGTCGGGCGGTTCTACGATGTATCCTGGTCTGCCGTCTCGTCTGGAGCGGGAGCTCAAGCAGCTCTACCTGGAGAGAGTCCTGAAGGGAGACGTCGACAAGCTCTCGGTACGAATGCTTTAACCACAACTAACATGTAATACAGACTAGGGGTGTGCGATATATTTTGTCTGCGATAATATCATAATTGTTGTTTTAACGATGTATGATTTGACATTATCGAGTATTTTGCAAAAACCATTCAAAACACCCTTACAGAGTGCACGCATACATTACGTGAAGTCAGGGCCGGATTTACGCATAGGCATTCTAGGCACGTCCAGGGGGGGCCCAAACACAATGAAGAGAATTATAATATTTTTTTGTTATATTATGAGCTATCTACAACAGTAAAAGAACCAAAACACCAGAAGACATTGAGCAAATAAATATAACAAACAATAGGGTAAAAAATGGCAAACTATTTCCATGTTTTCCACCTTTTTATGTATGGAAATCACGTACATAAATTCTTTCTCCCATTCTCTCTCACAGACGCAAACACAGTGCAGACACGCACTCGCGCTCTCACACACGGAGACGCAAACAGAAACTTGTCATCAACGCTGCCCCGCGAATTTATCAGTAAAATAGTTTCGCAGCTGAAAAGCTACAGGGCATTTCTCAGTAGCGAGGTTCTTGAAGCAGTTCAACTTAAAGATTAGTAAACGCTGCTGCTGAACACTGAGAGACGCACAGTATTCACACGCTTAATCTCTCTCTCTCTCTCTCTCTCTCTCTCTCTCGCTCTCGCTCTCTCTCTCTAATAACTGCATTAGCCTGCATATCAATGGCCCAAGCCTCTGTTATTAGCTCTAAAATTACGTTTTGGAGTTTGCAATGGAAGGTTTATCTTTAAATAAATCATCTGAACAATATCTTGAGGTGTGGTTGTGACACCAGGCCGTTAAAATTATTAGAGAAATGATGCACTCCCGAAGTGGTAATGTGGCCACGACGCTGGAGCCTATTAATGGAACGGTCTTTCTCCATTCTCAAACAAATTAAGACATTTGATTTTTATTGACTGAATGCAAGCGCTTATTGCGACAGAAAACACTGTAACGGTTTCCACTGATTACTTTATTTGACGACTTGTGGACTGTTCAACTGCAACACCCGCTGACTGCAATGATAGAGCTTGGAATAGCCAGGACAAATTTTAATATAACTCTGACTGGATTCGTCTGAAAGAAGAAAGTCATATACACCTAGGATACTTCGAGGGTAAGTAAAACACAAGCTAATTTTCATTTTTGGGTGAACTAACCCTTTCATTTTAAGTTTCTTTTTTTTTTTATAATTTTGTTTAGGGCTGTCATGATTCCTCGATTTAATTCGAGTACTCGATTATAAAAAAATCTTAGTCTGTGTCGATTAATTTCTATTTTATTTCAGCTTAATTTCAATTAACAAAATTTTTTTTTAAAAGAGTCATGTTAGATGTATTTTTTTACGGACAAACCTCCAGAATGAATCTTAACGCTGTCCGTTTCTCTGCAGCTGTTGTTGTTGAGGGGTTACGCCTTCAACCACTCGGCAGACTTCGAGACGGTGAGGATGATGAAGGAGAAGCTGTGTTACGTGGGCTATAACATCGAGCAGGAGCAGAAGCTTGCGCTGGAGACCACCGTGCTGGTGGAGTCCTACACGGTGAGTTCAGCCCGATGCAGGAGCTGCGAGAGGGTTATTAACCCATAAGCTCTGCTCCATAACCTAGTGAGCGTTTTAAACCCTAATGACCCTCTGGACAGCAGACTTGTTATTGCCAGCAGAGGGCAGCAGTGTGGTGTGTAAATGTAACTCTTTGAACCTGTCAGCAGTGTATAAAATGGGGAGAATTCACACTAGTTTGTCCCTGGGTTTGTAGCTTCCGGACGGCAGAGTGATTAAAGTGGGCGGCGAGCGGTTCGAGGCTCCAGAGGCTCTGTTCCAGCCTCACCTCATTAACGTGGAGGGAGTGGGTGTGGCTGAACTGCTTTTCAACACCATCCATGCCGCTGACATCGATACCAGGTCAGTTGAAATATTTCATAATCAGTATTAATATAGAAGAGATGTTTTTGTATACTGTATAATGTGTGTATATGTGTGTGTATATATATATATATATATATATATATATAGTTGATTATTATCTAATTTTTTCTCCTTTTTACAAACTAAATAATAATAGTAATAATAATGCATTTTATTTTTCATGTGCTTTTCTTCAACCCAACCTGCCACAACAATAAGACATAATAGCAATATAGTAAAAATTTGTTTGTAAAACGTTTTTAAAAAAAGTTTTAAAATACTAAAAAGTATTATATAAGTAATTGTAAGTAATATATAAGTATTGTATAATTAAATATTATGTTATTGATAATAATAAAATTTTTAATTGTAATGTTATCATTATGTATTTATATTTATATCTTTGTTACAACGTATTATTTATATGTCATATATAGTTATTATGTTACATATATAGTGCCAAAATGATCAATTTTTTTGTCTCAAAAGCATGTTTTTATGTTCACGTACATATACACACTGACATTTGTCTTTGTCTTTATGTCAGGGCTGAGTTTTACAAACACATCGTTTTGTCGGGCGGTTCTACGATGTATCCTGGTCTGCCGTCTCGTCTGGAGCGGGAGCTCAAGCAGCTCTACCTGGAGAGAGTCCTGAAGGGAGACGTCGACAAGCTCTCGGTACGAATGCTTTAACCACAACTAACATGTAATACAGACTAGGGGTGTGCGATATATTTTGTCTGCGATAATATCATAATTGTTGTTTTAACGATGTATGATTTGACATTATCGAGTATTTTGCAAAAACCATTCAAAACACCCTTACAGAGTGCACGCATACATTACGTGAAGTCAGGGCCGGATTTACGCATAGGCATTCTAGGCACGTCCAGGGGGGGCCCAAACACAATGAAGAGAATTATAATATTTTTTTGTTATATTATGAGCTATCTACAACAGTAAAAGAACCAAAACACCAGAAGACATTGAGCAAATAAATATAACAAACAATAGGGTAAAAAATGGCAAACTATTTCCATGTTTTCCACCTTTTTATGTATGGAAATCACGTACATAAATTCTTTCTCCCATTCTCTCTCACAGACGCAAACACAGTGCAGACACGCACTCGCGCTCTCACACACGGAGACGCAAACAGAAACTTGTCATCAACGCTGCCCCGCGAATTTATCAGTAAAATAGTTTCGCAGCTGAAAAGCTACAGGGCATTTCTCAGTAGCGAGGTTCTTGAAGCAGTTCAACTTAAAGATTAGTAAACGCTGCTGCTGAACACTGAGAGACGCACAGTATTCACACGCTTAATCTCTCTCTCTCTCTCTCTCTCTCTCTCTCTCGCTCTCGCTCTCTCTCTCTAATAACTGCATTAGCCTGCATATCAATGGCCCAAGCCTCTGTTATTAGCTCTAAAATTACGTTTTGGAGTTTGCAATGGAAGGTTTATCTTTAAATAAATCATCTGAACAATATCTTGAGGTGTGGTTGTGACACCAGGCCGTTAAAATTATTAGAGAAATGATGCACTCCCGAAGTGGTAATGTGGCCACGACGCTGGAGCCTATTAATGGAACGGTCTTTCTCCATTCTCAAACAAATTAAGACATTTGATTTTTATTGACTGAATGCAAGCGCTTATTGCGACAGAAAACACTGTAACGGTTTCCACTGATTACTAAATATTTTTGTTTGCTGGGGTGGTAATATTATATAGGCTAGGCTAGGGGTGTCCAAACTCGGTCCTGGAGGGCCGGTGTCCTGCAGAGTTTAGCTCCAACTTGTCTCAACACACCTGCCTTCAAGTTTCTAGTATGCCTAGTAAGAGCTTGATTAGCTGGTTCAGGTGTGTTTAATTGGGGTTGGAGCTAAACTCTTCAGGACACCGGCCCTCCAGGACCAAAATGTTTTTTTTGCCTGTCACGATAAGAGGTAAGTCTGGCCCTGCGTGAAGTGTAGACTAGTGCATGTGCGCATTTAGAGTGCGTTCTTTCACTGCATGATTCAGTCTGTTAAAATGCATTTAGAATGATCACAAATTCAAGACCGAAAATGTATATATTTATACCATTTCATATAGTCAATAATCAATTTCACACGAAGAGTGCCGTTTTTCTCCAAATATTACCATGATTACAAATGTGATATTGATATATTTTTTTTATAACAGTTCAATAAACAAGAAGTTAATTAAGATACTTACGTTTTAGACACCATATTGCCTGATTTTGCTCTATTTCGACAACAAAAATAATTCCAAACAAAGCTACAGCGCTGTTTTGCGTCTCTGTGCAACATGACAGTGTTTCGTTCCTGAGTGAATCAACTGTT
The DNA here is from genome assembly GCF_001515645.1 of Sinocyclocheilus grahami. Classification (NCBI taxonomy): domain Eukaryota; kingdom Metazoa; phylum Chordata; class Actinopteri; order Cypriniformes; family Cyprinidae; genus Sinocyclocheilus; species Sinocyclocheilus grahami. Next base: position 1,833,711 of record NW_015505230.1, read on the forward strand.
TAAATGATTCGGTTTAATCGCAATGACTCCCGTATTAACAGTGACTTGCTGCCACCTACTGGCGGTTTTAATTTCACATTCAGAGTATCTTTTATTATTTAAATAATTTCAAATATCAGTATTCAACGTTCTATGCTTTTTAATATATCAAAACATTATTTATGCATTTGTAATTGCAGATTAAATGCATTCATGTCTTGCATTAAACAGTGGGCAAATACATCTAAATGCCATTTCAGATGCAGCTTCTGTGTTGATTTAATTTGCTTGGTAACAGCCCAAATGTCTTATTACTCTAATTCACTGATTAAATGTACGAATTTCACTCAAAAGATAATGGACACTTTTAGAAAAAATGGCTTTATAAAGGTAAAAATGCCCATAAAATGTAAAAATAAGTTTAAACTTATTGGAAAAGATTAATTTCTATCACTGCTGTGAACTGACCACCACACAGAATATGAAGAATATTAAAAACTTTGAGTCAGCTGTCCACGGCAGTCCTTAAGGTACCAGCACAATAACACACACAGCAAAATATCGTCTAATTATCGTTATCGATAAAATCTCAGAAAATATCGAGATAATATTTTTTGTCAATATCGCACACCCCTAATACAGACCCCAAGAAAGATATGATCAGTTGGACCGTCTCTAGGATGTAGGCGTCCTAAAACCTTGTCCACAAGGTTCTGATCACTAGGTGGTGATAACTGACGAGTTAACAATGTAGCAGTTTATTTAGCAGTATTTGAGATTATTTATAGACAGACGTTAGCTTCCTTTATTAAGGGAAATTCCTTGCTGAAATTGTAACATTTTTACTTTTTAAGGACATTTTTTCCCCCCCTAACCATGTGAAAGGTCACTGTGATGTTTGCAGATGCACTAAAACGATAACTAGATAAGCCTACAATAGTCAACTTTTAAAATATTAAAATATTCAGCTAGTTGCAGGGGCAAAATTTCAAATTTTCTTTAACTAACTTGTACTAAAATAACTTGCGCTGAAATAAAAATTAATAAAACTGTATAATCATATTTTAAGAAAACCGTAACTAATTAAAAACAACAACAACAACAAAAAAACAAAATTATTCTGAAAATGGAAAATATAAAAATACAAAATTAAATTAGGATATTCATAAAAACTGAAATAGTATCTTAATATTAAAATAACCACTGGCTAGTTTTGAGTTTTATTACTAATAATTTCTTGCATTATATAGAATTGCTGTTTTTCTGAGTCTGTCTTCGCTTCTGTTTTTGTAGAAGTTTAAGATCCGCATCGAGGATCCTCCACGGCGTAAACACATGGTGTTTTTGGGCGGAGCGGTGCTAGCCGACATCATGAAGGACAAAGACAACTTCTGGATGACCAGAGAGGAGTACCAGGAGAAGGGCACACGCGTTCTGGAGAAGCTAGGGGTCACCGTTAGATAAATCACACACACATATACACACACACACACACACACACACGCACACACAACATGTATATCCCACTCCCAGTCACAGGGTGGCATTTTGGCAGCGTAAACAGAGATTTTCGGCAGATTGAGGACGAGAACAACGATATTCAAATACTTGAAATTCCTTTGCAATCCAAAAAAAAGTGCTCGATGTTTGTTCGACATTCCAAATGTAAAGAATGAGAGAAAAATGTAATGAAATCGAGTGATTTGCTCACGAAACGACTCGTTTATGCTGCCAAAATGAATCCTCAAGCAATCCTTCGTGTATCACCATATCATGACCTGTTTTGAGTCCTGTCTGTCTCATGAGTTCACATTGACCCTAACAGAGAGAAATATCGAGTAAGAAACAGGAGGATGTTTAAACAATAAAAAAAGATGTATTTTTCAGGAAAAAAAAGGTTCTTTGGTAATAAAATAGTTTTTGTAGTAAGGATAAAAATCGCTGCAGCCAATTTGCTAATAAAAAAATGAAAAATATAATTGTGGCCAATAGTATCAAACACATAGACGTACTTCTAAAGGCAGATTGCTTTTGCCGAAACGTCTATTTTCTTTCTTTAACTTCCTGTGATGTCTTTTCCTGTCTGTAATCTCAGCATCTGTGCATTATTGGATGCCCTGAAAATATATAGAGAAAAATGCAGTAGCAACCGGGGCCAACTTCCCTGAATAGCATTTAACAGAACATTTGAAGAGCGTGTTTTTGTCAAATAATGTCATTGAGAGGAGGCTTTGAACGCACTCTTGATGAGCAGTGTCATTTTAGTCGTGAGAATTGGCATTTGGAAGTCTTTACATATAGACTCTCTGTGCATGTCATTCCGCCTGCAGTTCCAGGATCAGTTTAAAGGACCTTCATAAACAATAATATCAATATCATACTGCATTTGAAAGGGAAGTGGTAATGTTTTGCGTACAGTTGTATCTAGAACCTCATTTCCGCAAATAGCTGGGTGAATCTCATGAAACATGTCTGAGTCACATTTCATTTCAAAATCAAAAGAAAGAAATAAGAAGTTATAGTTTCCTTTCATGACATTCAGCACTATTTCCCCCAAATTCTCATTACCATTATGCAGAAAAATCCCTTGTTTTTATTTCCATAATGCAAAAAGGAAACCTTTTTTTAATTATTGAAATGCATGCATGCATGCAAAAAAATCGATACATATTGTTGTCATTACCTTAATGCTATTTTTCAATTGTGTAGTAATGAATACTACATGGTGAGTTTTTTTCTACTATGTTTAATGCTGATTTAAATGTAAAAAACTAAATAATTCAATTACAGTATTTGTACTGCAATACAGTTAAAATGACACTAGTGATAATCTAATAACCCTTTTGTAGAATAATGGGAATTACACAATGTCCTGGTGTGTTACTGTAATGAGAATTTGGGAGATGAATGTGTGTAATTGTCAAGGAAGTAATGATACTAAAAGAGGATAATCAAATATTATTTCTGATTGCTTTTGTGTTTGATTTGGGGATTTTTGTGAGACTCACACACGGAGAATTGGCTATAAAACCGCACGAGCAGCTGCAGCAGTGCATTTAGTCGTGGCTCATGCATTTTACACACGTGCATCGTCCATCCATGCGGCTTCATTCCATTGCAATAACCCTGCATCCTTTTCATCAGCTCATTTATTTAGTATTCGAACGAGTCTAAATCGTGTTTCGCTGCCCAGACGAGCCTCACGATTGTTCACTTTGCTATTTTTTATGCTTTTGCATTCATGTTTTTTCTTTGCTGTTGGTTGTCAGTCATTTTCATGTCCGAGTCGAGTTGCATCTAACAGTCTGGGAACGAAGGGCCTCGCTGACGCCCGATGGGTGTTTCTGGGTCAGGCGCTTCATTCCCAGACCGAAGGCACCTGTGATGTAACGGTTTACTGCCTATTTGTAATATGAATGACATGATGATGGTATTGTTACTGATGATGATAATTTTAGTGTTTGTAGTCGTGACAGCCGTTTGGAAGCTGGATCAGTGATGTTTCTGTGTTTATACACACTCGCACATGGAACAAACTAAACGACGACTCCATTGATTTCACTCACACGCTTTCTTCCTGTGCCAAGTTTGGGTATTGTAGTCATTTTGTTTGTTTGTTTGTTTTCTGCTTTTGGTTTTTGTTTCATTTGTAGCATACTGCCAGACCATTGATTTAAATAAAGAAAATTGATTTATAACTCAATGGTAAAAGTGAGTCTTTTAAGCAGACTGAAGCCAGTGCGCGTGTGTGTGTGTGTGCATGTTAGAGAGAGAACATGTGCATGTTAGTTTTTTTCATATGTGACCTGTAACTATGGAAGCGCACAAGGAATTGCCACCCATCTATGTTACCATGGAGATGTGCTGTACACATGCAGTGTATTTTCTTTCAGTTCATCTCTTAGAGCTGTAATTTACAGTACCAGCCTCAGACACACACTCATTATTTAATCACACTATTATTAATATTTGTGTAAGTAAACAAACATACATCAGTCTGATTATCTATGTATCATTTATCTGTCTCTCTCTATATATATGTACTCACATTTTTATTTATATATATATATATATATATATATATTGTATAAACATACGTCACAAAATTTATGCTAACACCTTCAAATAAATATTACATGTCCATTTAGTTTTTTGTCTGATAAGTAGACATGTAATAAGCATCAAAACCAAATAACATAAATATAATTATGATCACTTTTTGCGATTATGATGACAGGTTGACTACATTATCCCTAAATTTTAACAATGCATGCATGTTTTTTGTCTCCTTTTCATGACATTTAAGCGTTTGTTTCCTAAATTCTCATTACCGTAATGCAGAACAATCCCCTTTTTTTTTTTTACCATAAAGCAAAAATAAAAGCTTTTCATTCATGAAATGCAAAACAAAATAAAAATGTTTTATTGTCATTACCTTAATGCTGTTTAAAATAACTCAATTTTACATGTTAAATACTACATGGCGGGTATTTGTACTGCGTTTTATGCTGATTTAAATTTTAAAAATGAATAAATGAATTACAGTATTCATACTGTAATACACTAAAAAATGACAGTAATGAGAATTTATTAAGAATCACCCTCTTGTAGAATAATGGGAATTTCCTGGTGCGTTACTGTAATGAGAGTTTGCGAGATGAATGTGAGTAATTGTCAAGAAAGTTATGTCGCAATGCAAAAAAACTTTATGATACTAAAACAAGATAATCAAATGTAATCTCTTATGTTGGTTTGACATTGAGATATATTTGGTGAGATTCACAAAAGGAGAATTGGCCATAAAACAATGAGTCTCTCTGAGTCTCATGGGTCTGGGCTGGGGTGGAAGAAAAGACAATATATAGCTTTAGTAGGAAATATTTTTAATGTTCGTGAACAATACAAAATGTTTTTTCTCTTTATGTTCCTTTTTTCAAGAAGGCCATCAGGTTCTAGAAGAGACAGTCCTCCTGCATAATAATACAGAGCTGTGTGTGTGTGTGTGTGTACGTACCTGTTTTTCTATTCTGGTGGGGACTTAAACCTGAATACACACAGACTCAAGGGGACTCATGTCACGGGGGGGACCTAAATTGAAGTCCCCATGGGTAAACAAGCTAATAAATCACACAGAATGAAGTTTTTTGAAAATCTAAAAATGCAGAAAGTTACCTGTGAGGGGTAGGTTTAGGGGTAGGGTTGGTGTAGGGCAATAGAATATATGGTCTGTACAGTAGAAAAAGCATTACGCCTATGGAGAGTCGCCACACGGATAGCAAACCAGACGTGTGTGTGTGTGTGTGTGTGTGTGTGTGTGGAGGAGGGGGGGATTGTGTTCACATTTGTTTCCGATTTTATTCATGTAAACAGGGGGGCTGTCAGACTCAGTGGGGCCTGTTTAAATTAAGGCCAGGCTGCTCTGCAAACAGCGATTTGCTCGCTGTATGTTACATTACACGTACGGAGAGCAGTGATATATTTGCATAAATGACACAGAAATGCAGATTTTGTCCCAAATTGTGGTGGCCATGAAGAAGTTCACCCAAATATGAACATTTTGTCATTCATTTGCCTGTGGAACGACCAAGCAACACCATATGGCTTGTGCACTATATTCCATGTCTTACGTCATACAGTATTTTTGTGTACAGATCAAAATATTAGTCATTATGTGCTCAAAATCATCCCCTCCGTCACATTTAAAGATGGATTGAACAAGATTTGTTGTCAACGGCATCTGCTTAATGACAAGTAACATGGTACAGACTGCAGAAAACTGTTATTCACATAATATATATCCCACAATTCCACTCTGCACTGTACACATGACTGAACTGCCCTCTGGGGAAGAGAATAGTTATTCTGTTCAGTTGAACACCGCATGCTATATCCAGCGCACAACAAGCCGCTTCATCGGTGTATGAAATGAACCACAGACATGTTTACTATCAATATCATTATGCAGCCGGACTGAGAGAGCAGGAATCTGGTGTAAATACTCCTTTCTGCCAGTTTTCAGAGTTATTTGCTAAGACGGTCAGCATTAGGGCATGCTGGGATGAAGTTTGGAGGATAAGGCTATGTTGCAGCATTCAGCTTCATCTTTCTCTCTCACATCCACATGTAAAGAAAGCTGTCAAAGCCTCTAAACTCACTTTGCTTTCACAATGTGACGTGTTTTTATGTGAAGTGGAACATGTAGAGAGGGACTTGATTTTATTCATTTATCCATTAACCTTAGACACAAAGATAAAAAGTAGTAATTATGACAAAAAGTTAGTTATCATAATCATGAATTTTGTCATAATTTCTCATTTTTATCTCAGAGTTATGGCAACAGTATGATTTATTATATTGATTTAGACTTTTATCTCATACACAGTAAAATGAGATCTTGAGAGATTTAATGTCTTCTTTTATTTCAGTTGATTTCATCTAAGTCTGTGGCTGAAGTCAGTTGTAGTTCTTGTTTCTCTTTTCTTCAGTGATTCTGCTTGTTAACAGCAGCTGTTCATCACTAATGCTCAATCAGCACTTAATTAATCACTTAATTATCTCATTAACTTTAACACTGCTTCAGTGTTGCTTTAACACTCTTGTAGAGTGGGACCATATATGCTCCGAGCAGTGTTAATTTAACACTCGGGAATTTACTGAGTAATGACAGTGTATCATAATTTTAGGCTTTGACGTAATTATTACTTTTAATGTCAGAATTATGACTTACCAAAGCATTTTTAATGTTGCATTCAGTATTCGAGTAGCTATTGTATGAAGGAGTAACTGCTGTTTTTTGTGCAGTAGTTCTACATGCTCGCAAATCCTCTCATTATAATGAGCAAAGCATAGACACAATGTAAATAAGAGATTGAATATGTGTTGTTCTTCCCTCACACACACACACAGATAATGCTGAAGAGGATTTATGCTCCTCAGATTGTAAGCTCGACCTCACAGTGTAATTAATTAATTGTTTGTTGCATATTTGCTTGTTTTTAGTTGTCTAGAGACCTAATTAAATTAGTATTGAAATGTTATTGGAAAAAAGCATGTTTTTTTAATAATAGGTCTATATATATATATATATATATATATTGTATAAACATACGTCACAAAATTTATGCTAACACCTTCAAATAAATATTACATGTCCATTTAGTTTTTTGTCTGATAAGTAGACATGTAATAGGCATCAAAACCAAATAACATAAATATAATTATGATCACTTTTTGCGATTATGATGACAGGTTGACTACATTATCCCTAAATTTTAACAATGCATGCATGTTTTTTGTCTCCTTTTCATGACATTTAAGCGTTTGTTTCCTAAATTCTCATTACCGTAATGCAGAACAATCCCCTTTTTTTTTTTTACCATAAAGCAAAAATAAAAGCTTTTCATTCATGAAATGCAAAACAAAATAAAAATGTTTTATTGTCATTACCTTAATGCTGTTTAAAATAACTCAATTTTACATGTTAAATACTACATGGCGGGTATTTGTACTGCGTTTTATGCTGATTTAAATTTTAAAAATGAATAAATGAATTACAGTATTCATACTGTAATACACTAAAAAATGACAGTAATGAGAATTTATTAAGAATCACCCTCTTGTAGAATAATGGGAATTTCCTGGTGCGTTACTGTAATGAGAGTTTGCGAGATGAATGTGAGTAATTGTCAAGAAAGTTATGTCGCAATGCAAAAAAACTTTATGATACTAAAACAAGATAATCAAATGTAATCTCTTATGTTGGTTTGACATTGAGATATATTTGGTGAGATTCACAAAAGGAGAATTGGCCATAAAACAATGAGTCTCTCTGAGTCTCATGGGTCTGGGCTGGGGTGGAAGAAAAGACAATATATAGCTTTAGTAGGAAATATTTTTAATGTTCGTGAACAATACAAAATGTTTTTTCTCTTTATGTTCCTTTTTTCAAGAAGGCCATCAGGTTCTAGAAGAGACAGTCCTCCTGCATAATAATACAGAGCTGTGTGTGTGTGTGTGTGTACGTACCTGTTTTTCTATTCTGGTGGGGACTTAAACCTGAATACACACAGACTCAAGGGGACTCATGTCACGGGGGGGACCTAAATTGAAGTCCCCATGGGTAAACAAGCTAATAAATCACACAGAATTAAGTTTTTTGAAAATCTAAAAATGCAGAAAGTTACCTGTGAGGGGTAGGTTTAGGGGTAGGGTTGGTGTAGGGCAATAGAATATATGGTCTGTACAGTAGAAAAAGCATTACGCCTATGGAGAGTCGCCACAAGGATAGCAAACCAGACGTGTGTGTGTGTGTGTGTGTGTGTGTGTGTGGATATATATATATATAATTTTTTAACTGTGGCTCTTTTGGAGAAATTAACCAAAAACTGAGAAAAAAAAAAAAGTCAAAAAAGGTTCGCACCCCTGTTTTAGAGGGGGTTTTTTTCTGCATCATGGCTGATTTGTAGATTGTACCCCCAAAGATTGCTATGTATTTTAGTATTTCCCATTTATTTACTGTTATTTTTGACCGTGAAAAACAAGTGTTTAGTGCAGTACTTAAATATTTGAACATATATATATATATATATATCGCAAAAAAACGTGTTATATCTATATATCTATATATATATGCAATCAGCGACTTTAAATGGATAGTTTTATATTTCTCCATCAATTTGAATTTGATTATATCATTTGCAGTGCTTCATGGGTTTATAGTTCTTTCCCTCATTAAAGCCCAGTCTTGTATCTTTGTCTTTTTGTCCGATTTTCAAAAACCTTTTTGCTTCAAATCAAAGTTTGTACTGTTGTGATTCACCTCGTAGCTGGTTGGCTTGATTCAAGGGTTATAGCACTTTAACAAAGACTTTTTATAAATCCCTTTGAGAAAAATTATTAATACTTCCCGAATCAGTGCCTCTGAAAAAGGGGGCAGGCACTAATGCACTCTATTCCAATGAAGTAAAATAAAACATCGAAACATATTTCCCCCCCTAAATGACCGAAGAAGACCAGAGGGTTAAGAGTGTAAAGGTAATATGCAATGTGTTCATCCGCTTCCTTCCCGCCCCAGATCCAGGTCTGTTTCCCGTCATGCTGTCTGCTCATAAGAAACTGCTCCCATGGCTCTATTGAGACCATTTTTACTTTGTCTCTCTCAATACTTTAGTCTCAAAGATCCAGGCGCTACCAAAAACTCCAGACTTGGACTCTTAAAATGCACTTTAACCGGATTTGAAGTGCTGTATCGCTCCACAGAGACGTGCGCGGTCCAAAAGGATTCCAGCTGACCTTGGACTAATGCAGTAAATTCATTACCGTGACCTCTCCGGCCCTGCACACAGGTTGCCAGATAACTACTGCTGAAAGTAAACAAACAAGGGTGTACACGGGGAAAGAGACAATGCTGGCCCGGCCCTCTCTTTTCCTGCAAACACACACACGCACATCCCTGCTCAGTGTGGGAAGACTCCTCTGGAGACGCAGACGGCTCCTTCACTCCCCTCTGGCTCTCTGAACATCTCTGTTTCCTCCCTCTTCCTTGTTCTTTTGTGTAAAGCTACAATGTTGATATTGATGTCCATTTAATCTTTGATGACCTTCATCTTTCTCAAAAACACACTTCAAACTGTGTCACGCACAATAACATCCTGGTGTGTGTATCTGTGTGTTCCCAACTAACTGGGAGGAAGCCGCGTTGCACAAACACTCATTCGCAAATCTGTGTGATTGCACGACAGGGTCCTGAATGAGATGGGGGAGCGTCATCATTCACGGCGCCTCCTGCAGCCTGGGAGTAAGGTTGGGGTGACAGGGTTCAGCTGCACACAATCAGAAAGATGGGCCAATCTGACAGTAATGCATACAAATGAGCATGTGTTAAAAGGTTAGTTCACCCAAAAATGAAAATTAGCCCATAAATTACTCACCCTCAAGTCATCCTAGGTGTATATGACTTTCTTCTTAGAGACGAATCCAGTAGGAGGTATATTAAAAATTGTCTTTCAAGCTGTTTAATGCCACTCAGTGGGTGTTGCATGCGTCAGTCCAAAAGAAGTTAAATAAAAAGCGCCCATCCATTGAAAAAAAGTGTCTCTCACGGCTCCGGGGGGTGAACAAAGGCCTTTTGTAGCGAATCGATGTGTTTTTGTAAGAAAAATTTCCATATTCAAAGCGTAATCACTTTAATGTAGCTTGCGCTCACTGTTGTACCCTGGAAGCAGCTCCGGGCGGATGGCGTATGGAGGTCGGCTTTGCGCACGCTACGCTCAGAAGTGACGAACGCGGAAGCGCAGGGGAGAGATCAAAACAAAACAACGGTCACTTATCAGAAGTACAAAACGAGGATTTGTAAAGAAGAATGTCGGAGGATTTCGATAGAAGCCAAGAGAAGACTGGTTTTCCTTTGCTAAAGTAAGGAAAGTTTTGCTTCCTTTGATCCTGTAAACAAACGTTGGTTTTCACGAGACTCACCGGCGCATGCGCAACGCTGACCACAAACTGTTGGCGCAAGCTACATTAAAGTGATTATTACGTTTTGAATATGGATATTTTTCTTACAAAAACGCATCAATTCGATACAGAAGGCCTTTGTTCACCCCCCGGAGCCGTGTGAGACATTTTTTTAATGGATGGGTGTTTTTATTTAACTTCTTTTGGACTGATCCATGCAACACCCGCTGAGTGACATTAAACAGCTTGAAAGATCAAAGACAATTTTTAAAATAACTCCGACTGGATTCGTCTGAAAGAAGAAAGTCATATACACCTAGGATGACTTGAGGGTGAGTAAATTATGGGCTAATTTTCACTTTTGGGTGAACTAACCCTTTAAGGTTAAATGTGCCTGCTGAGCGGCAAACGATTAACACCCTGTTCTTCACTCCGACATTACACATCTACAATGTATAATCAATGAAGCTTGCAGTGACTGAAATGACCAAACTAAAATAGAAAACCTAGTTCTGGTAAAATCAACAAAGATGTCAGTGGACAAAACCTCAAAACTAAACATGAAATAGTACACTGCCATTATAATTAACAAAGCAGATGAAACAACAAAACTAGTAACAAAGATATCAGTGGTAAAATGCAAAATGTAAGTATATTATAAAGTATAATGACAAAACTAGTACATCCTTATTATCTAAAAATTATAATTACTTATTATCAGCAAATAAAATTTTATATTCAAATGGACCATTATAATCAACAAAGATGTCAGCAGATGAAGTGACAAAACTAGTATGCTTGAGTTAGAACCAGTGTCAACTAAAACTAATAAAAAGTATTAAATATAAACATTTATCAGCAGACAAACTGATAATGAACTGTTATAATCGTCAAACTACTATGCTGACATGCAAACTAATACGCTTAAGTAGAGAACAAGTGTTTTTAACTACAATTTGAAATGTTGTTAATTGAAATAAATCTAAAATATAAATATTAAATAAAAAACATTAAAAACTTTAAAATGTTGCCTTAACCAACTAAAATAAAATAAGTTTAGGTTAAAGTAAAATTACTAAAAATTAAACTGAAATAA
>NW_015505230.1:1845283-1851763 GCF_001515645.1 Sinocyclocheilus grahami
AATTAAAGCTAAATAGAAATATAAAAATGTTGCCTTAACCAACAGAAATAAAGTAAGTTTTGGTTAAAGTAAAATTACTCAAATTAAACCGAAATAAAAATTAATTAAAGCTAAATAGAAATACAAAAAATGTTGCCTTAACCATCTGAAATAAATAAGTTTAGGTTAAAGTAAAATTACTCAAATTAAACTGAAATAAAAATTAATTAAAGCTAAATAGAAATATAAAAAAAAAACTAAAATAGTATCCTTTTGATGCTCAAAAACACTGGTGTGCATATATGCGTGTGAATACATATATAGAGAGATATGAAAAATATCATTTTAGAATGTGAAAAATGTCATTTTATATATATATATATACAAAAATATTTATATTCAATATATTTTATTGATATATTTGTTACAAAATATTCAAATATCTACAAATATATAAATAGTTTGAGTGTTGGGAACAATTTTTAAATACATTTGAAATGTGTGACATTATATACCAACACTTAACAGTTTCTGAGCTTGCAAAACATTTATGATGTTACTAAATATTAGCATCTCTATGGAGAAAATGAATACAATTTTTACTTCTGAAACCCTACTGTTGCACTCAACAACAAATGTCGATCAGCAAACGATCTTGACTTGTGTAGCAGTTTGTGGTTAGAGGAAAATATCACATTAACATGGAAGAGATGCGACAAGAACTGACGTATTATCGTGTCACAATACCTGGTTGTGATCAAGTTTTACCGTTTGCAATAGAAACAACCATGTTCCAAATGTGAGTAAAAGACGAGAGTGTGAATGTAACATTTCAGGATGGACAGAAGGGGGTGAGACGCACTGGCTGATTCAGGCACTTTCTTTTAATCTCAGGATGTTCAGGAGCATCAGACAGACAGAGAACTCACTCTCCTGGACACCAATAAAAAAATAAACCTGCTCCTCTTTAGTCACGCGTCAGATAGTACTACTGCAAAAGCTTTTCACAGGAAGAGGGGGAGAAGATCGAGGATAGACACCAGAGAGAGAGAGAGGACATAAAACATCAGGATCACAGTCGTCATGACAACGCTGTCACAGTCCACTGATTGGCTGGATGCTGTTTTGAAGGATGATGCTGATAGGCCAGCGATTGGAAATATATCTTGAGAACTTCACAACAACTTGCACAGTGTTCAGATGGTTGCTTTTTCTTGTTTGTTAGTTGTACTGGTTTGTGTTGTGCTTAAGACAAAGGCAGAGAAAAAAGACATCTTGTTTTTCGTCCTGTAGGAGGGGTACATCGATTTTGAGGCTGGTTTTCATTTCAAAACATCGATAACAGGCACATACATCACACAAAACCTTTTAAGAACATGTTCAGCTCATATCGCACCCCAAAAGCAACCGCTAAATTTTACTTATTGAAAATAAAACCCATTTTTAGGCCTTTGCATTGTGACATTTTTTCATGATAATCAAGCATGTTAATTTATTACAGCAATGCAACACCTTACTCTACTGGAATATGGAAAAACTGTTTAAGCATTGATAAATAGGTCATATTTGCTGCACGCTTTTTCATGTAATTAAAACAATTATGTAATAAAGGAAATTACATGGAAATTTCAATGACATTTTTTGCATTACGGTGCACTGTAAATGATTTTTCAAAGTTAAAGAAAAAAGATTATTGGAGTATCAAGAAAATTTTATTTTAGTCTTGCAACTTCAAAATTTCACTTCAATTCAATTTGTGAAATTTACAAGCAGTTTCTGATTTTGACGTTTTTTACAGTGTAATGACACTTTGGTAAGAAAACTGAAAATAACGCCACAATGCTAAAAGGTCCTAAAATAGGCTAAATCAGGGGTACCCAGACTCAGTCCTGGAGGGCCGGTGTCCTGCAGAGTTTAGCTCCAACCCTAATCAAACACACCTGAAGCAGCTAATCAAGCTCTTACTAGGCATACTAGAAACTTCCAGGCAGGTGTGTTGAGGCAAGCTGGAGCTAAACTCTCCAGGACCGAGTTTGGGCAGCCCTGGGCTAAATAAAGCCCATTTTCTTTTGATTTTAGGGTAAAATATGACCTGCACATGAGATTCACCCACACACCTACTTTACATTTGGCCAGCAATGTGTTTGCCATCTTCCACACAGTGACTTAATATTGGCAATTTGGCAAAATGACATTTCCCACATCCGTTCTGACCTCACACACACACACACACACACACACACGATCTACCAACCTACAGGTCAGCTATTTTGGATTCCTCTGGGTTTGTCTTATCTAGACGGAGTGGATCACAGTAGAAGAGACGCCTCTGACTGGAGAGACATAACGAAAGTAAAATCAAATCAAACGAACATATTAAAACACAGACGAGACGGAAGGAAGATAACAACTCAAACCTTCAAAGCACATGAGCATAAAAATATAAAGTACCTGGATTTATATATTTATATCTACATATATTTATATATACTTTTCATATATAAATGAATATTTATCGTGTAGTCTTTTAAATGGAAGCCGAGGGTTACTCTTTTAAAAACAAAGAAAAATACAAACCAGGACAGCTGTCCAGTACAATTAAATTGAGAAAACGAAACAAAAATGGACCAACCCTCTGAAATTCAGCGGGAAGGAGAAAAGAAAACAACAAAGCGAAACACAAATGCAGCCGTAAGTGCGTTCTTCCACTTTTCAGTTGTTGTTTTTCCCAGCTGCAGGTGTGCTCGCGTTTTTCCCGCTCACCCCGCGGCCTTGTGCTTGCCACCGCAGCAGTGGCACGCGACGCCGCAGTGGTAACACGCTCGCAGCGGCGCGTAGCAGCACATGCAGGGCGCTAGCAGCGACAGTCCCAGGAGAGCTAGCCAGCGCAGGCAGAAGCGCTCTTCGCTGGCGTCGCAGGAGCAGGGGTCCGAATAGTCGCCCTCAGGGTCCGACATGCAATGGTAGAGCAGGCTGTCCGCGCACCACATGAAGCTCACCCGGCGAATGCACGTCTGCACGGGGTCTGGAGCTTCCTGGCAGCGCCCACGTCCATTTTCGGCCGGACTGAACATGTTTTGACAGTACACGCACCGTAAGCGCTCTCTGCTGTCCTCCACGCGTCGCGGCAGCCATTTGGCAGTCAGCGCCCGCGGCTGACCGGTGACCACGCCGCCGCCGATGCCCGTTTTGCCATTGCGGGGCGTGTGTCCGTCCCCACTGAGTGGGTACGAGTAAGTGTAGTCGTGTTTGGGAGGTTCGCTCTTAGCGAGGGGAACGTAAGCGTCCGTGGCGTCTGGCCGCAGAGGTTTGGCCCGTGTCGCTGTGGTGGCGTGGCGATAGTCCTCGTAGCCCGTTAACCAAGAGCGCTCGCGTGGGTTAATCCGTACGATCTCCTCCTCTTCCTCCTCATGAAACCTTACATGACGGGAACACGGGAACATGGGCACCGTCTGTACAGCAGAAAGACGGAGTTAAACACAAGATGGATAGACATCCAGATAGAAATATCTGAACAGACAGATAAAAAAGACTGGAATGGTAGCAGATAGCAGATGATCTCGAACACATATCTGAATATTTTATGATAAACAATCAACATAACATATCGCTGCTGGTTATTTTCAAAGCATAAAGAGGTCTAAAAAGCATATCATCACACTAAAACAATAGTTCTCAAGTTTAACATGATGCCATTTGTGACTAACTTAAGTCGTATTACCCATGCTCTTTCTGCATGTAGAAATGTTTATTATTACTATACTTTTGTACTTTAGTCTTGATTCTTTAAAAGAATTAGACTCAAAGTCCTTTTTTTTTCAGGTGACCCAAAAGTGAACAGAGTGAGAAAAACACAGTTTGCAAGAACAAACCCTGTGCATGAACATTGATTTTGACTAAATATTACATCATTTTAACATAACACGGTGGAATAACATTAAAAATAATAAGAAGAATAGAATTTATGAATTCAATTATATTGAATTAAAAAATATAAATTACACACAAATTATACGTTTTAAATGAATGTTTATATCTATAATTATATTTCTTTACAGTCTTTTATTTATAAATATAAAAAAAGTTGATATATATAATTGTAATTTTAAAAAAGCGAATTATTTAAAAAAGATTCAAACTTTCTTCAGTGAACTGAAAAAAATTATTTGCTAATGATTGAATGGATTTTTACCCAACTTTTTACACTTATAACATCAACAACTATAATTACTAATGTTGTTGTTATTATTTTAACATAGCGCTACAACTACTACACTAAATATTACTTTTTTTTTATTATGTAAAAAATATATAATCAGGTGACCCAAAAGTGAACAGAGTGAGAAAAACACAGTTTGCAAGAACAAACCCTGTGCATGAACATTGATTTTGACTAAATATTACATCATTTTAACATAACACGGTGGAATAACATTAAAAATAATAAGAAGAATAGAATTTATGAATTCAATTATATTGAATTTAAAAATATAAATTACACACAAATTATACGTTTTAAATGAATGTTTATATCTATAATTATATTTCTTTACAGTCTTTTATTTATAAATATAAAAAAAGTTGATATATATAATTGTAATTTTAAAAAAGCGAATTATTTAAAAAAGATTCAAACTTTCTTCAGTGAACTGAAAAAAATTATTTGCTAATGATTGAATGGATTTTTACCCAACTTTTTACACTTATAACATCAACAACTATAATTACTAATGTTGTTGTTATTATTTTAACATAGCGCTACAACTACTACACTAAATATTACTTTTTTTTTATTATGTAAAAAATATATAAAAAAAATATCTATCAATCTATATCATAATTAAACATTTACAAAAATGGAAACAATATATTGCCCAGCATGAAGACTGTCATGGTTGGTTGTTGTTAGTGAAGCACACGACGAAGAAGATTTAACAATAACAATCTTTAATAGATAAATCCACAGGAAACTCATAAAACAAAAGTATAAACGAGAACAGACCAAGATTAAAGGAGAACTGAGGGTTTATAAGCAAAGATCAAACAAAGGGAACTAATGAGATAATCAATCAACAGGTGAACAGTGACTAATTAAACCGACTGGGGAAAACTAGGTCAGAACCAAAAACCACACAGAAAACAAAGCATACATGTTACAGTAGCTCCCCCTCCCAGAAGGTACATCTTTGCACCGTAACTAATCCATCTGAGGAGGGAGGGTGGGTTTTGGAGGTGGCAAGGAGCAGGAGAGAGGCAAAACAAAACCAAATTCAATAAATAAGTCCATGGGGAAGAAGAGGGTGGGAGGAGCCAGATGTTGGTCCAGGGACCAGCCAGGACGAGGCCCCAGGGTGCAGTCAAGGGAGGGAGGAGCCATGGTGGAAACTTGGCAGACGACACCCTGGGGATGAGTGATGGAGACGGAGCTGCTGGCGGGGGAGACCCAGGTGGAGCCGAGCTGACGGAGAGCCAGGGTGACACCCGAGGTCCGGAGGGCCAAAGGCGGAGCCAGAGCGACTGAGGACCAAGGTGGATCCGGAGGGAAGGAGGACTCAGAGGGATGGAGGGACGAGGCAAAACCGGAAGAGTGGAATCACATAGTGGAGGAAGGTCGACGACTGACCAAGGCAGAGCCAGAAGGATGAGGGAGCCCGGTGGTGACGAAGGAGCAAGGAGCCAAAGCAGAGCTGATGGGACAGGGAATCCTCACGCCTAGGCGGAGCTAGAGACTGGAAGCCCCGAGGCGAATCAGATTGCCCCGATAACGCTGACTGAGGATGAGCTGAGGGACTGACAGGAAAAAGTGGAGGCAGGACTGAGGAACTGGCTGGTTTTAGGAGAGGAGGCGGGAGAGGGAGGCTGGGTGGGAACTCAGGAGAACATGAGCTGGGCAGAACCAGCGGAGACTCAGAAGAATTTGGTATTACCTCCCCAAACCAGTCAATTAAATCCACATCAAAGATGTCCATCAGTTCCTCTAAATAGTTTCCAGAGGCCAGTTGCAGCTCACCCTCAGCGGCGGGAGTGTGGGTGTAACACATGCGGTGTTCCCGGCACACACACCTGGTCAGACATGTCGACAGACTCTGGGGTGATGGCAGTCGCTTCTCCTCGCGCTGGCTCTTCAGTCGTGATGGCTCTCAGGCTCTCTGTCTTCGGGGGGCTCTAGCAACTCCATTGTGCCGGTTTGTTGGTGGTGGATGGGCTGGTGTGGTCCTCAGCCAGGCTGATGGTGAACGGAGAATTGTTGTTCACCAGCACCAACTCCACGAAAGCAACAAAGTGTTCTCTGGGATCGTTCGCTGGAAGGCGTGCCTTAGACCGCTCGCTGAGGCTGGTATGGTTAAAAACACAGAGTGTCAGGATAGTGCGTGAGGCACGCCAGATCTAAAAAAAATCCCTGGTATGGTCCTCCAGCGAACGGTCTTTCTGCTCCAGGTAGAGCAGTGGGCAGGTCCATGGGTGAGGAGGGGGGGGGGGGGGGGGGAAAACCAACCGAGA
>NW_015505230.1:1852195-1871274 GCF_001515645.1 Sinocyclocheilus grahami
GGAGAGAGAACAAAGCTAGAAACTGTTTTAGTCCGTTCTTCTGTTACAATTGGTTGTTGTTAGTGAAGCACATGACCAAGAAGAAATAACAATAACAGTCTTTAATAGATAAATCCACAGGAAACTCAGAAAACCACTAAGTATAGACGAGAACAGACCAAGACTCAAGGAGAACTGAGTGTTTATAAGCAAGAACCAAACAAAGGGAACTAATGAGATAATCAGACAACAGGTGAACAGAATGACTAATTAAACAGACTGGGGGAAACTAGGTCAGACAGGGCAGGACCAAAAACACAGAAAACAAAGCATACATTTTACAATGACATAACTTTAGTAAATTTTGCACAAACAAATTATTCATGCAAACTTGCCTGTTCCAGGTAGAAACGGTCAGAGTGTCTGTGTTGGTCGTAGAGATGTCCCAGAATGCAATGGTGGGGCTCGGAGAAGCTGATTGGTGCGAGCGTCTGCATGGACGGCTCTCTCTTCTGAGAAGAGTTAGACGAGCTGTCTGTGGCATTCTGACGGACAGACAAAGACAGCAAGAATAGAAATTGTTTCCCAATTTGAGCATGTTGGCAGGATCATGGTGGCACAAACTTAATGACTCCCAGCCCTTGAACGAGGGTCACACAGTCGTATTTTTCGCGGAATTTCCAGCACAAATAGCCTTGTTGAGATTTATAACGTTACCATGATATAAGACTAATTATAACTTGGATTCAGCAGAAAAATAGAACATTGAAATGCATCAAATCATCACTTCAATGTGTTTGTATAAAAACAGAAATGGATCTGTATGAAAGCATTTCAAATGTTCCACAACAACACCGCACAGGTCATTCTGCTTGACCTTTGACCCTGTGTACGGGTACACAAGGTTTGTATAAATGAAGTGTTTGAGTACTATCATCAGCACTATTATCTCTGACCTTCAACCCCTGAAATCCACACTGTCTCCTTCCTGTGGCTCTTCCTGAAGCCTGGAGCCTGAACGAGAGCCAGCAGAGTGTGTGTGTGTGTGAGCATCTGCTTTAAGAGTTGACAGAGAGCCATACGGCCATCAATAACTCAAGAGTGTGTGTGAGAGAAAGAGCTTGAGATGATTACAAACACAGCTCGCCTCTCTTAAGTCATCTGGCTACTTTCTTCTGCAAAGACTGAAATCTACACTACACTGTAAAACACGTTTGTGAAATTTACAGCACAAATCTGGCAGCTGCAGCATCAGGGTGACACATGTGAAACACACACACTAAATAATGCAGTAAACATTAACTACACAACATAAAGTAACAAACACCCCAAAATGCACAACATAGGAAAATAAGAAGAAATGACCATTTAAATAAAATGTAAGCAAAACTGATGCATCTTTTTGGACTACAGGGAATATTGTTTTATGTTTTTAAACTGGAAATTATAAAACATATTTAACACATAGTACATCAAAAACATATTTAATCAGTACATCTATTGTCTTGTAAAAAAAAAAATATATATATATATATATTTTTTTACTTTAAATGTTAATTTTACTTACACACTTTTTACAATATTTTACTGTAAAAATACATGGGTGATTTTGTTAAATATGAATGTTCACCACAAATAATAAGGTGATTTATACATTATATTTACCAAAAAAAGGAAAGAAAAAGAAACATGTGGTCTAATTTATACCATTCACTTATAAATAGGATATAATTTATTTCTTATTTTTATTACGGAATATTTTTCCGTAAAAGTGCATTGCCTTGTTAATAATACATAATAATATAATTAATGTTTATATTATATAAATAATACAGTTAATTATAATACATTAATACTATTATTATTATATTACCATAAATGTTAAATGAACACACAGTTAACCAGTTTTTTACTGTAGCATTTAGATGATAAATGAATAGTGTCTTGAGATTGAGTGTGAATCTACATGCATACTAAGTACATGCAGAGTTGTGAGTGTGTGTGTAATGTCTGGATGGAAATGTATTTGTGGCTGTGCTAATTATCACTTTAGACTTTACCTCAGAGGGAATTAGACATCCAACAGCTGCTAACCATTCTGAACCTACTGCACACATCCCATCTCTCCCGCTCTAAACTTAGGAGCGACTGACTACTCTGATTAGTAATAATCAGTGTCTGGCTGGGCTTGTATGAATAGCTGTGAGTCATAAACATCTAAAGTTAGCGATTAGAGGAACACCACTGCTGAGAGACCATGGCAAACGCTGATCACTGAACACCTAAAAGCCTGAAGTCAAACCGAAAGAAACACACGTTCATGTTTCTTAACTCTGTATATTGTGAGTTTCTGAATGCATGCGTGTTATAAACGGACTCTTGTATCTAAAGGCTTTGGCGTGGCATTGTTGTGTTGATTTAGGAGCAATAGGAGGACAAAAGGGAGCAAAGGTCACTTCCTGAGCACAGCCCACACACACACACTTGGCAAAACCAACCAACAGAAAAATACTGGCAACTGACCCATTAATAGCATATATTCTTAGAGATTTTCTAGTGATATAAAGTTAAGCAATGCCTAGATGAAATTTTTTTTATAAAAAAACAAAACAAAAAGGGTTTTTTAAAACCTTCTGTTGATTAATTTCTATGAATCAGTTCGAATTGTTTAAATTAATCACTTCAACATTTTATTTCATCACTCAAAAATGTGCACAAAAACACAACATTTATCAAATTAAAACCATCTGTGCAAGTAAATCTTAATGTTTATTACTAAGTATTGTCAAAGTGGATACAAAGAGGAGCCACCATTTCAGTATATTCGTTAAAATACACCATATTATGAATATACTGAAATTATGGCTCCTCTGATTGAAAAGAAATAATAATTAATCATCCTTTAAAGACATTTGAGGGCAAATACATGAATGTAGAGACTCTAGTCCGAGACTCACCGTGAAAACATCATCATCACCCAGTTCGGCTTCATTCTGCAGCGTGGAGGAAGAAGTGGTGGAGCCTGGAGAAAAGAAAAAAAGAACAAGATTCATGTTATGATCTTAGTCAACGTGTAACACATTAAAAGGTAACCTTTCTCATGTTCCTCACGGATCCACACACCCTCTGTGAGGTCCTCGATGGCCTTCCTCACGCCGCGATCGAACGCTCGGGCGTCAGCGGGGCTTTGGAAAGACAGGCCACACTTCCTGTTGTCCACTCGCCAGTGATGGAAAGTGGCACAGAAAGTAGTGAGAGCAACACTAATTCCAAGTACATCCATTAGCCTATTTCAGTGTTTCTCAACCCTGGTCCTGGGCGCCCCCCAGCACTGCACATTTTGTGTGTCTACCTAATCAAACACACCTGATTCAACTCATTAGCTCATTAAAAGAAACTCCAGGACCTGAAATGGTTGTCAGATAAGGGAGACATACAAAATGTGCAGTGTTGGGGGTCGCGCTCAGGACCAGGGTTGAGAAACACTGGCCTATTTGAAAGTATCATTTAAGCAAACTCAAAATACATAAACCGGGCGCCGATGGTTTCAAGTAAAAACATAGCACAATAGTGATACATGTCCAATCCCATGTCCTTAAACAACACTTTCAAACAAACTGCCTGACAATTTTCCTTCACTCCAGGTCTTGTGATAAAGGCATGTTGATACAGTGGCCCCGAAATGTATTTAGACACAATTAAACACTGCATGAATGTCATTGCGTTAGATAACAAAACACCAAACTGGTTAAAAAACACTTTTAATGCAATCAAGCGACACATTTCACAATCTTAAAAGGACAGTTCACCCAAACATGAATATCTGCCATCATTTACTCACCAGAAACTCATACAGGTTTGGAACAACTTGATGGTGAGTAAATGACAAATTTCATTTTTGGGCAAACTATTCCTTTAACTATGTTTTAAAAATTATTCAGTGAAATAAAAGTATTTAGACACTTGAGTTCTGGGGTCAGTAAAGTTAGCTCTGATTAAAAAAAAAAAAGTCTAGTATTTGTTTTACAACTGCTTTGCAACACAAGCAATGCCATTCAGACCTTTTAATTGTTGTTAAAGTATCCATATATATTTCAACCTTGCAAGACATGAAACTTCAATCTGTGATACCTGGGGCCATAACGGTTTAGACTACACAAAAAGAGAGATGAATGCCTATTAAGCAAAAAAGAAAGATTTCCTTGCAGTGAAATGAATTGTGCAGAGTAATCCATTCATTACTGGCAAGTCACTGAGAATCAAACAATCGAGGCGCGTGACAGCGAGGTTACGCTTCACCGCTTCACTTCCGCCGGATCTGTGTTTAATCCTCTCTCCATTGTTTCCCTTCACAATCATTCCGGGAGCGCCTTCTCAGAAACCTCCTCCCATTTTGGAGCAGCCCACAGCCCTCCCCTCCGCCGATAAAAGTCAACATTTCACAACCTCGGGCTATTATATGGGTCTTTGCATCCCAGTGTGACACACGTATTTACTCAAACGGGCGTGAGTGTGCCATAAATCTAAATAAGAAAAATTCCTCACCAGCTTCGGCGTTACATCTTGAGTAGAGGAAGCATAAGTGGAGTTCAAGCAGTTAAAATGAAATATGTAACTTTTGCACAACAAGCCATTCCTGCAACGACGATGTTAGATTAGGCTACAAGTTCAGTCAGCACAAGTTAAATCGCCCTTGCGCGAGAAGGAAACCATAGCAACAAGTGGCCGATATACCGTTGCCTTTATCGCGGTATTATGGATTTAAACATCATAAATATTTCACAAAAACATTATTGTTTTGAAAACCAACACGCACACATGTTAGAACTGTTTGACTGTCTTGTGTTTTTCTAGTTGTTTTCTGAACAGGTAAATATGATTATCATAATTAATTTAAGCTCAGGTTATAAAATGTAAGGTGGCCCAGAGAGCTCAACCAGCTGCAAACTGAAAAAAAAACATGCAAGTTAAGAAAACTTCTTCATCAATTTGACAACACGCGTGCTGCAAATAGGCACAGACCACATCTGAAATGTTTAAGGGAACAGCAACGTGACGAACATGGCTGAGACAGATTTATCAAGGGTTTCACTGAAAGATTTCTGAAAGAGATTTTTGTTTACTTTAACATCCCGATCATATGAGTTTTTAGCTTTTTTGGGGGATATTATTAGCCTAAGTAAGCTGACTAAATACACAATAACTGTAACCGTGAAAAATTCGAGACTATTATGTTGTGAATAAAGTCAAAGTTTTCTTTGCCTTTGTCACCTTTAACTTGCTCATTAGAGCTTGTAAGCATCATTTGGAACAAAATATTATAAATAAATATTTGCAGCGCATTTCTTTATTGGTTTATGTTGTAACTTAAGCATTTGCAGCGCGTTTCTTTGTTCATGTTGTGAGGATTTGGTGTTTTTGTATTTGTTCATGTTGTGAGGATTTGGTGTTTTTGTATTTGGTCGTGTTGTGAGGATTTGGTGTTTTTGTATTTGGTCGTGTTGTGAGGATTTTGTGTTTTTTTATTTGTTCGTGTTGTGAGGATTTGGTGTTTTTTTATTTGTTCGTGTTGTGAGGATTTGGTGTTTTTGTATTTGTTCATGTTGTGAGGATTTGGTGTTTTTGTATTTGGTTGTGTTGTGAGGATTTGGTGTTTTTGTATTTGGTCGTGTTGTGAGGATTTGGTGTTTTTGTATTTGGTCGTGGTGTGAGGATTTGGTGTTTTTGTATTTGGTCGTGTTGTGAGTATTTTCAGCACATGTGCTGTCAAACTGATGATGGTGTTTTCTTAATTTTCTGGTGTTTTTTATATTTTCATGTTCTTTCTGAAGTTGCAGCCAGTTGAGCTCTCTCAGCCACCATAAAAATGTCTATTTTTAAATTGGCCTTACAACAGGAGTAACAACACCACATTACATTAATTTACTCAGGTTATAATACTGTATATAACACTGTACAGTAGGCTATTTTACAGTATTGCACTGTAAAAAAAACAAGTTATATACATTGAAACAAGTTACAACATCAGTCTCCTCTAAAAAATATTCCTTCAGAATAATTGTTCAAACTAATAACTCATTAGTATTACCGATAAAAACTCACATAATCGATTTATCAAAACGGATTGCGGTATAAAAAAAACAGCCTAAATAAACATCACCTTGTTAATACAGGTTGAGTGTTTGTTACAGAAGTTAATTTTAAGCCCCTAAAGAGCTCACTAAGTTAACAAGCCGGCTCTAATGCTATTAGCGAGACTTGATCGGCTTGAGTCAAACTACCGAGAGCTATGAGAATTTATATTAGGCAGAAGAATGTGGCAAAAAGAAAAACACTCAAACAGTACAATATACTCGCTAAACAAGTATACAGGCTACTGTGGCGACAACCAACACTGTGCGCTACGATCATGCAACTCGTCTTATGTCTATAGGATTCGCTGTTGTTTTGTTTCTTGCAAAAGAGGAAGCTGACTGGTTAAATGCAACATTTAAAAGCACATATAGGCCAATATATGCCACATAGGGCCTGCTTTAACATCAGCACAGCTCTGAGGCGCTCTGCTGCACGCGCCCCCGTCTGTATTTTTATGAATGAAGGACAGTATGCAAATGAGAGCGATTCACGAAAAAGAAATGGCGGATATGGCATGTCAGACCACCACAAAGAAAGACGCCAAGAACGGGCGCTCTGGGAGCGCATACGAGCTCGTTGCTCTAGCGTTGTGCGTTTAGAAACTTTGCAGTCGTCTATTCGCTTCCTCGGAGCGCTAATTCGCCTTTAGATATAAAGTATTCAGTAAAGGATCCCTCCACAAAATGTTTCCGCTCGAGCCCCTCCTCCTCCTCCCCCTTCTCGGTTTGAGACCAGAGCCCTGCAGCAGGGGCCCAGCACTCAAATCCCTTTGACACTGCATTGTTTCTTAGTATGAACATCTCCAGCGTCTCTCGCAGAAGCGCATATGCACGAATCCCCTGCATCTGACTGAGCTCGGGAACGCATTCTTGGACACGGGATGAGATTTCCATTCGCGTCCACATGCGTCGTTTTCGCAAAAAGTGAATACTCACTCGTCTGGGTGCGATTCCTCAGTCATGTTTCCCCACGCTTCACCTACAATAGAAATAATATCCCACCGCGGGCACGCAGCGTTCGGGCTTCATGTCGTCTCGATTTTCCACCTCGCCTTTTTTAAAGTCCAGTGCATCAACGAGTTTCCCCCAAATCCGTCTCTCGGCGTTCCTTATTCTCGTTCTTCCTCCACGCACTGCACTTTATCCGTCACGGTTTGCAATGCATCTGGTTAATCCTCGCGTTATGCAACATCCCGGTGGCTCTATCGATGGTCTGTCGCCTCGCGTCTCCTGCGCGCTGGTCTCGAAGAGGAGCCCCATCTCTCGTTACTCCATGTTGGATTGTGTAGTCAGCAGCGGGCGAGAGCCGCCGACACTGGAGGGGGGAGGGAGGGAGGGAGGGAGGGGTGGAAGGGGGGGTGTTGCGGAAGCAATGACGTCACATTGGAACGACTGCAGCCCGTTCTGGACCGAGGGATCTCCGGTGTGACGTCCTGCCACCTAGTGCCTCCTCTCACCTTAGATTACTAGGATTGTTTATTGTACAAAAAGTAATTTGAAAGAAATGTAACATATTTATAATTGAAGTCAGTCTTGAAGAATCTGCAAAATGTTAATGATTTAAAAAGGGGGATTATAAAAAAAAATGCATTTTGTGTTTATCACTGCTAATTTATAATACTCTTGATTCTTAATTCTTAATACCGTGTGTTGTCACCTGGATGATCAAAACTGCGAACATTCACTGATGCTCAAGGCAACATACTGGGATAGCCAGGATGTTGTCAGTAGCCATTGACTTCCGTAGTATTTTTTCCTATACAACTTGAGGGTGAGTAAATTGCAAAATATCAAAAAAATTTATTTTGGGGTGAACTATTCCTTTAAGAGGCAGGGGGTGTAAACTTTTGTACATGATGATTGGTGGAAATTGTCTTTATTTTATTTGAAGATCTTTTTTTTGTTGTTTTTTTTGTACTGCCCTTCAGAAGTTATATAAAATACTTACATAGTCCCTCAGTTCTCACCAGTGTGAAAAGATGGAACTGAAATTCATACAGTCTATGCAGAAGATGCTGGAAAACCAAAGAATGTACAGGACATTTTTCTGCAGAACAGGACTGCTCAGGGCAAACATGGGGCTTACCATAAAAACAAATCATAAAAAAAGTTGTGGATGATAATGACACACAGTATTGATAATCAATATATAAACTTGTTTCATTGTTTCATTTGTGTAAATGCAGATAATATAATGGACTATATGTAAATGTCTGTTATGAGAAAAACTTTTTCAAGGCAGTACTAAATGAAAAAAAGCTATTTATGTTGCCTCTTTTTTAATAATATTTTGCAGATTCTGCAAGGTGTATGTAAACTTTTTGCTTCAAATATACATATAGGCTGCCTAGAAAACAAGAAAGAGTGCAAGGAAAATCTGGTAGCCCCCTTAAGACCATACCAGCTCAAGGTGGTCAGTTTGGTTTTTAGATCCCGGTTGCAGGTTGATCAGCAAATGATCAACTTGTAGCATATAATGATCTGAAGTTTTATAGACAAACTTGTATATGTCTAGGCATTTCTTTAGAACATGTGTATGTAATATACATTGGGCCTAAATCTTGACCAGGTAGTCTCAAAAACAAAGAGATAAAATAAGTAGGTAAAATGTGTTGGTTGTTGAACTTGAATCAGGAGTTTTCAGTTTTTCAGACTCTCAGCACAGTCAGAGGCAAAGTTATTAAAATGCCATTGCTAGCTTTTCAGAAGTGTTTTCTGAAACAAAAACACAAGTAGATTTTGTAGACTTGAGGAAAGCACGTTAGATGAAATACTACTTGTAAGGAGAAAGAGTCTTTAATGGAAATAGTTGGAATAGTGAAGCCGTTTTAAAGTGAATTGTTCCAACCCGAAAATCAGTGCGTGCGCTACGCGTCGAGTCAGAGCCGTTCATATGCTGCCACCACGTGGTAAAAGGAGACGGTTGCTTTACTCACTTTTTTATTAATTTTTTTGGAAATGAGTAGCTATTACCAGTGTTGGGGAAAGTTACTTTTAAAAGTAATGCATTACAATATTGCGTTACTCCATAAAAAGTAACTAATTACGTTACTTAGTTACTTTTTATGGAAAGTAATGCGTTACGTTACTTTTGCGTTACTTTTAAAATCTGGACAGGGCTTGCTTGTTTGTTTTTAAAATAAAAAAGTTCTATTTTTGGCAAATATAAAAGCCATTTCACACCAAAAGTGAAATGAATAAGCCTCAGGCTGAAGGGAAACTTAATTTACGTCCGTACAGTAGAGTGCAGAAGAAGACATTTCAACACACTTCAGCAATAAACAAAGACACAAATGTTCGTCTAGAGTCATTTTTGCTTATTAGTGCGGTTGAACTAGATCATTGAAGGTCAGAAGCAAAGACATTGGTTAATAGAATGGGAATAAATACATAAAGCATATTTGTGTTGTTTAACATTTAATTATTGCAGGTTTGCGTCATATTCTGAGTTGTATTATTTGTATTCATTTTGAGGAATACTGAATCTGTGTGTTTTTTGTGTGTGAGTGAGATAAATTAATGCATATTCATATTTATTTTAGAACTACAGTAACATCTGATTTCTCTCAACATGGGGACAGGAGAGCTGTCAGTCAATACATTGAACAAAAAAAGTAACTTGCGTTACTTATTTGAAAAAGTAACTCAAATATTCTCTTGTAAATTAAAAAGTAATGCGTTACTTTACTAGTTACTTGAAAAAAGTAATCTGATTACGTAACTCGCGTTACTTGTAATATATTACCCCCAACACTGGCTATTACATCATTACATGTAGCAAAAATAGATCTGCAACAAAAAGTGGAATGTTCCTCAATATTTTATAAATGAGAAAAAGTCTCGGTAAAACAGCTTATTGAAAAACTGTTGTCATTGTCAGTTAACATTATACATTAAACAATACAAGTTAAGTAAAAAATAAATATAAAATAAAGAAAGGCATTTAGTCTTCAGCTTCAGGTTAAGCAGTTATAAAGCAACACGTCAGTGTTGTAGGCTTGGGGAAATCTTTTCAACATAAATAATGCCAGTAGAGGGCGCCATAAGGACATACAGTTGTCATTAGATCACTGCTGGTCTTTTTCCTTCTCTGACTTAGCCTAAATTAGAGAATGCATTTAGTAAATGAAACCTATATAGTGTTCAATTTATGTATTTTTCACACTTTTAGAAATGTACATAGTAACAATGCTAGATATTTCAGTTTACTTTTAAATAAAACTTTTAGTAGGTGTCATCATGTGCCATTATTAGGATAATAATAAATAAAAAAATCTAATTCTAATGCTGGTTTCTAGTCTAAAGTGGCCACTAGTAAATCTAAGCTGGTCATCTGTTACCTTGCACTTTCAGACTGTTGGTTGGCTTACTGCTGGTCCAAGTATGAAAGTATGAAAAAAAATATATTGTCTGCTATTGAAAAATTTTTTTATAGACTAGCCAACATTTAGAACAAATACTATATCAGTTTTTAACGACAGGCTGTAGCAATGCCAGAATGAACTTGTTTGCCTGTTGTCACAACCATAAATGGTGCATAAAAGCAGAAAATAAAAGTACTTCACATAAAATATATTTCATTTCATTTTTATTGAAAAAAAAGTTGGAGAGAAAAAACGCAGGGCCTCCAGCCTGAATGTCCTGTGCTTGAGGCAAATCGTTATTTTCGCCACAAATAGGCTATAAACTCCATTGAATGTGTTTTGTTTTTCAGGCACCCTCTCTTCCCTCTGCTTGCACTAGTTTTCGAAAAATGTGAATTAGCGACTTGTACGCCGAGAGAAAGCGGTGTGGCCGGCGACGTCTGCTCGTCTGAATCCTTTGACGAAGATATTACAGTATTTGCAAAGCAGGTCTACCAACGCTTTATTACAACATCAAGAAGCAGTAGGCCTTCTGATATTAGCAACCAACAACGCAGTCCAATTTAATCTTGTGTGAAAATCGTGCCTCGATATTATGGACTAACGATACGATCGCTATTTATTAATTTCAGATAAGGACGGAAAAACCTTACTTCTCGTCCAATCCAGACTTGGATAATTTGGTAGGTCGCCCTGTGGGTTGAAATCTTTTTAAATCAATTGCTAGTAGTCTTTACCTTAGGCTAAACAATTCCATTCTATTGGATAAAATCAGAATCAGAATTGTATTCTATTGGATCAAATGAAACAATAATCACAAAACATTTTTGTTACGTGATATGTTGTTTTGTTTTAGATGATTCAAGCCATACAAGTGTTACGATTTCATCTGCTCGAACTAGAGAAGGTTGGACTTTCACTTATTATTATTATTATTATTATTATGAGCGACGTAAATATGTAAATAACCTACTTACTTTAGTTTGTCCCAATTTTGAAGCATTTACTTTCCTAAACAACTCATAACTGAATAAAACATGGAATTCAGAATGTAGATATAAGATACTTTTAAAATAACTATGAATAATATATATATATATATATATATATGGGGAGCCTGGGGCAAGATGTCACATGGGGAACTATAAGGTCAGTCACACAAAAACAGTATTTCATAGCAGTGCTTTTGAATGTTAGTTTGAAACACCTAGTTCAAAACCCCCTTAAATTAGGTTTAGTTTTGTAAAATAAAATTGTCCAAACTAAAATATCATACTAACGTCATCATGTTTTTGTAATAGCTTTTTGTTAACAAGTGAACAAAATAAACCATATGATATGAATGAAGGCAGATTATAACCTAAATCCTGAGTTGTGCTTCATAAATGATAAATATTACTTTAAAATATAAATATAACTATAAAATACATATATTACAATGAAAATGTACATATATTCTTTCTTTCTCTTATGTAGTCAAGACTATTATAGGACAAGGATATTTTTCAAAAATGTAAAGTTTTGACAACATAAAAAGTATATACTATAAAAATATATAATTCATTATGTGTGAATATATATATATATATATATATATAATATATATATGTGTGTGTGTGTGTAGTGTAGTCAAGAATATTCTTGACTACAAAAAAAATCTATAAATAAAATCTATAAAATTCCCCCTCTCTCTCTCTCTCTCTCTCTCTCTCTCTCTCTCTATATATATATATATATATAAATGTAAATTAATTATAAATATATATATATATAGAGAGAGAGAGAGGGTGAATTTTATAGATTTTATTTATAGATTTTTTTTGTAGTCAAGAATAGCCTTGACTACACTACACACACACACACATATATATATTATATATATATATATACACACACGTGTGTGTGTGTGTGTGTGTGTATAAATATATAAGTGTATAAATATATAAACATTGAATCTATTGAATAATGCCACTATAAGAAATACTGATTGGAGTCAAAAATGTGACAACTAGCCACAGTCTCTTCTAATATTAATCTGTCTTGCTCTTATCGCTTGTATGTGAACGATTGCCAACCCGGGGTTAAGACATTTCTCTCTAGGTTTAGTGTCAGTTAAATGCAACACACTGATCAGATTGCATCTTTATAACATAATAAAAATATTTAGTTGTCACTGACATGCAGCGTTCATAGTTGGTCTCTACAATATGTGTGATATACACACTGGCCAGCTGCACAGGTGTTTCACGTCATAGCTGTTATTATATTATATATTTTAGCACAGTTTAAATGCTCAATTGACCAATCAGCGTCCAGGGCTGTATCCATCCACTTCATTCGGTCGGTTAAAGCCAACAAGATGGGTTTTCAAAATATCCTGTGCGTGTATGTGAGTGCGTTTGTTTATATTATAATTTCTGTGCAGATGTTTGTGCGTGCATGCGCACGTGTGTTTATATACAGCAGTCTGTAGCACTCTTCAACTGTTTGCTCTTGCAGCATGTGTTCTGTATTACTCCTTACAGCACACCTCTGGTATGCGCCGCTATACTGTACTTAACCAATCGTATATTATGCTGAACGCAGCTTATTACTCTGTCTACCTGTCTCTCTCTCTCTCTGTCTGTCTCTCTCTAGGCGTTCTGGAGGGAGGACGACGCTGCATCTGTTCATTCTTCTGAAGCTCCTGCGGCCTGCAGACGCCGCGGCTCACACAATGGAGACAACAGCAGCGAGCACGGTAACACACTCACACGCTACGCTACTATAGATATACACACGAGTGTTTGCGAAGGTCTCGCTGTGTGCCAAGTGAAACAGATCTGCTGCAGGCTTGTCATCTCTAGCATACATTTACACTTTAGCACCACCACGGGGGTCTCAGACACACACACACACACACAAACACGCAAGTACACACACCGGTAGACTGCTCCTAAATAACTGCAGCCGCTCGTGTGTGTGTGGATGTGTGTTGGACAGGAAATGGTGCATGATGGATATAAAGACTCTTCTCTGGGCTCCTCTGCTCTGAGCACCAACCATGGCCAATAAAAACCAGAGTACATACTTCCCCGAGCACCGCATCTGTGTGTGTGTGTTTGTTCGCTGTGCCTCAGCGCAGCAGCTGTGAGTCTGGCTCGAACAGAATATCTCACTACCTGAGAAAGAGAAACAACAGACAGACTAACACACAGTTAAATGATCACAATGAAGCACAGAGTCTGTCCTAGAGCATTGTTTATACTGTAAACATTTGCTTGACTTCTTATTTTAAGCTTTATGTCATACCTTTTTACTTTTCTATGTCAATTTTGTTTTCAAAAACAGCTCAAATGTAATTTTCATGACATTTTGTACCTTTTTTCTGATGCATAAACCTAAAGGGCCAGTAGGCTTTTAGGACTACTAAAGGTTACGAATTTTAATACTGTAACATTAGCATGACAGTTTTTTTCCCTTTTTTTTAGCTTTTAGGTCAGGGGCCATGTCAAACCTTTTTACTTTTTTATGTCAAGTTTGTTTTCAAAAACAGCTAAAATTACATTTTTTTGACGCATAAAAGGTATGAGCAAGTATGCTTTAAGACTGTTAATGGTAAAGATATTTTATACTGTAAACATTCATTATACATCTTTTTTTGTTTTGTTTTTAAAGGGGCCATGTTATGCATTTTTACTTTTTTTCTTTTACAATTTTAGGTAACATTTTAATTAAGTGCTTTTATTCAGGTCAAATATATTATTGAACATCACTGAATCATCCTACATACATTCATTTATACCAACAAAACTACCTTTATGTATATTAAAGGTAACATGCCAGTAGGCTTTTAGGACTACTAAAGGTTACGAATTTTAATACTGTAACATTAGCATGACAGTTTTTTTCCCTTTTTTTTAGCTTTTAGGTCAGGGGCCATGTCAAACCTTTTTACTTTTTATGTCAAGTTTGTTTTCAAAAACAGCTAAAATTACATTTTTTTGACGCATAAAAGGTATGAGCAAGTATGCTTTAAGACTGTTAATGGTAAAGATATTTTATACTGTAAACATTCATTATACATCTTTTTTTGTTTTGTTTTTAAAGGGGCCATGTTATGCATTTTTACTTTTTTTCTTTTACAATTTTAGGTAACATTTTAATTAAGTGCTTTTATTCAGGTCAAATATATTATTGAACATCACTGAATCATCCTACATACATTCATTTATACCAACAAAACTACCTTTATGTATATTAAAGGTAACAGTTGCAGGTTAACACTTTTTACATTGAATTTTTTTTTCTGTCTGACATGACAACTAGTCTGAAACCATGTGTTTTTTTCCCCCTAGTTATTTTCAATAAATGGTCATTTTCACAAGGGAGGACATTTATAGCTCTGAAAGGAAAATATGGCTCATCATGATATGACCACTTTAATAAAACTAACTGTTAACTAAACTTATCAGAGATGTTGGAACCATATCAAACAGAATTTGAAATAATTATAGTTGTTATGATTTATATTTAGAGCATAAAAAATAATAATGTGATTATTATGTTGTGATGAAAGAAATTAACAGTGTAGTCATGCTCAAATTATGGTGAATGAAATTGAAGTACTTGTGATGTACTTTAATAGAGAAAAAACATCAAACTAAATATGCATTTGCATTCATTGGAAGGTTTTTGGAAAAAGCAAAATGAAAATGAATGAAACCAATGCAAATATATATAAACAAAATCAGTACACTGTCACTCAAATCTGTTCAAACTCTAATTGGTTTCTTTTCCCCAGGTGACTTTCTGGATCAGAGTGTTGCCTCTCCAAGCACAGGAGACGATGAAGACCCTGATAAAGAGAGGAAGAACAACAAGAAAAGAGGCATTTTCCCCAAACTGGCAACCAACATCATGAGGGCATGGCTGTTCCAGCACCTCACGGTAAAACATGTCTCTGCTTCCCAATGATTATGCAAATCAAGCTCTTATCATTTTAAATCGCATTGTGTGTTATTTTGTCACAGAGGAAAAACCAAACCAGAATGTGCTGAACTAAGGGCAAAAGTTATTCAACTTTATGCTATATAAATGTAAATGTCATAATTATAGCTTTCAGAAATATTAATGCTCAACTACATTGACAGTAATGAAAGTATAGTCCCAGTTAAATGCATGTGGATGTGGATCGCTATAAGTTGCTCTGTAGTTATCATGTAACCTTAAATTGTGCTTCTATATTTGTAAACTTAATCTGAAGGTCATCAATACACATATAAACCTATAAAACAGCTTACAGATGCACAGAACAAGATAAGAAGCTCATGCGGCGTGTCTGTACCTGCACGGCTACATTATTTCAAGCTCAGTGACGCTCCCACATTGCCTGGAGGCTAGTTAGTGAACACACACACACACACACACACACACACACACACACACATACCCCCTTTTTTTTACCCCTATTTGACGGACTTCCAAAAAAAACCAAACCATTGAACAGTAAATAAAATGAGATATTATTATATTTTTGCAAACTGGCAGAATCACAAATATCCTTCACAGAGGAGTCAATACAATATGCACAAGCTGGAAAAATAAAATGAATAAAATGCAAGAAGTGTTGATATATTTATAATTATTTCAATATGGAGTGTAAAAAAACCATTTTGCTCAGTATTTGTGTGTTATGTATCTTAATGCTTATTAGAGTATTGTGTGATTAGATTAGCAACAGTGCCAAACCCTGCTGAAAGCAGTTTATATGAGAAGAGAACCAGCACATGATCAACTTAAGAACTAACATGACAGTCACAGGATAAAAGTACATATTTATAACATTATTGTACAGATATTTTGTAGCGGCACACAAACACCTAAACACACTTCACTGTGATTTGGAGGCAAACAATGAAACCGACTGTTGATTCGAGACACGAGGGCTTTCCTTCAGGCGCCGAATAAGGTGGTTAGCATGCAGATAGATGACATTACAACATTCCCTGAGATCATTAGGGGGTCAAAGGTCGTGGGTGTAAAAGAACGCGCCCCCAACCTTTATTCCCGTACAGTTGCCTGATCCATTCAGCTCCAGCAGCCACACAAACACCATCGCAGACATTACTGCATCCTTCTGTTTGAAGTTTAGAAACACGAGAAGCGCATGCAAAACCTAATTCAGATGTTTTCCACCCGGCCTCTTCCCAGGCTCTGATCATTTTCAATCTCCATATTCGTGTTTGTCAGTGGTAAATGTGATTTCGCAGACCTCCGCTCACTGATTACCCTTTAATTCTGCTGCAGTGCCGACCAAAGGAATAGTTCACCCAGTCATTATTTTCTTCATTCTTACTGTTGCTCAAGACCCATATGCTGCCATTTTTTCATAATGCATGAGTCATTTTGACTACTTATACTGTGTGTTTTTTTGGAAGGTTCATTGTTGCATGAGTTGCATTAAGTTTTGTGTCCCAAAAATATGCAGGCTTGGATCTGTATCTTGAAAAAAAACTATATATCAACAAAAAATTCTGTCACATACAGTTTTTTCACAAAATATGAATGAAGATTTAGAATATATATATATATATATTCTATGTACAAAATACTAGTGAAAAAGATATATACCAAAATGTATTTGAAATTTCATGCTAACTATACTACAAATTTCACCCCTTATAATTGATAGGAGATATATGTATAGTTGGATTTATGTATGTGTATGAATGTATTTATGTATGTATTTTATTGTATGTTGATGAACTCACCAAGCAAATTCCAAACAACTAGGGTGTTTGGCAATACATAAACAAATAAATAAAATTCATTAGCTTTATGAATACATGTGCTTAATGAAAATACCCTGCAACTGCACTTTTGGTATACTAAACTGGTTAAAGTCTGCTAAATTGGAACAGCTAATTTTGTACTTAATGCGGAAGTAGTGCTGAAGTCCAACTAAAGACATACTGAAGTATAGATGATTGTGCTGAAGTGGAAATCTTGCAAGTATACTTCAGGTCTACTTTAAATTTCTTGCATTTAAAGACAGATATTATTCAAAGATCATACAGTCTTCATCAATAGTGACATTAAAACACATTTTAGGCATAATGTTAAGAAATGAGCATTGTGCAATAAAGAAATACTCCTTATTATATTATAATTTAATATCAGTAAGTCTTAAGTGATGTCAATAAATATGTTAATGGATGTGAAGTATACTTAGTATGAAATAAACGTAAATTATGGCATAGGTTTTTGTACTAGGGTCTAGTAAAACACCCACAGATATAGCAAGCATGCATACATATCTTTATTTATTTTTTTAATTAGTAAGAAATGAGTATTGGTTTTCACTGTGCAATGATGTAATTTTCATGCTTGGGTAAGTCGGCCTGCTGGATGTGTGCAGGAACATCTTTTTAAAATGAAAACCCGTTTCATGCAGTGTCGGAGAAGCTACTTTAAAACTAGCTTGCCAAGTAACAAGCTACTTGTACTTGTGACTGTCTAATAGAGCTTTATTACAGGCTTCAGGAGAGAGCAAGAGATGATCACAGGTGAGATAATATGGCTGAGAATCTTGAGCATAGACTTAGCTGAATAGTCACTGTGGGTCTCTTTGCATGGTGAGGCTGAGACAGTGTGCTGGGATGAAGACAGACGATGATGGCAGACAACGAACAGGTAGGTAGAGCAGGTAAGCAGCCAGGTAAGTTGATGCACGCTAGTGAACAATAAGACCAGACACTGAGCTGGTGATGGGAATGTGGTTAAATACTGAGACTGATGAGTGCTGACAGGTGAAGAGCATCAGAA
This sequence comes from Sinocyclocheilus grahami, assembly GCF_001515645.1. Taxonomy (NCBI): domain Eukaryota; kingdom Metazoa; phylum Chordata; class Actinopteri; order Cypriniformes; family Cyprinidae; genus Sinocyclocheilus; species Sinocyclocheilus grahami. The sequence continues at coordinate 1,870,479 of NW_015505230.1, forward strand.
TTCTGGTGGAGCTGAAGGATCTGGTGTTACTGGTGACTCTGTGACAGCTACATTACAAGTTAAGTAGCTAACTACGTAATACCTATTAAGTTGTATTTTATACCCCCCAAAAATAAAGGATGGATAATAATCAGGGCCCGTATTCACAAAACATTTTATGTTACCACTAAGAGTTCTCCTAAATAGCAGTAAAAGTTTTTAGCTAAGAGTTTCCTCTTAAACCCTATTCACAAAGCTGCTGAGACAAACTTTTACTAAGGAATAGACCGAAGTCTTAAGCTCAGAGTAAGGGGGCGGGGTTGACCTCATTGCTATGGATGATGTCAGCGTGCTTACTAACTATGCACACAGTGATTGGCTGATAGTCTCTGTCAGAGATTTATTCATGGAAATATTGTAGAGCGCAATATTATGTTGCCGTATTTAAATAAAGGTTTAAAAAATAAAAAAAATGTTAATTGTCACATTCAAATAAAGATTTTAAAATGCAGCATAAGTGTCACTAATTAAACAAGTATATTTTCAGTTTATTGTCAGCCTCTTACATGTATGCTTCTCAAAAACAGGTAGCGTTGATATGCATATAAACAGCCTTTTAATTGACAGAGTAGAATAATCCTGGCTGAAAGTAATACATGCAAACATAAAAAAAAACTTCATGCAAGAACAGCTGTTGCTTCTTGCCCAACTGGTTAATGAAAACAAGGATATAATCAAAGGAAAATTAGGAGTTGGGGTAACCTCCAAAACCAAAGGTGATACCTTTTTAAAAGCTCATTATCATCAAATGTTTCTA